>NC_143440.1:28285757-28588787 GCF_987193195.1 Phasianus colchicus
TATCTTCCTAGAAAGATACTAAAAAGAAATAACAAAGGAGGAACATCCACTTTCTAAAGAAATTTAAAAGCTCATTTTGGATAAGCTGTGTTAGAAAGCAGGTGCTTCTTTTGCAGTTTTTTAAAATTCTGATCTTGTAAAAGGGAGAATCAATTTAATGTATCATTTCTCACATTAGTTATCAGTCGATGTTCCTCTTTGGATATGTGGCTCAGCTTTTATATAGATAGTTAATTTGCCTTATACAAAAGCACCTGCAAACATATCCTCAGTGGAACCACACTGGCAGTTACATGTCAGGGGCTGGAAATTAAACAAAGTTCTAGTAGGCACTAAATGAAGATCACATTCTTGATCAAAAGCATGGTTGGGTAAATTGAGATTTCTCATTATTTTCTCAAGTGTGAAAACAAAATTTATTCTTCCCCCTTGATTAGGTTATCAGATACTTCAATGATTTTCACTTTCTCTTCCTAGCTTAAGAATCATTGATCTTAGGGATTTTGACCATATGCAGTGTTTTTGTATAGAAACTGAAGCAGTAGAGTTCAGAATTATAAGCACAGATACATGTGGACTTGACAACAACATAAAAGGTTGAGGCCAGAAAACTATCGAATTCTAAAGCCACTTGCAGTATGAAAAAGCTTCTACCTTTTTCCATTCACTCTTTCCACTGGAATTAAACTTCATACAGCAGATTACAGTGAAAAATGTCTGAACTCCATTAGGGAAACTGCTAACATTCCCTTTGTTCAGAACACAAACAAGATTTCTTCTTTCTGCCACAGTGTACTTTTGCAGTGGAAAGAAGTGTAGCTTTGTTCACATCATCCAGTAATCTCTGGACAAAGTATCTCAGAATATCCCAAACAAGGACAGAGATTCATATTCAAATTACCATGCTTTAGATCAGTGGAAAAATTTATGTTTACATTTTAAACTGCTACCCAAAAAGATGGATTTGTATATACAATGACAGCTGAATAATACCAGTTTATCTTCACTGAAACTCTAGTAAAAAACCTTAACACAAACAACCACGATGATTAATCAGATAAATAGAATTGTCAAGTCTTCTGATTTTTTGCATGCTTTAAAAATAAATAAGAAAAACTTACTAGATCATGTGGGTAAAAGTGAACTGAGGTAGAACTCGATACGTGAGAGTCCGTGTCACTATAAGAACAGGGGGAAAGACTTCATATTATAAAACTACATTTGATTCCAAAAGGCCACCAGTTTACTACTGACCTAAATTAATTCTGACCACTTGTAAACTTTAGCTAAATGTCATCCTCTAGATTTTTCTTTAGATCACATACTTAAAATACATGTATCCACTTCACGAAGGCCTAGTGAATAATCAGGAAAGAAAATAAACCTTGATAACAGCCTTGCATATTGCGCTAAGTATCCTCAGTAGATCAGGATCACTCTTCACCCTTACACTTGGTTTAACTTTCCCAACACACGATTTGACCAGGCAGCCCATTAGTTCTCTACACAGATTACCACGATGAAAATTACTCCTCTTAAAACAAACAAACAAACAACACCACAAAGATATTTTATAATCTGTTAGCTACTCATGTGTAAACACACAACTCTAAGACAGTGAAGTGTCTCCTGGGTGTTTACAGTTTGTTAACTGTACACGGTTTTTACCAAGTCCCAAAACTGACAAAAGTAGTACACACTCAAATATACTGACTGAAGTTGTTTCAGAAAAAATGTAAACTTTAAGCAAAACTTAAACCTCTGCCATAAAGAGCAAAATTACTTCACAATTTCCATTTGTTAGCGAGGAGGAGAAACTTCTTGCTGTAAAAGAGTCCATATCCAACCACTGCTTTCCCCCCCCATAATTTTGTATAGCATTTGGCTGTATGTTTTCCATATGATTTCCATAGCTGTAAGACTGGTATCAAACTTACACAAATTCCCTTCAGTTCCTTGCCTTAACATAAAAATAAACATTTCTTAACATTTTATTTCACTGAAACTGAACTATCATCCTGATAATCAATTATTTCGATTTGACCAGTTTGCTCCTTTCATCAGCATGTACAGCTTCACAACAGCAGCCACCAGCAAAGCCATTGCATCTGGAACATGCAAGCAGTATAGGCAGGCATTGATAGCTTTGTGCAAGGAATACAGAACTTTTTCTTCAAAGTTCAACCCTACAAGAAGCACTTGCACGTTTTCACGAGAAAGATTTGAAGATGGAAACTTTGAAATCCATTACTCCATAAATCCAAAAGCTATTCCACCTACACGTGGTAGGTTTTTAAACATTCAGCATGATGTAACAAGTTTAGAGCAGTTCTGTGTAGTGAAGTGGATTTTAAGGCCAAGGTTTTGGTTTGTTTTCCGTTTCTTCTGCCTCCTGTCACTTCAGAGAAAGGAAGCGTATCTTTCCAACAGCAAATGAACTTTCCAGTATGTAGCTGCCTATTTCCACTGTAAATAACTTTTTTTTTTTTTTTAAACAGTAGGCACGTTAATACTTTCCTGTATTGTTTCATGCCATCTATGAACTTGAGAATAAACTTATCAGTTTACATTTGCTTCACAATTGGAAGTTCATTTTTAAATAAGTTAATAGCTATAATAATTAATAGCTTCCTACTTCCCCCAAACGTGAGTTAAATTCTATAAAGGAAGACTCCCAGTTAAGCCAATCAATAAAGCATTTGTCAAGTTCTCAGTTTGGACATTTATCACCTAAACCAATATTAATCTTCGTTTTCCAAAATTTGCTAAAATGGGTAACATTATGCACACAATTACTGTCATCTCCTAAAAATCACTGAAGTTTCAAAAGTAAAAATGTACAGAGAATATCTTAAATAGATTTTTTTTGTAGTTCATAATAAATAACCTTTTAAAATTAAAATAAATTGGTTAAAATTAAAAATAAAATAAATAAAATTAAAATAAATTTGGTTGCAGTAAGACAACAATCACCACTCTTGACTGGCCTTCACACACACCAGATGTTAGATGCTCTTCTTGCAGCTGGCTCAAAGTTCACAAGTGACATGTCGCAGCCCCCTGTCTCGTAGAGTGTAGAACTGAACTTACCTATAAAAAAAAAAGTTAAGAAGAGGTCAAGACTTCATGATATTTCATCCCACTGTCACTAGATTTCTATACATCAGCTAACTATTAAGATCAATTTAGATATATATATTTTTTTTAATCAGTGTCAGAATAGAAGATGTGGTAACGTGCGTCACCAGCACAAAGACACTAGTTATTTAATCTTTCATTTGACATATATACAGTAAACAGCAATAAACTAAATTAAGAGTTGATATTTACAAGATGTCACCATTTAACACAACAAAAGCACAGTGTGAGCTTCTTTCACCCCCCCCCACCCTTAGAGAATAACCAGGCAAACATCTTGCAGCGACAAATTTCTTCAGTTCTTTCTTCCCAACCTCAGGAGAATGATCAGTAAATCATTCATCAACACAGAGGAATCATGCTATGGCAGAGATTCCTCAAGTGTCCAAATTAAAATTCTTTTGAGAGGTACGTGTCTACTATTTGGAAAGAAACACAAAGGGTGAATAAAGTGACCAGAGATGCTTCATTAGTTAGATCTCTAAAAAAAAGTAAAAAAAGGAATGGAAGGCAGAGATCTATTCTACAAAACAGAAGTGAACACTTCAGTGTAAGATCAAAGACCACAATCTACCTTCTGAGATAAACCATTATTGTTAAAGGAGTTCCAGCAACTCCAAGTTACCTCAAGATATTGTTCATTCAAAAAGTTTCAATACCAACTCTATTTCTAAATATACAATTAACAAAGAAGCAGACTGAGATTCCAACTCAGATGGTAAGTTACCTTGCTCACAATATGATGTTTTTACAGTGCCCTTCTCTCCACAACAATTTGATCAGAGAGATAAGGACTGTAATTTCCCCAGAAGGTCAGTTTAATATATTTCTGCTCAGAATGCAGGAAGCTGATTCTGAAGTTGTAATCATCTCATACAGCCCTGCCAACTTCTCCATTTCTCCTAGCTCAAAGTCTTTTACTCAACTCATGATGCCAGAGCATGCAATATTTTAAGAACATATTTTAATCAGTTAAAAGAAAAACAAAAACAAAAACCTACTATGGCACATTTGAAGCAAAAGTCTGCGTAAACCTCTCAGCTGCACATCCTGCAGCCCTATCTCCTGATGATTCAGGAAAACAAGTAGCCCCAGGAGAAACAGCTAACAAGCTAAGAGCTTTCAATACCTTCACAAGGCTCTCCCTAGCAGAGGGGCACCACCCAGACACATAAGGCAGACGTGCTGAGAAAGAAGATTCCATTCTGACACAGCAGCTACATGGTTCAGTAGTTGCGTACAGAATGCATCAGAACACAGTAATGTAACAGCTCTCCCTCAACATTTAATTGTATCTGCTACAGATATCTGTAAAGAAACATGAGCAAAAGATTCACTTCTTAAAGTCGTTTTGGTTGTGGGCTCTTTTGAATTTTTGTTGATGTTGTTTTTGTTCAAGTGACTTCTTTAATTAGTTAAGATCTTAATGAAGTGGTTTAGTTAAGTATCCCCTTGTTTTTAATGCTTGATGTAATGAATGTTTATTGACAAAGTTTTAAATTCAAGCTGGTAGGCACCTCCTTCCCCACAACTAATAGCTGCAGTTACACAGAGGTTTTCTGAATTGCAACAATAAAGAACATTTCAACAGCAAACATGAAGATAATCGATAAAATACTACAGATTGCTCTCAGGACAAATTTGTGCATAAACCATGTAAGAGAAAAAGTATTTCAACCAACCAGTCCTTAAAAGAAACAATGATGTCTGGGTTACCTTACATTCTTCATGTTTTTGCACAAGCTACTGAACTGAGAGCCAGTAAATTTATTAACTACAATAATGTGATGCTAGATCAGAGAAACAAGAATATATTACAAGATACAGCTTCCCATTCCTTTAGGCCGAGATATTACATCAGATAAATTTGTTTGAAAAGACATTTCCTGCACTGCGTTACACATATCAAATGCAAAGGACTTCAAAACTTGAGAAAATTTAGCATAAAACCCTTCACATAATGAACCTTCACACCCAATTCATCTGAGATTATCAACATTTACTGCTTTTGTATTGCTGATATAAGTAGGGCATGGCTGTGGGAGCATAAAACAAACCTGGTAACTAGAGATGTAGCAGACAATTTCAACAGAAAAAAGAAATGCTTAATTTCAATTATTTGCACATAAACTGCAAAACAGAGTCAGGTTTTGCTACATCTGCAATTCATCCCTCTACTGAAATAGATTTCCTAATGAAACTCAAGAAAAGCATGACTTGTCAATGAAACAAAGCTGCTCTTTAAAGTTAAACACACACAAACCAACAAAGATCCTCAGAAAAAAAGGAATGAATTCACTAAAAGCAAAAAAAAGATTACAGATCTGTTCAGTGCTGCCGAGGAAGCAAACCATAAGGCATGGCTGCAGAGCCCAGGAGCTCCAAGTCCCAGCAGTTGTGCGAGACACAGCAGTCTCCTCACAGCACTCTAGAGAGGGATCCCAATGCTCATAACACCCAGCACACATGGATACACCCAGCCTCTGGGAGTCACCCAGATTTTCTTTCCCTCGTATTCCTAGCTCTGTTACAGTTGTCTCAAATATTTTTGATAGCATCACAACAAAGCAGCTTAAAGTTTCCTCTTCTAAGGATTGTAGTATTATCCAGTTGTGAACAAGCCAAACAAAGCCTTATTTTAAAAGTAAAGAAATTCAACCAACATGTGTACACTAAATAGAAATGCTTGCAACTTTTCACCTAACTCCATCTCAAAAGAGGGCTTCAGACTCTTCACTGCACTCTACCTGGAATGCATCATGAAAATAATAAACCGAAGTTACTGATACTCAGACACAACTCCAAAATACGTCAGCGTTATGGCACGAAGGGAAGAAAAGGTGAACATGCTTCCTTCGAAACAAACTGTTTCAGAGCAGAAAGTATCTCATCATTGAGTCCGAAGACAGCCACATAAAGGTTCACCTATTGTACAGACTGATGTTCCCACAGATATGGGAATCAATGAAAGCAACAGAACAATGAGCTTACATAGATTGAACCTGGAAGACAAGTGGCTCAGCATCTGCCTAAAGTGGTAGACTGATGTTTTTCTTCAGTCATATTATTTTCAGCATATTTCTTAATTTTCCATCTAATAAATATTTCTGCTTCAAACCTTCTGAAAGATAGTAACAGTTTTTGCGCATGTTGAAGTCTGCATCGTTATCAGAATCATTACAGTACTGTAGTAAGTAGTAGGTAAGTATATTTCTTTAAATCCTATTCAGGACAACAAACAAAGCTATCAAAATTTGATTATTCTACAGCGTGCAAGGAACTATCATTTACCAACATCAGAATTTACCTTCAGCAGCAGTATTAAAACTTAGAAGTTTTCAGTTTGGACACTACAAGGCTGTTCAATTTTTAATTTATGGTATTTATCAGAAGCGTAATTTATCCATTATATGCACAATTCCACAACTACAAGAGGGACATTTTCTACAGGAACAGAGGGAAATGAGTTTATCTTCTACTCATACCTTTCCATACTTCACCATCCACTAAATTAAAGTCTACTTATTTATATAAAAAGCACTGAGAAACTGACTGATCAGCACAGATATCTACCTTTAAATGCAGTACGGGAAGTTTCAGCCTTCAACCCACCATGTAATTGCCTTTAAAAAACAAAATTCTTCAATAAATCTGAGATATTGCTGCTCACACAAGCGATAACAACTAAAAGAGCCAAATGTTGCAGTACAGATGCATCATCAAGCTCCAGTTGATTACTTCTTAAGAAAATAAGATGACCACCTACGTGAGGACAACAGGCTGTTATTTCACCCTACTTTCAGATACCAGACATCTGTTTTAGTAGCTTAGTAATTGGAGCCTGAACTACTTCGCAAATTCTAATAGCCTCCAAAGCAAGAACTCAAAAATAACACCCATCACCTACACATGGAAGAATGAGATATTTATGAGAGTAGAAGGCATTAGCATTGCCATACTATGCCCTGAAGATGATCATTCATTTCAGTCATGGTGTCCATTTTGCAGCTTGCTGTATTCATATTATGTTAATCATTCCTGCAATCATTCCATAAGTCTTTTTTTGCCCTTCATTTCTTATGATTTATTTCTTATTCACTGCTGCATTCTTTCTCCACCCTTTCAAATTCCTTTCCCCTCATCATTCACGAAGCAACAACGTAACATGTTGAAGTCTTTCTACTTGGAATCTGGAAGACTACGAATAATGCTTCAAGGCTTCCCTTGCCTTATTCAGCACAAATCTCAGCAACTGTTAAGAATGTATAGTCATTACGAGACTGATGTAGACTACTTATAACCCACGAAGATCCATCCTTCACGTAATATATCACCAAAATCAAATAAATTAATCTTTGAAACAAACAAACAAGTGTGTCATTTTGAGAGCTAAAGCTTCGTATCAGCACACATACAGAAAAAAATGCAGAAGCACATATTGCATTTGTGCACTAGGAAAAAGTTTTTAAATGCAAACAACCTGACTGTCTTCCATATGAGCTGGAAAATGCTAATAATTTCAGTAACAAAAGAAATTATTGTGCACTGTATTGACAGATGTGCATTATACATCTCCTCATTTGCTCCATTTGGCATTTTTATTATTTTTAATGGTGATTAATATATCACCAAAAAAGAAAAAACAAACAAACAAACCACAGAACAAGCTACTACATCCCTTCTCCCTCCAGCATATTCTCTCTGAAATAACACAACAGGATCATCTCCCTTCTTGTCATGCCTGACAAATGAATTGCAAATGTGAAAGCCTGCTCCATTTTATCAGCTATTCTGCTCTAATAAAAGAATACCCATCATACAGAACGCTCTGAGAACAGGCATTAGTTCATAATGCGGATTTTTTTTAAAGCCTGCTCTAGAAACGAAAGAATTTTATTTTTAAGACTAAAAACAGATTTTTGCTATAATAGCTTTCACGAGGAAGTATCTAAACGGGTGCTTGAAGCTCCAAAACAAACAAATATAAGATGTAATAAGGATTTATTCAACTGATCCAATCCTAACAGTTTTCTGCCTCACAATGGCAATGTCTTGCTCCGTAATATTGTACACACAGAACTTTAAAAATTTGTATAGCTAAACTTCTCTGAAGACTGCAAATGTATTCCATTCCAAGTGCAGCAAAAGTGACTGCTAAGAGAACCTAAATGCAATGCTGAATCCACTTCAATTTTCACTAAATCACAGTAAACATAAGCTCTTAAATAATTCAATTTGAAGAACTGTATATAAAACTCTGAATTCTATAAAATTTGATCGAAGTGTGGGCAATTTGAGCCATATCCATCAAATACAACACTAGTAGCTTTTAAGAACAAGTCTTAACACTATCTCTGAACAGATATGACCACAGTAATCTCTGAATTTCAGTTACATTCCAATGACCATTTCAAACAAAAAAAGTCTCCAAATTAAGTAGCTAAAAGAACTTGTAGCTTTATGTGTTCGGCTTTCACAGTTTAGAGACTCATACTCTTAAGCATTGATTTTTCTATCTAGAAACTACCAGAGCCACAGAATCTAAAACAAGAACACACGTATCACATAAGAAGAAACATCTGTTTTCTTATATTGTTGCTAGTAGATAGAGAAGAATGGCTACTTGCTAACTGAACTCTTATTTAAAGGGGAGAACTGCAGCCCAGCAATGCTTGAAATCTTCCCCATTAATGCAGCAAGACGACAAATCAATTATCTTTTAGAGCAAGGTTACAGTAAGATCTGTAACAAGTGTTTTTAAGCAGTGTTCTAATCCAACCTTCACTTCTGTGTTATCACAACTGGTAGCTATTTAAAATACCATCACTAACAATCAGCAGCTCTAAATATGGATATCGTAGCAATCTGAGCAGGAATTCCATGTTAACACTGAAGTCATCACCAGTTCAGGGCATGAACAGATAACTGCAAAGATCCAGGCCAAGAATTTTTCCCCACCTTCCTCCACATTACTGTGTCACAGGAGATCAGTCCCTTCCTATAACCATCTGAACTTCCTTCTCCTTAGCAATTTTTATTAACTTCAGAGAAGCTAATAAGGATTTAGAAATATTACATTAAACAGACCATGAAGAACTAAGGAGCACTACAGGACTTCAAAAATGATGGAAACTGAAACAAGAAGATCCATATTTTCTTCATGTCTCAATCTCCTACTTTTAAGCACACAGTAAAACTATCCTCCTTGACATGAGGATTTCTTTTCAAAGAACAACTATGCAAGGCTCTTCTGAAAGATCAAGTGTTCTTAGTGATCACAATAGGTATCTTTTCAGGAATCAGAGGTCCCCCAAATTTACTAGCAATCTCACCCTGATTCTCTTCGACAATGCAAGGATACTCATGTTACATGTGCTATATAGTTCAAAAGATCTTATATCATTGCTACTTATGCATCCTTAGAATGCTTCTCACTGCAAATTTGTTAGACAGAGCGCCTGGAAACGTGACGATGAAAGGCTGGGCATTTATCAACAATATTGCTTTCTAAGAAATGCACCTACAAGATCCAGAAACAAAGTTAAAGTTAACTGTTTTTCACTGCATTATTACCAATATAGCTGCCGTATTAAAACTTCCATGTCACCAAGGTTACATAAGGCCTGCATACCAAGTCCATCGTGCAAACTGCTACCGCCTACAGCAGATGCAGTGGCATGTGATGCTTCTAAGTGGACACTCCCATTTCTCACCAGCAAGGAGGTGCTAGCGCTGAGCACAGCTGCCTGGGAGGGGGAGCGGGACTGCACTTTGGCCTGGGAGGAGGACTGCTGGCCTTGCTGACCATCTTGAAGGCTACGAGAAAACACGGATGGGGGAGACATTACCGGGAAGGAAAGGAAATAGCTAAAGTGAAGCAAAACAAGACTTTTCCTTAAAAAAAAAAAAAAAAAAAAAAAGTTAAAATTACAGCATTCAGAAGCCATTTGTTAGGGTTAAGGTAACCCATGAGTTCTGTACAACAACTTGCTTGGACACTAATTTTACACTAGAAGATACAAAGATACAGTTCTCACTCAACCCTTTGGAAGCACTGTTCTTACGGCCTGATGGTGAGCTGGGGAAATGCTATCCTTACTAGTTTTAATTTGTGGTGCAAAAGTAAGCTGCTGGTGGTTAGTCTAACTGCATCCTGTGATCTCTCTCCTGTACAATAGAGGCTACTATACTCTTCTCTCAATAGTTAGGATGCTCATGGAGATATGACTTCAATTGTTTTGCTTTGTTGTCAAAACATCACCATCTTTCTTGCTATTACTCTGCAGTCTTCCTATAAAACGTCTTTAAGATTAATTAGAAAGCAGATATTGGCAACATACCTTGTGGATAACCACAGTTGAACCAGTAGAACCAGAATTTTTGGGGGGAGTATGTCTAACAAGTTATTAATTGGCAAAAGTTTTAGGACTATTTTAAAGTTATTTTGATAGCACAGCCCTGACAATGATTTTGTTGCTCAGTATTCCTTACCACAACAAAATTCTCCTAAACCCAGAGTTAGAAATTCATTCTTCAGAGAAGTGAGCAAGTTTAAAGCTATTAGCAGACAACATCTGAAAATGTTAGTCCTCTTCATAACCTACTCAATGCAAAACTATTTTAAGCAGCTGTTTAACAAATATTAACAATATTTTTAAAGCAGTTTAACATTAAACGTGGCAATATCTCCAAATACAAGTGTCACGTGCATCAGAGCTATGTTGCAAAATTTGTGGTTTTATTACCCTTATGTTATACATTTAGAGAAGTTATGTCAGTCATTAGCTGGAGGACACTTGTTCAGATTAAGAAATCATCTATTTATCAAGATAAAATACAAAATTATATAAAAATAGTTTGTTAAAACACAAATTCTTTATCTTCTGTCTTAGAGCATTCCCTTTTGAAATACAGTCTTAACCAGCTATTGCTTTTAACATTTTACTGCATACAGTGTGATGCTACAGTTGGCAAGTGAGACAACTATAAGACCTTACTAAGAGTTGAGGGTGTCTGTCTGATGCAGTTGCGTGTAATTATTTTCTAGAAAAACTGATTTCACTTTTCCTTAGAACATCACTGCAAAATATGAAAATAACTATAAGACCAGGTGTTAAGAACAGCTTCATGCAAAATACAACAGACATGCACGCAGCTGACGAGGTTAAAAATTGCAACCCACACACTAACATATCTGAAGGTTTATTCAGCGCTTTACTGTTCTAGACAAGGCTATATGGCAACAGAAGCCCTATGGAAGCTCACAAACTTGCCAGCTGTCACTGTCTCACTTAAGCATTATCAGCAACACCAAAACAATGCTGTCTTTCCATTTAATAGTAGGTAGGTTTCAAAAGGTATACACAAGCTGTCGTTTCAGAGGTTATCCACATCTGTCACAGTAAAAACAAAGCAAAATATCGGTAATAACAGATTGCATAAATATTCAAGAAACTGTTATACTCTAATTAATAAAACTATTCTTAAAATTTTGCTTGAGACAGTCACTTATCTTCACTTATCAGATGCACATGCATACACCATTAGCTACACAGGATGCAAATCCATACATATGTTTGAAGCAGTCAAAACACTGTCAATGCTTAGGCAGGATAAAAGGAGAGTAAGCTGTTCTGGTTTTTTGTTTCTTTCCTGCTTCCTTTTTGTTGTTATTTCCTGGTTACTTAAGTAAACAAAAAGAAAGTGCACTTGCATCTAATTCAGCTTGAAAGCCGCAAAATTTACTAGACCAGATTTTGTCTACCACTGCCAATCATGATGGCATTATAGACCTATCTTCTACTTGACATTCCCCAAAGGGAACAACTAGGTATAACTCAGACTCTGTGGAGCCATCTCCATGACATCTGATTTGACATCATAGTTAGGAGATCAGGTGATTAATTTTTTTCTGTTAAGAATGGAGATAAGTAATATCAGGGCCACTAAAAATGAGTAAATCTAATGTTGTTTTAAGTTAACGTAGGAAGTCATACTGATTAGCAGTACTAGGAACTAGTCAGAAGCAGCTCACCACAAGCATATATGGGTATATGTATAGTTGCTGTGGTAAGGAAATATTTTTTGGCTGGTTACCACCAAAATCCTATGTCCTTGTCGTGTTACTGGAAGAAATAAAAATCACACAAAAATGAAGTTATCCATATAAAAGAAAATCAGACTACTAATCTAGAGATTAGAAATAATCTGTAACAGTAATAAGTACAAATTTTCAGATATACTCCATAGTTTGCAGTTCAAATGGAATTTATGTCAAGCAGATAAGTAAGCTCTTGGGTGTTTAGTTGGCCTAAGACAATTTAGCTCCAAACCAAAGGATGGTCATTCAGCTGCACAAACACCACTGCGCACCAAGTAACCTCTCTCAGGTAAGGAGCTCTAATTACTCCACACAATTTTTTACTAACCAATAGATACACTGCACCACCCACAAAAAAACAGCAGGAGAAATGGAACATAAGAGTAGAACAGCAGTGACCTAATAGAAAGTTTAAATATCCTTCACTAAAAAAATAACGCACTATGTTTTATTCAGCAAGATTAGAAATATAACAAATTTATCTGAAATCATATGATGAACTTCTGCCATATACTGTACTATCCAATTCAATTTGCAATGCAGAAGAAGTCAAGCCTTCATTTGTTAGATTTTAGGCACTGTTCTAGCCGTTCTCTTTCGCAAGGAAAACCTAAAAATTCAGTAAATTCAGCCTCTAGCTATTTCAGTTGCACTACAAAAGACACCAAGATTTCTCCCCAACCCATTTTCCATTTACTTTCTTTTTATCTGCTCACCTTCTACGGTATTTTACAGCTGAAAAAAACCCACACAAATTCCTAGAACATAAAAATAGACTGCTCCTAGTGCTACAAGTTAGTTTAGGATATATAATAGTATTATATATAGTATATATAGTATAGGATATGTAGTAGTAGTATTAAGAATGTGAAGGAATACTGACTGCATATGCTTTATACTTATCATGTTAACGGGAAGAATTACTTTTATGAGTAAATGCTCCTTACACAGTAGGCAGTGTTATTCTTGGCAGATTCTCCAACACTTGAGACAATAACAGAACCAAAAGATTTAAAAAGCAGAAGATTTAAAATCATCTTGAGATCCCCATTTCCACTGTTTGAGGTCACAGGCTGAGCAAGGAGTTGCTGTATGTAACATATCAGTGTGTTCAGCGCTGTTATTAAACGGGCTAGTGACAGATTCCCAAGATGTACATATATATACGCTGTAAGCACAGCACGCAGTGCCACACAGTTAAATTTCATATGGAGCAACACTGTGTGTTCGGTAACAAAGCACTGTTATTACTTTATTGTTACTCTTTTCCTGAAAAAAGTTACAGGATGTTCACACTATGGTCTACCTTTATTTTAGATTTGGATCCTTTGCATGTGTTATTTAATTCTTCAAGATGTTGAAGAATTTTTGTTGTTGTTGTTTAAGTGCTTCTCTCTCATTATCCACATAAATGAAAAGTGATTACAAAGATACTAGACCCTAACACTTACTCTCTTAAAGGAAAGAGAAAAGCAAAATTGAGTCAGGTAAATAATATTTTCTTGGGTCTTTTTTCTTGCTTTAAAGTTTCTGAAGTTTTTGACAAAAAAAAAACATGGAGTCTGTTAGCATTAGTTCACTTCATTATTTATCTAAAATTAACTGTAACATGTTAGAGACTGGCTACCCTGATAATTTTGAAAATAGTGCCACATATACATGCACAATTCAACAAGCCCACAGTGACATGCAGTGACAGCTTGAGGAGGTTATGGCGGGGAAGGAAGTAAAAAATGCCTTTCTGGCAACACTGGTGGGTGTGAGGAGAAGTGGTCTGCTGCATGCATGCTAAATATGGTGGAACATTTAGATACCCTACCTGAGGGGTGATCCGATGAGCAATGTAGGAGGGGTAGGGTTACTCCCTGCATTGTGCCGGCGTCGTACTGCCTGACGCCTAAATGTGCTGCGTTCACGTCGAAATGTGACAGTCTCCTCGCTGGCTTGTGCTGCTGCATCAAGACAGACTTTAGGTCAAAGAAGAACCCATCCTATTTATGTACAAAGTAACTTAAGACTCCTTTCTTCCCCCTGACCCTCCCCAAATTAAAGAATTCCACTTGCAACAAGAAAAGTGGCTCATGCGCTGACTGCTCAAATAAACTGCTGCAAGACAGGAGCACCGAACAACTATTAGTAAAGATCCAGGGAGGGAAAGCAGAAGGGAGCAAGGGGAGGTCAGGGAAGGGCTGCGCATGTTTATATGAGGTTCTTTTAAGTACAGCTAGCTCCATTTTTTCCCAAATGGAAACAACCAAATTTCAAAAGTATCAGATATTCCATCTCTTATGCCTTACACAGGGCAGAAGACAGGCTATTCTCAGTTTCCCCCATTTAATAGATAGCAATAAGAGTACCCCCATGGACAGCCTAGTAATTCTCTCACTCCTCACTACAAAATTCTCTTCTTAATTCTATCACCTCTGCCAAACAAGCAGAGCTGAGTTTTACTTTATCATATCCCTTCAGGAGACACTTTCACAAGACAGTGTTGTTTTTATTCCTTTTTTTCCTCATAAGCATGAATAAATGCATGTTGCCCTCTTTACAGTAATTATCCTATGACTTGGAAAAGCAGGAGAAGCAGGCACATAAGAATAAGGGTTTGCTTTTTCAATTTCTCCCTTCATCCCCACTTCCCCTCTAAGAGTCTGGTCCACCTACAAAGCAGCACTGTGAAAACAGAAGTTCATAGGTATGCAAGATGGTCAGGGGGTTAACTCCTTTGGTTTTGGCTTTTGCAAATTCTCCCTCCCCTAAACCCACTTATACTCAAGTTTCAGTCTAAAGAGGATCATCTTTGGAATTTCAGACTTCACAGCATGCCTACAAACTCAGTAACCCTCCTGAGCCAAAGATGACCCTCAGCCTAACCAATTAGAATGAGGAGCACTAGAGATCTGACAGGTCACAAAGAAAACTGGCTTACACAGGCAAGTGGAAGAAAAAAAACTTCCTACAAAAATCAATGCAAAGGGAAAATTAAAATCTTGAAGGGGAAAAAAAAATATATATATATATAACAGCTTGGTAGACAAGAAGCCTGTTACAGGACTGAGAAAAATCAAGGATTATGTCAAGCAAAAACAAAGAAAAACACTGCTGGAGCAAGATTTGTTATGGAGGGGCGGCAGAAAGACTGCAGGCAGAGAAGCCTCCATTCTCTTAAGCCCTCCAAATTAAAACATCCCTGTCATTAAGTTTTCCAAAGTTACTAGAAAAGAAGGTAGCACTGATCTACAGAGTAGTAACCTACTACTGCCATGTGCTACTGCCACAGCTCCGACAATACAGAAGGCATGAAAAGAACCCAATTACAAACCATAGGTTAAGTGAACATTGTACATGAAACTTCAACTTATAATTTGCTTTAACAGCTAAGAAGCTACATAAAGAAATTATCTTAAGACCAATCTTAAAGTTACAAGCATTTCACTGCCAAAAAATTTAGAAAATCCTTAATTCAATTGTTTCCAATCTTTTCAAGAAAACCATGAGGTGAAAGTGAGCAATCCCACCCCTTCACAATCAGTCTTTCATTGTAAGCATGAATAGGTGATAACCACTTCTAAGCATATTTCAGCAAGGATTCAGTTAAAGCATAAATCGTTAACCTTCATGCTTCATTTTAATACACAATTTAATTTCTTCAATTTCTTTCTGGCTCTTACATTTAAGTACTGGACAAGTGAAACACCAGACAAGACAGCAGGAATTCTGACCTTTCTTTCTGATGGACTCAGTTAAAGCACAAGAGATCAAAAATCAGGTACTGATTTCAGATGCCAATGTGTAAATCTCAGCTTTTCCAGTCCATACATCAGCATACACAACTTATACATGCACCCAAAATACAGTTTCTACCGATTTCAGATGCAAAAGCAACAACATGCATTTCTACAAATCAGGCCACAGTTAAGCAACACAGAATAAAGAACAGCAATTGATCTTAACTGATGCATAAACACCTTAGCTACCATTAACATAGTGATGGCCTCTATTTACATTTTAATTATCACTTGCACTTATTTAGCAAAAGCACTCAACTGCAATTCTTCAAGGCAGCATACTTAACACATCTGTTTTTATTCTGATATCCCTTCCTCAGTGAACACATAACCTTCTGCAGCAGTTCAAACCTAGCTTATAGAGACACTAGAGGTCCTTCCTACACAGCTCTGATCTACCAGCAAAGCAAGTTTACTTCCTGAACAGACAAAGGGAATCTCTTGGGGGTAGGGAGAAATGAGGAAAAAAAGAAAAAATTAAGTATAAATGAAAGATTTAAAAACAAACACAGCCCTGCAAAAACAAAAAAACAGCCACAATCTAAATTCCTATCTACTTTCAGATGAAATTTAAACATGCACAGACAAATAACTCTGGCATTCACTAGCTTCCCTATCATTTCATTAAGCTTTAAGAGAAGTAGGTTTGGGGATAGCTTTCTACATAATCTGCCAAAGGATTTGGGATTTATCTTTAAAGTTCCAGTCAGTACACATACGCTCCTCCTGAATGCAGTTTGTGCCATTCCAGATCACTAAGCAAGTCTATTCACTGCTTTGAAAAGGCAGCAGAGCTTTTCAGCCAAGGAGCTGTGAGTCTCCTAACATTACACAACACCTCAAGCTACATGTTGAAACCATGACTTAAAAATTGAAAAAAGCCAGTTATGCAGAAAGGATTATCATTTGTTTGAAGTGTAGAGAGTCACTAAGTTAACCAAACAGAGCTTTTGGGGGTTAAAAACAAAAAAAAACAAAAAAAAAACCCCACCACCGTACAAAGCAATACAGGATTTAAAAAACAGGTATGGAAACAACGTTAATATGCATTATTTGTATTTCTACTTGTCTTTAAGGAAGAGAAGCAGTACAGCTACTCCTGATTTTGCAAGTAGCAGGATGAATCTCCTCCAACAGCCACTACCATGCTGTAAAACCTGTGTAATCAGGGGGAAATAAGCTTTGTTTTAATATAAGCAAGCTTCCTGTAGTATTTACAAAGTAATACGTTTCTATGTTTATATTAAAAAACTAAAGAAAATATCTCAGTAGGACAGTAGCTTTTCTAAACACATCTCTAGCCTACAACTCACACTTCACTGCGACTTACAGTCACTTACCCCAGATTCCAAGAAAATGAGATCCACCATATACATGGATGTAGAAAATTTAGATCCAACAGAGAGAGACAACACAGACCGTGTGTCTTCAGTTTTGTGTGTGGTTGTTGTCTGTTTTTTTTTTTTTAAATCAGTTATGACAAGCCTTCCAGTTTACAGAATGTTTGTTTCTGTAGTTTTTATTTTTCTTCTTTTTCTAATTTTTTTGTGTTGGAACACCACACTTCACTCAAGTCAAGAAACTTACATTTAAATTTCTTCTGCATGATACCACATGCATTTGAGCCTCAAATGTTAACCACTCTCAACATCAGGAAAAAAAACAAACAGACCAGATTTGAAGTTTAAAGTGCACATGAGAAATGCAAACCTACTTCCCAGAGATACACAAAATAAGAAGTGAAAGCCTACGGACAACTTCGTAACAAATTAAACCCTTTTAAACTTACTCCCGAATAAAATCACTTTAATTTCGAAGAGAAAAAATTGTTTTGACTTGTGTTGTTAACAACTGTGTATCTGCATGCATATTCATTTAAAATTAATGTTTTCCCTTCTTTCCATTCTTTCATTTCCATTCTGATTGGCCAGACCATCATTTATTAAGCCATAAGGACATCACTTCACAATTATGCATTTGGAATGACACCTTCCGAATAAAAAGCTCAAATGTATTCTTAGAGAAAACTCTAGAATGACAGCTTACAGTGGCATCACTCTTGGAATACCAGAGCATAACCTGAACTATCCTCTTTGTGGGCTTTGACTTCCTAGAGTTTCTCTTTTTACAGTACTTTGGAATTTACATGCAAATTGTTTTAACTCCTCAGTTTGAAAAAGAAAAGCAGACATAAGGCCTTGCCTTTACACTTCAAAGTACAAAACAATTAGCTTTAACAAAAGATGTTTTCTTTTACAGAAGAACATTTATGCATACAAACCAAAAAAGACATTTATATCATCCTGTGTTTATCCATCACTACTTCCGATCTAAGCTTTAAGATAGAAAATCATGAAGTTTGAGATTGGAAAGAAGAAAAATAGATCAGAATTTCCAAGCTTTACTATATTAACAAGGTTTACTCCATTTTGGCTAAGCTAAAATGCTAAACCTAGCATCGGATGAATTCTGACACATAGACAAATTCTTTTCATGTAAGAAGATTCCTGGAAAGACATGACACAGAGGTGAGTTAAAGGTACTGATATGGAAAATCATAGAAAAATTGCAGAATTGTCTGATTAGAAAACGAAGACAAAAAAAAAAAAAAAAAACCAACAAAAACAATTAACCGCAAAATAGAAATAATAACCCGACTTTTCTCAAAGAAAATAGGTCATGAAGTCTAAACTGTTTTGAAAATTAATCCAGTGAGGCACAGTTAGACTTGTGTACAAAACACAAGTAATACTTGGACACTCCGTTTCTCACTGTCAAACTGGAAGCTGTGCCTTTTTTTCAACCACTGGTAATGATCAACCTCACACACACTCAGTCACTGCTGACATCAGTAGTTTACAGCTCATGCATTCACACTGCCAATGAAATCTGTCTTCTAACCTTGAACAAATTTTGCTAAAGTAAATAGCTGAAGTGTTGTCCTTCTGCATCTAACATCTCATTTGTGTTGGGAATGTGAGAAAAGCCAAACTTCTCTTCAGAAGATACAAAGAAAGTTGAGAGAGAATAAAACAGTCTGTGACAGTCAGCAGCAATAATAGCTTGGTTTCCCACACAAGTATTCATTACTTTATGTTTTTTTCACAGTTGTGGCTTCCATAAAGTTTATTCTCATTTACCTTAACACTATTTTAAAAACCTAAGAAGAAGGAAGGAATTAGTTCAGTCCATACCTCCAATATAGTTATTAGTCACTGTGGACTACACACCATTATTAGACCAAGAATTTGAGAGTTACTTGAGATGGAAAGGACCCTTTGAAGGCCATCTAGCCCAACTCCCCTGCAATTAACAAGGACACCAACAGCAAGATTAGGGTGCTCAGAGCCTCTCCAGCCTGACCTTGTCTCCATGGACAGGGAGTACTTCACCATCCTTCTTGTAAAAAACTTCTCTATATCCAACCTAAATCTCTTGCAGTTTGAAAACATTTCTCCTCGTCCTATCACAAAAGACCCTGCTAAAGACTCTGCCCTTTTCCTTTTTATAGCCCCCTTTAGATACTGAAAGCATTTCTTCAATCTCTGTTGAAAAACCAGTGTACTAGCTTATAGTATTATAAACAACAGTGGAAAACTACAAGATACACCTAATGCCAATTTCTGAGGGAAGCTATAGTGCACACATGGGCAGCAAAGGAGAAACTTCATAAAGCAGAGGAATACCTCATATCAAGTTTTGCTGAAAAATGGGGCAGAGAAAAAAAACAGTATACTTTTCGGAAAGCAAAGGTAGTCACAAAAAAAACCAAACAAACAACAACAACAAAAACCAATGAACCAATCCAAAAAAGAAAATTCAGAAGAAAGCCCGAAGCTTCAGTGTTTTGATTGAAATGTATGAAAAAAAAGTTCAAAATGAGATGTGAAGAATATAAGTTACGTCAAACAATCTGGAAAGGCAAATCCTGTCAAGCAGGGAACAACTGTGACAATGAAGCTATCTGTTTTGAATTCTGAACCAAACATTTTTTTAAACCAGCCAGATAGACAAATTTCCATCGTAACACTAAAGATAGAATTCAGAGTCTCAGTTCATCTACTTCACTGTTCTTCTCACTTGCATTATTCCACTATTAAAAACTGTAAACATTACACAACCTTCTTGACTGTAGCGATGACAGACTAAGGACAGAAGACCCAAAGCAAATCTACTAATCTGATTCTCTGCCCCAACACAGAACAGGGGGATATAACCCTATAATTTAGGGAACTGGGTATTGTTAATAAGTAGTAGTATGTTCACGGAGTAGACAATGTTCAAATCCTACATTACTCTTTATGAAACCTTTTATTTGTATTTGTATTTATACATCTTTAGGAATAGATACTTTAAGTCTTTAGAAGACATAGCCTCTTCAGTATAAATGGTATTCATTAGTACATCAGTTACAGAAAATCATGCTTGCTCTGAATGGGCTATTATTAACTATAATATCGCATTACATTGCATAGCTACATTTGGCAGAAGCACGTAGCACTTCCATTACAGTACAGAGCGCTCTTAGAACTGTTTTTGGCTGTCTGTGTAACAATAAATTCAGATATATCTATAAAAAAGTGGCCTACTAACTTAACTGTAGTCAGAGTTTGATTTACACCAAGTACCAGAAGTTCCCATGAGATTTCTGCTGGAAATGAATAGTCAGGAAATTCATCAACATACACCATTTGTCAACAAAATCCAGCTATTCTTTCCAAATCAAGTAAAAAAATATTATTGTGAGAAGTAGTTGCACAAACACCACCAACCTATGACATTTAAAAAACCTCAGTCCCACAGCAATGCAAAGCATTTTGGAGGAACCACTACTTCTAGTTTGTTTGGAAGGCTAGAAAGAATTTAACTAGAGTCATTTTCTGAGTGCTGCTACCAAGGGAAAACAAACAAAAAAACAACTTTTTTTTTTTTTTTTTTACTTTTAGTATAAGCAGTAATGCTGCAGAATGCATTTTTCCAACAAGTATCCTGGATTTCACTCATGCATCCCCACATAACTTTATGTGAAATACTTAATATTCTGGGCATAAAGCACTAAAGGAGTATGTTTCCATCAGATTAGCAGAAAGACCTTTACTAACAGTACTAAGTGCTTCTGGCAAACTATACACATCCCTAGGTCTCAGCAGCCACTGCTAGGAGTCAGACAAAACTTGTGGTTTTTTTGTTGTTGTTTTTGCTCTCATCCCTCTGGAACAATGAAATTCAGGAAAGCTCACAGTTATTGTGGTCATAAGCCTTCTAACGAAAGTCCTTCTGTTATCCATAAACACCAAAGAGGGGGCAAAACAAGTAGGACAAAGTTCCATGCAAGATATACAAAAATAGCTTTTTGCTGTAGTAGTTATTGATGAGCTATTATGTAGATGCAAGATTTATTCTATGTGCCACTACAGTGGCAAGTTCCAGAAATACAGACTGCAGAGCTGCATTCCAGCCATGTGTATTGCTCCCCATGCTGTTCTCATCTTTAACTGCTGAATGTTATATCTCAGCCCGACTCAGATGACGCAGGATTCAAAACTTGGAGCTACCTCTGTAAAACCTAGTCTTTACTTTCTGAATCTATGATAGTAGAAAATTATACTTGCAGAATCAAATATTGATAAGGGCTAACATTAAAACTCCTATTTCATTCTTGATCTAAATGCTGTGCATTTAGCAGCATAGCATGCTGCTAGTTGACATTCATACAAAAAAAAAAAAAATCAAGAAAGAGAACAGTTTCTTGCTTTTAACAATGAACCTCATATGCAGAAGAGCCCTTTCTACTGGCTAACCTGCTTATTTTGATCCAGTTGTAGAAGGGTCCTGCAGAACGCAGGAATAAGACAGCTTGTGTGCATGCATACACACACAACTAAATTGCATTAACAGTGCACATTTTGCAGTCTATCATTTCTAAACTTATCAGAGTTTGACTTCTTTTCCCCATGCAAAATTGTTTGGCTGAACATTTGGAGCACGGATTCATTTTCAGAAAACAGAACCAGCTTTAATTGCCTTAACTCTACATTGACGCAACCCAACAGAAGCATGGAACAGCTCTGTCACACAAGGAATAGTAATGACTTCAGATCACTGGAACCTTACACGACATAAGTACAGTAGGTAAAAAAAAGTGGTATTTTGGTAACAGCAGACATGACCATTGGCTGCAAAGCACCAGTCTCAAATTCTGTTTTTAGCTTCTGTCCAATCCTTGCATGCAGATACACAAAGCATCTATGTACAAACACATGCAGACTTGAGAAGCTGAACAGGTTTCCATATGCCACACGAAATGTAAGATTCTAATCCAAGCTCACAAAAACCTATTTTGCCTGTTTACAGTGATGTACTATAGGCCAGAGAACAACAGGATGAGCTGTTACTTCATAACAATATGCAACGTACAGAAGGAAAAGTGTTACACACAATTTTATTTACAAAAGCCTTAAGTACTTAAAATAAGTAAATAAACGAATTTGTTATATTATAGCAAGCTGTAAAAGAGCAGCATCTTAAAGGGTGTGTCTTTTACAGTTAACAAAGACTAGAAGAGAGCACATGACTTTTCAGGTCAGCTCAAGTTTTACAAAACGCCACTGTGTCACGTACAGAATTAAGTTGGTTCTTTAAATTTTGACAAACAGCAATCCTGAAACAGCACATATTTGACAGAAGCCAGGCACACCAGAGTATCAAGGTGGTACTTCCGAAGAATATCACCAGACACATTTAGACATCTCCACATCTTCATCTAACCCATAACCCACCAATCACTAAGTAGCCTGCAAGAGTAGCTAAACAAAGAAAGCGATGGTAGTATGACATCTTCCATTTAATTTTTGTTATACATGCACCACACTGAAAATATTTAATTAGGTACAGAATTTCCAAATGCTGTTTGTCTGCATTTTGATGAACTGCAATTTTTACTCAAATGCACAAGTAATCATCTCATAAGAAATGAGTCACTCACCACTTCCTGGCATAATAAGATTAAAATCAAACTAAGTTCTATCTGTCGAAGAAACACAAGTAAAAGTTCGTAAAGCATCCTGCTTAGTAAGAGAATACTAAGTAATACACATTTTCGCAGTTTAAATAAGCAAGAATGTACTTCTCAGTTACTTCCCTGGAGACCTGAATATAGAGTCACTAATCATCATTTCACTTACATCCTATCTGAAAATGAGGAAATTAAAGCTGTTGACTGGAAAAAGAAAAGGGTACAAAATTTTTTGTTACAGATGCACACTGGAGAACCAACTGATTTTCAGAAAGCTATCACAAGCAATCCAAAAAAATTCAAAAATATTTACATAAAATTAAGTAACACTTTCAGCAGGAAATGACACTAGAGAACTTGTAAGTCAGATCCAATCAATATCCTGTGATCTTAGGAAAATCTGAACCAGGCTTATTCCACTAATCCATGGAAATAAAATGTCTTCGTTTTCTCAGATAGCTTCTATGTATACACATACACAATGCTTATTTACATTACATGTTTTTAAAAACACTCCCAAATTGAGAGTCACTATTGAGACAACTCAATAGTGGGAAATATTGACTATAAAGTAACTTCGATTCTAAAAATTTACAACATTTTCTGATAAATAGTAATTATAGTTAAGTCCTGTTTTCTTCTTTGATCTTAAGATACAGCCATCACAGAACTCAGAAGTTCTCTATGTGGAGGAAAAACAAAACAAAACAAACAAACAAACAAGCTCCAAAGCAAACCCACAGAAACAAAGCACAATAGGAAGGAATTATTCACATAGCCCAGGAACAGATAAATTTAAAGTAACTACTGTCTTGATGGTAGACGTGACTGCATAAATATTAAGTAATGCACAACAAAAGTAAATGTTTTTGTTCTGCTTTCAGAAAAGAACACATACAAAACCTTGCCCCCTCCAAAAACAATCATATTCATTTCTTATAAAGGAAATGTTTCCCGGGATAGAGATGGTAGGATAAGTGTTACTAAGACTTTGATGCCATTATCAGGCCTGGAGAGCCTGAACCGAGATCACTTCTCAAAAGCAGCCCGCAAGTTCACAGGTAAGTAATAGTTGGGTGCTCCCATTTACTAAAAATACCAGCAACTTCAGAATGACCATTATCTAAACAGAGTTCAAAGAGGAATCTGAATATATTGCTGCAAATACCAGCAAGACTCCTCTGCTTAGGCTGCTCTATGCTCTATTTTGTATCTCTAAGATTGAAGTTAGACATGTTCAGTTTGCTCTTCCCTGCTATTTCACTCATTAAAAGACCGATCAAAATATTTAGCAATATATGCCAATCAACACTGCGCTGATTCTTTCATTTTTTACTGATGACTGAATGAAGTTTACTACATTCTATAAAATAAGGTACATGAATCCTCTGCACGTCTGTAAAGAACCTGAACAGTTTTAAGATGTAATAAATCAAAGTGAAATTGTGTGCTGATGAGAGCATACATTCAAGACCATAAATACATAAAGCAGACGTTTTATTAGTCAAATAACTAAGTGCTATCATTTTAACAAGGTGTAATATGAAAATGCATTAAGTGTTTAACCCTGAGTAAGCACTAAGCTAGTAAATGGAACTTTCCACTACATATTACTGCAAAGCTCTCTGACTAGGAATAACAAAATACTCACACATTAAGCATCATTAAGTTTCCACTATCCCTTTTTTTTTTTTTTTTTTAATGAAAGCATCTAAATATCTGTGAGCTAACTGTAAACCAGTCAAATTTGATCAGTAGTCACAAATGTGGTTTTCCATAAAGTAATTCTATTGAGTAGTTTGCTCTTAAGCCAGTGCAAGAGAATAACCATTTATTGGTCATGTTTCAGCTCCCAGTGACTTGAAGTCTCTTTTAAAATGCAAGATACACTATACTTTTACTGTCCTTACTATTCAGACTAAGCTTGCTACAATTTCTTACAAATATTGCTGACTTTATGTAAAGGCAACTTATGAAACATTTGAGTCCTCAGTTAACAAGATCCGGGCATTTTGATAGGTATTTCCTTCAACAAACGTCAGAGAATGAAGTAATTGGTAAACCTGTAACACCTTGCAAAAATAGTTTAAACCCACTTATCTTCCACAATATGAAGAGCCCTCCAGTTAAGTCAGTCAATCTGGCTAAACAAGAAAGGAGACTGAAACAGTACGAGAAGTGATAAATAAAAACTATCAAGAGCTGCAAAAAATGAAAAAATGCCCTCGTTAATCTATATTAATACTAGCTATGCGAGTAACCTTGGTCTTGCATTACACCAAACAAAGCAATAGTTACAGAAAGAGGAAACTACATTTCTCTCTCCAGCACAGGAAGGTAAGCATGTTCTCACAATGAGGACAAAACAAAGAATCTGTAAGTAAACAACACTGCACAGCCAACTTGAACAATGGCAAAGCTAAGCGAAAACAAATCCCTAGAAGAACTCAGTTTAGTAGTTAGATCATCATGAGAAAGCACAATCGAAGATAGTATTGCAAGGATTTTTTTTTTTTTAATTTCACACTTATTGAGTTCATTCACCTGATAGAGTTCGTTTAAGAGGCAACAGTCGCTTCAATCAACCCAATCTTACATTTTTTAACCTGCACAATCTTTTAACCACAAACAGTCCCAATTCTGTTGTTAACTTTTAAAATAGTATGCAAATTGAAAATTTTGACTAATACAACAGCAGGTCTGATTTGATTGTAAATATTAACTGTAAGATACAGCCCGAATTTAACAGAAACTGCCAGTAACAAATCAGCAGATATGTCTACCTAAGTACTTCATAACATCTGTTTGAATTCAGCTCTCGTTTCTGCAGATCTTCCATGAGAGGATGACTGAAATGCTTTGGAAGTGTTTTACTGGCAAGAACAGATACAGGAAGACACTTAAGCATACCTCAATTCATTAACAAAATGTGGCAAGGTTACTTCTGGCAGGTCATTTACTTACCTCCACTTGCTGATTCTTGCTCTTCCCCTTCAGGAAACGTAGCCTGGCTTGGTAAGCTATTCCTAGAACGAGTGACTGACTCTAAATGTGAAGCCCTTCCCAGCAGAGATAGCTCATCTAGCACCTCTCCCTCTTTGGCTTCCAAATCAGATTTTGAAGTGGTTAACTGTTTTATGTTACCTGGTGTCATTAAACTATTTGGATCATTTAAGCAAGCTACAGTACCACTGTCCAGGCTTAGTACTCTGGCACGATTCTTGGCACTGTTTGTGCTAGAAGTCCGACGTGTAGATCGTTTTTTGCTAATTCCTTCAGAGCTCACGTGGGTTTTATGAATATTTTCAGAGTCTGCGCCCCCACGTTCTTTAGAAACATATTTGGTCTTTAGAGCACTGTACTTTCCCTCAGGAGACTGGCATGAATGGGATGTGGTGCTGGAAGAGCTATCACTGCTGAACTGATGAGCTGACTGCATACTTGACGTCCTGCTTAAGTCACTTTGATCACTGGAGTCCTCATCATGACAAAACACGGCACTGTGGGGTTTAGTACCAGATACACCTCGGAAGGAAACATATTCCCTGTGCCGACTTGAATCAAAACTACTAGCCCGCTTTTTTCCTGTCCGTCTCCGGCTGGACTTGTGGGTAGAGGCTGTTCGATGTATTAAGCTAGAAGATTTGGGTCGAACATCTCCTTCTTTTTGTTTTCCACTAGTTTCTTTAGAAGCTCTTGAGTCTAATAACAGAACTAGTTTCTCACTCTGCTCATCTCTTTGTTCAGCAGCCTTCCCAGGTGGCCTGTCAGCTTGCGTAGTCAGTTCATTGGCATGTGGGTTCTTATTGGCCTCTTCCGAAGCAGAGGCACTAAGACCCTTCTGACTGTGCATCTCATTGGATGCATTAGAACCCTTTAGCTCTTGAACACCACTAATAGAGGTCGCTTCCACAGCAGTCCTTTCACTACTAGTCCTTTTGTCAGTAGTAGAACTACTGTCATCCTCTGAGTCAACACCACAGTCTTTTTTCTTACCATCCTTTTTCTCTTCTCTAGGAGACTCCTCCTCATGCTCTGACAGCACACTTTCTATATGTGTAGAGCTGGTATGTTCACTTTTATAGCTACTGATGGTACTGTTAGTGTCACGATCAGTTCCACTGCAGTAGCTTTCTGTTGAACCACTGCTTCTAGTACTCAGGCTTCTCAGACTGTCCACACTTTTGTCTGCTTTCAAGGATTTGCTCTTCCCACTCTTAGCCAGTGGTTGAGGGCTGCTACTTTTCAGAATGTCATCCAACTGAAAAACTCCCGAAATGCAAGAGTTCTCAGCCAAGGACTCTCTGGATCCAGAAGGGGGCTTAGAAGCTTCTAACTCACTGACAGTATCTAGTCCTCGTCTTTGTTGATAAAGAGGGAAGTCATTCAGTGAAGCATCTGGAAAAGCAACAGCAGAGCTAGAAGTCCTTGGTACACCTCGTGGTCTGTGATCCTTTCTATAGGAGTGAGAATGCAGAGTTATAAGCGAAGCTACTTCTGAGTCACACGCACTAGTTTTAGACTGGTCCACAAGCTGATTGTTCGAGAGGCACAATTTATCACTGTTGTCTCGTGGCAAATCTTGTCCAGAGGATAGTGAAGGCTGGATGGAGACAAACGAGTCATTTGACACCAGACGAAAAAGCTTCCGATCAGTTGCCAAATCTGTTGAAGTAAATATTTATATGAGTATTTTACAAGAATATTTACAATTTATAGTTTATTTCTCAAATGCTTTTTAAAAACAAAATAAATCAACAAATGAATTTGCAAGGACAATGCTTTATATCACAATTAAAAAAAACTTGATGTCCAGACAAGTCTGACAGACACTATGTTTTTAAAAAAATTGTAAGCAGCAGCTAAATCTTAGTAGGTAATAAAAGACAACAAGAACTCCAACTAGCCCACAACCTCTTTTCTTGCTCAATGTGTCTCAAGGTTTATACATATTCCCCTGACTGCTTTCTGTCCCACCTTCTGCAGGCAGTAAACTATTTCACAAAAATCTTTGCTGATTAAAGAAAATAACTCCCCTCAGCTCTGAAGGTAGCAAAAAAAAAAACAAAAAATACATACCGCACCTAACACATACCTTGTAAACTTGTGGATTGTATCAAAATCATAACAGAACTCTTTAGGAAGTTACTGAGATTAATTCAGACTACGCTGAATTATGGTTTTATAAATAGAACAAGTATTGCATGCTCTTTCAAAACCGATATCCTACTTCTAACATTGGCTCTGTGAAAGCAAGTCCCAAGGATCTGCTATCATCTCTTGCTCAGGATGACTGTTTCCATTACCCATCACAAACTTTCTCCTGTACAAGGGTCCACCTGGAGGTAACGCTGAGAATCAGGCTATTTTCCTTTACATTTTGTAATAAATAAATAAATAAATACATACATACAAATCTGGAGATCAGATTAAGTTACTACAATTGTTAATTTTTGGAAAGGTTTATAGCCACATGTAAATTAGAAGATTTAGCAAACAGTTCCATTATGAAGTGGAAGGAAGCTGCCTATTACAACAGCACTGTAGCCTGTGATGCGACATCTTAGATATACTTTCTGCACTGAATCACAGTCATCACTGAATACATTTAAGGACTCTAACAGACAAATTAGACCTGCCAAATTGAATTACGCTACTTTTTGAGTTAACTTCCTGTTAATCATCAGATACTTTAAAAAATCAGGAAACAAAAGATTTCCCTATGGTGCTATGCTCTATTTTATTTTATTTTGAGAAGATTTTTTTTTTCCTGGCAACAAAGCTAAATGAAAAATGAAGTCTGAAACAAAACTGGAAGAATGAAGAATGCAAGCTAGCATTTTCCTTACAGATTAGGAAAAAGCAACTACAGGAATTGTGTTAGCTCAAGTACTGGAAGAAGTCCTTAGCACAGAAAAACCATTCTGTGCACACCTATTTACTTTACAGAATAGCACACCTATTTAGAAAACATCTTTGGGCTGTAATGGGAAGCAGAGCAAATTAGTCAACGATGAAGTCCCTGAATTCCACATCATTTTCAGCATAACAAACTACTTAACAGACACAAAATCTAGTTATCCTTCAGCAGCAAAGAGAACGCAGTAAATATTTATCACCTGCTGGAAAATGCAAGAACAGGAAACATGCAACCCAAGAATAAAGATAGAAGGATTCAAGCTATGCATCCCAGGAACTTTAAGTAATTAAGAAAAGAAACAGAGAACTTCAAGATAAAGTTTTTTAGATTCTATCAAGAAACTGCATGAATGTATTTAGCCCGTTTAGCAAAGGGTCACTGTAACAGAACACCATGTTTAATATGCAGGAAAAAGAAATTTTACCTTGTTCTTCACTCCCTTCTTTACATAGGCTAGAACTCTGTCCAAGACTTAAACTGATATCATCAGAGGTCTTGGCAGTGTCAGTATCTCCTGTAAATATTAAGAAAGAACAGTACTAGTGCTGAAAATATTAACACACACATCTACATGCACAGAAGATTCCTCATCTGTCACAAATCACAGAATTGTAGGGGTTGGAAGGGACCTCCAGAGATCATTGAGTCCAACCCCCCTGCCAAGGCAGGTTCCCTACACCAGGTAAACAGGTAACACTACAAAGCTTGTTACCCTTATTTCCTTGCACAAAGGCAGACAATGCTAGTTGCATGTTACACAAGATTTAAGCTTTTCTTTTTGAGGTATATATTGCCTACATACCTACTTTGTGCATAAGAATGTTTTCATTCAACTACACAGATCTCCCACAGAAGACCTGCAAAACTATCTTAAAACCCAATGAAATTGATTTTTTTTAATATAATTAGAGATATATGCACTTGAACGTTACATTTTGCAAATGGTTGCCAATAAAAATGATGGGTAGGTTGTAATGAAATATTTGTAAATATTAAAAATGGACAAAGAAAAAAGTGAGGAAGGTAGAAAAAAATCAGTTTTTGTATTATCAGCTTAGTAAGTATACAAAATAGCAACTTTCCATATCACAAATAATTCATCTCCTCCCTGCCAGCGGAGTTTACAATGGCTGTCCTACACAATACTTTTGCTTGATACTAAGTAACCATAAATACTCAAGTCACTGAAACTAGGTACCAGAAGAGACCCTGGTTAAAACAGGATTCAAAATCAAATAAGTGAAAGTCCACTCAAACTAGTCCCTCAGCTCAGCAATTAAAAAAATAACAGATGGTGTACAGAAAACGTAGCACATGCTCCAAGATGCACTCTCTGAATGTTTTAGACACATCACTTCCAGCTGTCAGGTGGATTTCCTCCCATCAGTAAATTATGTCACCAAAAAGTTTTTAAGATGAAGTATTTGGAAACAGCATAGTGAGCAATATTTTTAGATTAAAATGCTTCCACAATGTAATTTTTAGAAGCAGCTGAAAATCTCACCTTTGATTGTTGCTGCTGTTCCCAGACGAGATAATCCAGATCCAACCTAGAAACAGGGAATTTTGTAAAAAGCTGTAGGATTACAGGAATTAGCCAACTGTATTTTTTGTTACTGCAAAGCACGCATTTGCCTAAACATCTAAGGGATATTTTTAAAGACAATACCACAGCACTGTAAAGTCATTTCTATTATTAATTATGCATCCAGTTACACTGCTATTTCTTTGTTTTATGGCCAACACACTCAGGCATTCTACTCCATTGATTTTAAAAACCACTGCTTATAATCTGGACATTTTCCTTGAAAATACCTCATGGGGAAAACGAACTGCTACTGTGGTGATCCACTAATAACTGCTGCCATAAAGCTGTACGTTCAATGCAGTACCAGTGGGTGCCTAAAATGTTTAAGGGAAACACTACGTTAATATAAAAATTCTGTTCAACTTAGTAAATACCAAGCTAAATCCAGAAGTTGTTTGCTTTGGAAGAGATGCACACTTTCAGCAGGGTTAGATTTGAGGTCTATCAGAGAGTTGATTCAATGATTAGAAAACCACAAGGACATTACGTGTTAGAACAGGGGAAGTGGCAGTAGCACACTTCCCCTTGGGTGATGTGCTGAATAAGCTTAGATCAATTTAACCTAATCATTGGCATGGAGCTGTTGAAGCAGGTCCAGAGGAGACCACAAAGATGCTCACAGCATTGTAGTAGCACTCCTACAAAGAAAGGCGGAGGGAATTGGGCTTGCTCGTCACAGAGAAAGCTCTTGGGAGATCTCAGTCCAGCCTTCCAGTACTTAAAGGGAGCATATAAACAAGATGAAGACTGACCTTTTACATGGTCTGATAGTGAATGGGACAAGGGGAAATGATTTTAAACTAAGAGAGGGGAGATTAGGTTAGACGTCAGGAGAAAATTGTCTACTCAGATGGCAGTGAGGCACTGGCACAGGCTGTCCTAGAAGCTGTGTGTGCCCCATCTCTAGCCGCGTTCAAGGACAGCTTGGTGGAGCCCTGAGCAGCCTGATCTAGTGGGTGGCAACCCTGCCCACAACAGGGGTTTGGAAGTAGATGATCTTTAAGGTCCCTTCCAACCCTAGCTACTCTATGACTCCATGATTTTCCTTTATCTTATTCTTCCTCTTGTTCCTGCTAGTGAAATTTTTCTTTTAATAGCAGTTTGATTACATAGACTACAATCATCCCAAAGCAAGTAAATTGCAGTATTTCTTGAGCTATTTTTAGATACTAGCTACAATCATATTCCAAGTTTTATTTAATATCTATTTTCAGTCATGTACAATGGCCAACTAGCATACATCCCTCCTCATTTAAGAGCTTGATAGCCATTTAGGATTAGTCTGCCTTTTTATGTATGTTCTGTAACCTCTAGCAAATGTTTTGATGAGATGTTGCAGAGAATTTAGGCTTTCCTTTAGTAATATTTCCACCATCACCTCCCTCAAAAAACTCACAAAAAACAGCATCATTTACAGATAATTAAATCTCTCAGAAACAGGGTAGGCGAAGGGCATTCAAAGGCAAAATATGAACTTGAGAGATTTAAGAAAAGAAAGATAGCAACCGTGCTTTATTGTATAATTTAAATGACTCAAAAAAAAAAAAAAAAAAAGTATAATTCTACTAATTCCCTTCTGTAAGTATAGCAAATCTAACATTCTCTGAACACACATGCAGATTTTATCCCGTCAGACTACAGCATAACTGCTTTGCTACAAAAAAGCAAAGCTTGTTTAATTCATTTTCTTCACTACACTGTCAAGCACACTTTTGTCAGTCATCTTGCAATTTTTCAAGTTTTTTTTTTTCTTTTGACCTTCAATAATACGCTCTGCCTACAGATGCTGTAGCTGAATGCAAATGTATCAGCAAGAGAAAACTGAAAAGAACTCAGTTGTTTACTGTACACTTACCCCGCTGATGCCTCAAATTCAATTACAGGCAACTAGCAAGCACTAATTTTTATCTGTAGTTTCAACTGCAACATTATGTTGGTTATTATGGTATCAGCATTAAAACAAGCAGCAAAGAGCATGGAGCTCCTTCACATGCTTTAACATTACAACAGTTCGGTGTGGAAAATGCTCTTCAAAAAAAGGCCTCTCAAAGAAACAAGAGCCCTGGTCTACTAAACTACTCCTACATGGACCATTGCTTCCTATTCCTTGAACACTACAAACCCTATCTATGCCGCATAATGAAACATTATGCAGCAAAAACACCAACATAATATTGCACTACTTTATACGCTGCTGACCAACAGAGCTAATCGGATGGACTTGTTATAATACCAAGACAAGGATTTCCCCTCCATCCAAAAATAGCTTCTGTATCCTTAAGAGAATGCTGCAGTGCTCTCTGGCAACATAACCTTACAGTCAGGACAGTCAGATCTGTTCATCCTCTGATAAGGTAAAAGAAGGATGCCATGACTGGCTAATAGTCACAAGCTAAATGAAAGGAACAGCACATACAGCACTGTAAAAGTCGAACGCAGCAGACGTAATAAAGGAACAGAACAGCTTCCCAGTGAAACTACAAAATGAACTGAGTACAATCCAAAAAAGGCAAGTTCTTCAGCCCTTCCATCTGGAATACAGCAGCCCATATTTAGTGCCTTCTTCCTGCTCCTGCTGAGGCATCAAAATTGGGAAGATTTTGCAGAGGTAATCTAAAGATTAACAGTTTTATTATTTCTATTTCAACTATCTTTGTACTCCAGCAAATTAACTTTTTTTTTTTTTTTTTTTAATGCAGAGTCTGAATCATCAGAAATAATGATGTTCAAAACGTCATTTAGCACAGCAAGAGATAGTGGTGGATACATCCTAAGAAGAGTTAACAGAAGCCTCCTCAAAATTAATACAACTGAAGTTTATCAATCAAGTGTCTAAATGACACATATCAAACAATTAGTTTGTGCCATGACTTCGTAGCTGTGTTCTATCTAATGGCACACTGGTACAAAAGGGAAGACAAAAGCCTATGACAGCAGGTCTTAGTATTTATCTGACCATGTTCTGAGCCATCTTCCTAACTCAGAAGAAAGCAAGCTGAGCAGAAATTGAATACTTCCTGCTGGGACAGTAGTTTGCCTCATAAAAGCCAGCTGTTCTTAGAACACAAGACTGGATGAGCAGGAATCAAACAGCTTGTGCAACACCATCCCAAACAAAGCAGTTAAATACAACAGGCAGATAAGCTGCTGATCTTAGTACAATCAAAAAAATGATACTAAAAATAAATAAAAATCAGCAATGAGTACTGGTCACAAAGCCAGCAGCAACAACTGCAAATGCTTTAATTCTCACCTGGTTGTTTGGATCTATTCCAGCATAAGAATTGCGTGAACTACAGCCAACAGGGGGAGTGGCTTCTCGAATGAACTCTGACATCTCAATTCCTCCACCAGGGTCACTAAGAGAAAGATTAAAAATAATTAACCTACCAGTTAAACACATAAAATGTCTGACTATGCTGAGTCCAGATTTAACAACATTTTCTTGCTTATCAAAATTCATAAGCTCAAGCATATCCCAGTATCTCAGACAAAAACTGCTCATGTGATGCAGAAAACTGAGGTGTAACTGGAGCATCCCATACACTAGTACAGAAGCTGCTTGCCTTGCAACTTAACTGTCACTGGCCAGCACAAAGTATGAAGAGTTAGGAACCTTAAGGGATTCTGAAATGCTGGCATATGAAATTTTCCCTGCAAGTGAACACAGGTGTGTAACTTTTGGAACATCTGTCAGCTGAAACATACAGAAATCAACCGACAGAAAAAGCACTCAGTAACAATCTTTCTAAAAGCAGGGGAAGAACTCAATTTGAAGTCATTTGCTGTTACACAGATCAAAAAGTTCTCCTTAAGTTGTACCTAGGAGCAAAATTAAGTATGGGTTAAACAAGTAGCCACATATCATCACTGAAAGCTATTGGAAAGGCAGGAAGATAAAGCCCTAGAGGACTTTGCCATTGTCAGACACCAAATCATTACTTATGTAGGTCACTCTAAAATTAATGCCACCTATTAATTTCCATGGGAACTACAACAATGCTATTTGGTACTGAAATTTCACAGCTACAAAACACTCTTTTTCAGTGTTTTCTCCACCATGAGCTATGCCTTCTCACCTGCAACAAACAAGAGCATACATGCCAGACTCAAACATCTGCATCAGCAGAGGTGACCCACCGTCACTCCTGTTGAAACATACCACCCACTGCCTCACTGTGTTCACACCCACTGTTTGGTCTCCATAAACATCCATCAAGAGTTGATTAATGTCAGTGGGTGCATTTTTTCCACAGGGAGGAATTCAATGCCACACCTTTACTTCAGACACACTTCCATGTCAGGCACTGTTTTACCAGACTGCCCCTCTGCTGCCATCTGTTCACACGGCAACAAAACCTAACGGAATATTGGTAGGAAAGTTCAACCTCTTCAGTCGTATCACCAACAGCCATCTCTGATGTCGTGGGCCAATGTAATAAAATAGGAGGCATTACTTTTGGAGTAGTCCTCCTACCACAGAAGAACTTTTGTTCAGAAGGTTTACATGCCCTACTAAGATTTTAAGATGCAATACATATATTATAATACATATATTATAACACACATATTATAGCGTCCTAATGATTTCACCACTTCAAGATTAATAAATATTACTTTCAAAGTATGTTCTAGATCAACACCATCAAATCATAATTCACCATAGTTCAGCTTATTAAAGGCAGACATTTACAAAACAGAAATTGGCTGGTCTTGCAACAAGGCTGCTCCAGTATTTTGGTGGAGAAATGACACCTATTGCTCCATTTGGAATGAAAGTAAAGATACAATTCTGTTATCTGTGGAGAACGGGACAGAAATGGGCAGAAATACAGCAGGTCTGTCTTTATATGTATCTAGTCCCACACAGTCAGACCAACAACAACTTTTTTTAAAAAAGACAAGAATATCAAAGTAGGATATTATAAAGAATCTCTCAATAGGCTAACAGACCTGAAATATCCTTTATACAGTGGTATGATGTTTCCTGTTGTAATCCCACAGAGAGATAAATCACGCTGGGGTTCAGCCTCAGGAACCATTCCAAATCATACATGAGTCCCCTAATCACATACCTCTACAGACTGAACATTCCTTCATCAAAGGGATAACAAAACAAAATGTCTGAAGTAAGGAATATACTTCTTAAGTAAAAAATAGTCAGGTTAAGATTCAACCAGACATTAGTCAGCAGAACAATATGGTCCAACTCCTCAGCAAACTGAGAAGGTGCCACCATTTTGGTATAGCTCAGCAGCATGATATCAACATGTTGTAATTGCTTGTTGTTTACAAAGCTCTCTCTGACCTAATCTTATCAATAATGCTAAGGATGAATCAGTGGGAAAAAAAAAAATGCAGAATTCAGCTTCTTTAGTTTCCATCAGCTTTAGCCAAACATAGTATTCCCTATGTAAACATTTTTAGAATGCTTAAGGACATAATATAAAGTTAAGACTAAACTAAAAATCAACTCAATATTTAAGTTCAGCATACATTATGATGACAACTAGAGAAATAACAAATAATGCCTTTCAGAAAAAGATAAAGTTCTGTTCTTGTTTAAATAATTTATTCAGAAACCTTGCAAATGATTCAAGTACGTTCTGTGAAATAGGAAGAGTAAGTCAACAGGAATTAGCTTTCATGCATAGGTCTGGGGAGGAGGGCCAGGGTGGGGGAAGGAAGCAGTTTTGTTTTAAAATGAACCAGCAGATATCAGCACAAGTAACAATACGATTCAACAAAAGCCTATATAGCACTGCTGTGTTCTGAGGTAGCACTCAAACAAATGGATTATAACAAAAGCTTCTAACAAAACAACAATAAAAGTGTCTGCAGGAACAAGCAGGAAGTACAGACTTCCAGGCTTAACCACTGTATGCACAGAAGATTCTAAATGCTCTTGTAGCCCAGAGCCCTAGTAGTTGCTTGCTGCCATTACAGTATAGTATACTATAGATAGTAGCCATTTGTTCCTGCTACTAATTCCTACAACCAGTTTCTAACAGGTTGATGACTTCATAGCCCTGAGCAAGTGCTACAATTACCAGATTGCAAGTAACCAAAGAAACAGAAGTAACCAGACAAATTGAGAAGATGGAGTAAACTATGCCCAGCTACATGCCACCAAGACTGCAATAGAGGAGGCATCATTTAGAGGCACCTGCACATTTACTGTATGCAACTGTGAGCATGTCAGAGTCCAACTGAAAGTGTGAAGAGACTGCTAGCCTACGGGAATTCAGAAGTTTAATAACTTACTTAGGCTGATTAGCTAAAGAGGTCTGATGTTCAGACAATGACTTTCAGAGAGAATTTAGAACAGTTCTGACATCAGGACAAAGCAGAGGAAGGGTTTCATTCTTCATCTGTTGAACACCTTCCTTTGTCAGTAGACTTTTTGCTTCCTTCTATCCTTCAGAGCCACTCAATTGTTCTTGAAGTACATATGATTTAGAAATACAGGAAGAACATCCTTTAGGAAGACATCATCTTCTGGTAAGCTGGGTAAGGGGTTAAAAACCCTCACCATTAACCTCCTCAATTTACTGGTTTCTGCTGGCACATAAGATAGCCCTGTAACAGGGCCAATTAAAGGCTGAGATTGGCCAGACTTGACCAGAAAACCGAGACCAGGCTAAAGGTAAAGTTACAGATGTAATAGGAGAAGGACCACAGCACGTATTGAAAATGACAGAACAGACCAATTTCAAGCATTAAGAGACTTCCTGTAAAGCTTAAAGTGGTAATTACAACTTCAAAAAAGTCAAACAACTCCAAGATCAAGAAGTCTGTCAGGCACAGAACTGCAAGGAGAAGAAATAGTATAAGTAAAGCAAGAGTTGTAGGCACCCCAACTTCTTTTTTTTTTTTAATTTTCTTGCTCCACTTGTTTAAAGCAGACAGCGTGTGTTTCAAAGGCAGCAAATTAAGAAATCACATTCTCCTGATTTATATAGCAAAGTACAAGCAAAATTCAGCTCCCCCACATTGATGGGTATTGAGAATAGTGTCACCAGGTTAATGTCTTATCCTACTGTGAATCATAGCAGTCACTGACACAATAAAGAAGGCATTCATATTCCCAAAAGCAAGATTGCAAGTTAAATGTTTGAAAGTATGTACGTGGATCCACTGATACCTAACAGACTCCAGTACTACTCCTCCAGTGCAGGATTAGGAGTTCGTATTATTCCCATTATTTATTTGTTTTAATGAAACCTCACAAGAGGTAAAGCATAACTAACACCACCCTGTCATAAAAGTATGAAGTCAGAAATTGCATGAGAGGTGGACAGATCTACATGTGCAAAAAGCCTTATGCCCACTCTGTGCTACAAGAGCAGGATTAAAAACTAAACAAAACCCCACATACACACACTCATCAGAAAAGATTTTCTATTACTCTTCTGATTTAACTTAGTACACTAAAACCTTGCCCTGTATCTCCTCTACCGGTTTGAACATTACCCCAAAGTTCTTGGGAGCTTCTAGATAAAGATTAGAACATACTGCACATCCCATCCAAAAAGTAACTTTGTAATTTTTGCATTGACCTTGTTCCCAGTTCCAGTTAAGAGACCTGAGAGTGGGAACAAGGATCATATGAAAGTAAACGAAACTTCAGTCGGCAAGCAGTACACACGCCAAACTAACCTCAACATCTGAGCTCACAGATACTTATAATGTAGTAAATTGGCTCAGATCAACTGGTCCTCAGAAAAAACAGAACTTCTGAAACATCCATAAGTAATTCAGAATACCTGTACAAAGAAGTCCTTGCCAAGCCCTGACAACCCTTGTGAAAGCAAAACCTACACAGCTTAGAAACGAAGAAAAAAAGTCTACAGATCACATCTAACACATGCATTAGCAAGGCTGCACTTAAACAGAAAAGACCACTAGTTTACTTTCATGAATTTTGTTAAGCAGAAAAGGCATCCGTATACATTTAGGGTAGCACTACACCAAAACAGAACAATACAGTTTTAGCAAGAAGTGTGGTGATCTAAATGGAGTTACAATTAAAATCAGCAGGTTCAGTTACCAAACGCTGAATGGAAAGATGGTCAGGTTATAAAAGATTGATACAAGAAGTTACTGTATACTAGCTTTAAAGGAAATGAAGACAGATTTTGCTAATAATACTAAGCTGAGCACAGACACAGAAGAACATAAGACTCACTCTGTGGAAGCTACTCCATATGCACTAGGAAATTCTTTCACTTCTACCCCGAACATTTTAAACACCACTACATCAACCTTTAAACATCCTGATACACAGAGTAAGAAGCTTCTTTTGATTACAGCTCCTTATAGCATGTGCCTCCATTTAGAAGTTTCAGGCTTTTGTGTTGGGTTGGTCTTTTTTTGTTTCCTTTTAAAAACTAAAGAAACACGGTATGACAGTATACCAATCCCTTCACTCTGAAAACAATTCATGAATAATAGCCAGAAACGCAAAGGAAAGAGAAAGGTCTTTAAAAAGCTAACAATTCAAGATTCATTTATTTCATGTAGTCTAACTCTTAAGAGGTCCTCAGTTACACGGAGCTTGGCGGAGGCTTTGATAATAGAGCTCGTAACACATACTGAGTTCAAACAGCCTTGTTGATGAGTAATCTTTTGCTCTTTTTTCCTCTGCATAGCCTGGTCAGAGAAGGGAAACCTCTTCTGATGATGGCAAAAGCCATCTGTTGGAAGTAATAATTTCCTATTGACAATACTTCAGAATCATCATCTTCACTAGTGAGCTGAACAGTTTCAGAATTCCAGTTTCACAGGACAGTGTTCTCCTGAATCAAGCCTACAACTAGAGTGAAGTATTGTATGTGACCAGCTTTGTAAAACTAAGCAAACTAAATTCAGATCTCAGACACTGCTTTTATCACTAAAAACTCAGTCAGTATTTGACAGCTAGATTTTTAAAAACATGTCTACTGCTGAAATAATATTACTAGTTCTAGCTGTGTTCACCAAGCATTTAGCAACCTAAAGAGCACATATTTTCCACGTTGTTGTCTCAGTGCTTCCAACATCTTCCTTCAAAAAAGAACCAGAAAGTTGACATAAAATCATTATTTCAAACTTGAAATGTAAAAAGGGCTTTTTTTTTTTAAATTAGACTTAATCAGTCTTTCAAAAGTCACAGAAGTCAGCATCCATATTCTTCAGTGTTTATTTCATCCACCATTCCAGTTACACATCTGATAAAGACATAATTCTTCAACATTTCGAGCAGTACACAAACACTGACAGAGACCTTACCTGGGTCCATTGCTGTCTTTCCTCTTGGCTGAAACACTGCTTTGTTCTGTTTTTGCACCCCTGTCCATACGCTCATTGGCATTCCTCTCCACAATTTCTCCCTCATCCAGTGCCCTGTGCAAACGGTAGTTCACCATCTTCAAAACGATAAAGAGCGCTGCTATTACTGGGCAGTACACAGCTACTATCATCATGGAAGAAGGAAGGGCCTTTCAAAAGAAGAGCAGAAGAAGTGTTAGTGAACACAAGGTCAAATATTCATAAGAAGCATACTTACCAGCTACACACCGTTTAACAATTTCCTTCATCCTGAAGATATTAACCTTTGTTTTCAGCAAGATTTGAGAAGCCATACACATTATACAGTCTAAACCTTGCATGGACATTATTAGCAGTCCAGCGAGATAAAAAAAAGTTTGACTACAAAATACCAAAGCACCACAGCAGCATGCTAAGTAAACCTACGATTAGAGTTTGAAAAGCAAATTTAACTTCCTCTTTTTTTTTTTTTCCTCCAGGCTTTTGGAATGTAATACTTAGATGAGAAGACTTAAAGCTAGCATGACTATTATATGACGATATTTCCAATTACATTTCATTCACACTTAAAGACTAAACCAAACACGGGTTAGACCCTGTTTTAAGATTAGTACACCAAACCAATTCCAGTTTTTTTGAAAGAAAAGAAAGTCAGTTTGACAGCATTGTAGATGAGAGAAAATTACATAGACTAGATGTTTTGATTTAGCTTTGTCAGTTTCCAACAGCTACTCTTCCATGACAAAATACCTATCAGTCATGAAAGCTTAACTTCTCCTCACTCACATACAAAAAAGGTCAATTTACATTTGTGGCTCACACTGTTATGCAGCAGTCTACACTAGCCCACAGTATCACATCCTATAAGGGTTATTTATGCTAGACAGTTACATGCCCATAGAGAGACAGCCAATGCAGATATTTTGATGAGAATTTTTCAGTTGTGACAGAGGTGGACAAAAGCCAAATAAAAAGCCTCAGTTCTAAATTCAAGTTCTGAAACTCCTCTAAACTAACACCTCACATCCAGCTTTTGCAGAGACCCACGAGGCTTTTACAGACCAGTCATCTCAGCAACAGGTATTAAGTGAAGTCTGACCGCTGTGGCATACGAGTCAAACTTCCACTTCAAGGCTTTATCCGTTCTAATTCACCTTTTAGTTCTACTAATACTTTTGTCCGGTCACTAAACAAAATGAGATATTAACTCACAGTGTTCAGCCACAAATATACCAATTCCATCACCAAAACAAGAAGCTGGACACTCAAATACTGTTATATCATTGCCCTTTACCCAGCTGACAGCACAGTTTGAAATTCTAAGCATTCAGAAGTATATATACAGATGTGTGACAATCAGAATTAAGTAGCATTTGATATCCAGCACAAACATTAACTCAATAGATGAGAAGATTAAGTGAACTGCCTTATTAGGTTTCCTATTGTGAGGCTAATTCCAGCTTGCTTCATACACCTAGTCACTCATGCTTTATAAACATTAGCAACAGAGGCATCTTCAAAGTTCCATGCATATCTTGCAGAAACAGAGAAACACAAGCAGAGAATAGGGCAGAAAGTCTCCTGTATTTATATAGAGCTACTTTTATCATTTTAAAGAGATCTGATTAAAACATTAAGATTCCTATATATTTAAGAGAATATTTGTCCTGAAAGAGCCGTGAGTAATTTGAGCTCTGACTTAAGCAAAAACAGTTTGACTAGATCTCTGAATACAAAATACTGTACTAACAAAGGGGAATAAAACAATAAGAATTTCTTAATATTGTATCAATTAGGAACTTCAGTGGAAAACCCATCCCTAATCTGACTGTTCACATTCTGGCAGGAAGCAAAAACAATCAATCAGTACAATATTTCTTAAGCCAAATATATGAATGAGTCTAGAATCAATTAGAAGAGAGGTTACTTATTCTGATCTCTTCTCTTTAAGAGCTCAAGTTTAACCTACATTACACCCTCAAAAACAAGTCTGAATCTAACATACCATTTGAAGTAGGACAGGCATACAAAGTTGGGGTACGTTAACTTAGATTTCTGTCTGCTATCTTTCATGATCAGCTGGGCAAGACTAATGGATAGGGGAAAACTCACTTAACAAGCACCACCTCAGGAGAAGAAAGAGGAAACAATTTTAAATGCAGCATCAACAAGCAGCCAGGAGCCACGATGATAGTGACATCCATAAACCCTGGAGCAACACAAAGGTTTCCTCAAAAAAAAAAAAAGCAATGCTTCTGAGAACTTGAGAGGCAGCAAGGTTCATGCAGGCACAGGCAAGCACATAAGCTCTGGCAAAATGTTTAAGCTTCCTGTACATGCTAAGCAGTCTGCTACCAAATCACAAACAGAGTTCAATTGGCCTCTCCTTTACAAGCACCCAGTGTTCTGAAGCCATTACTGCAATCAGTTTAACACTAAATGACAAAAGTACAGACATGTCTTTTACGGGCTAACTCTATTTGGAGAGCTCTTCAGTTTTTCCCCTCCATCCATCAGCAACTAAGTTACATACTGCATCCTGTTCACCCTGTGGAATGCAAGATCCACACGTTCTGTTGTGCAAAGCGGAGCTCTGAGAATAAGTTAGAAAAAAACAGAGAATGAACGTAGCTTGAATTAAACCCAACAAAGAATTAAACAGTACATTTTATCCCTCCTCACGTCCCTTTTCTACAGGATTGCAGAGAGCTAGGATTCATGCAACAAATTCGTATTTTTCATTCCTTGTGTTTATTCAGTCTTGCTCTTCTCTGGATAGGATTTTGGGAATAGAATAACTTTGAGCACGTCCAGCACACTCTACTGTACGATCATACCTTACATTAAGGTCTTATGCTGTGGTACATCAGTACTATCCATGGTGCCAGCAATTCATCTACATTCCAGCCTCAAGAAATACAGTGAATTCAAGCCAACCTAAACCACTGGTACCTTCTCTGTTCTACTTTGCCAAAACTTGGAAAAATTCAGCTTCTATGCAGGGTCTTTTCTCCCTGAGCCAAAACAAGTTAAAGTAACATTATTGATTGCATCAGGGTAGTTTTAGACAGGACATTAGGAACAAATTTCTTCATGGATAGGGTGGTCAAGCACTAGAACAGGCCGGCCAGGGAAGCAGGAGTCTCCATCCCTGGAGGTATTTAAGAGATGCCTGGATGCGGCACCAAGGGACACAGGTTAGTAATGGCCCTCGGCAGGTCAGGCTGACAGCTGACTTGATATTGAAGGTTTTTTCTAATTTAAATTATGCTATGATTCTATTGAGTTGCTCTTGACATTTTACCACATTTGAGGAGACCTGAGTAACTGAGTATCCTACACAATAACATCTTCAAGATTGTAATAGGAATGCTCAAGTCCTACAAATGAACAGCTAGGTCTCATTTCAGTTGTTTTCACAAGTAAGCAAGCACCATTTTTAATCAGGCCCAGACAAAAACCTTGTTAGAGCTTGTTTTCAGACCAGGTATAAAGCTGTAGCTGCAACAGCATTCCAGAGAATCTCTCATTTTACTGCACATCCCTACAGTCACTTCCATTAGCACCAAAAGAAAGAGCACACTGAACAGCACTAGTCACAAGTGAAGCTCTCGTAGGAGAGAAGAAAGAGCTAGACATGACCATACAGAATCTGCCTGCTTTAATTACATTCTGTTGAAAACATCAGTCACCCAATGTTTGAACAAGTCAAATAAATAACTAGACAAACTCCAAGCTAAAAGTATTTCCCTGTACCTTAAAGGGAAGTCACGTAGTATCATCAAAAACTCAAGGAGGAGAGGAATGGAGAAGATACAGACTTTCTACCACCTTTCCCTTTGAAGTTACTTTCAAAAATGTATACCTTTCAAGACAACGTGATATCCATACTATCTACATGAACTGATCTCAAAATAATCAGACTTATCAAGCCTGGCTATCTCTTCCTCACTTTTCTCCTATATAATAAAAAGTATTTACAGAAAGTAAAGAACTGCAGTCAGAACTTACTCTGAAGAACACTTATTCTAGACATTATTTGGGTATGTTCTTGAACTCAAATCACAAGTCTGCTTCACTACTGCCTCGTTATCGGTGAAAAGCATGGTTCTGCCCTCTGCAACAGACTGTGAGCTCCTATAACCAGCTGGACCAGTAGAAAGTTATCTTTAACTGGCAACCAGTGGTCTATCAGCATAGTTTTCCAAAACACTAGGGTATAATGCAAAGGAGGTTATAAGAGTTATAAAAGAAGTAAGAATAAACAAGTAGTGAACAAAGTAAGATACAGGAATGCAGTTACATCGTTTCTGCTAACTACTGGCCATAAGGCCATCTCAGCTGTATCAGGGCAGGAAACACTTAAGCACTCCTGAATTGCAGTCATCAACCTAGAACAGAAAAGAATCATAGAATCACCAAGGTAGGAAAATACTTCTAAAATCATCCAGTCCAACCATCCACCTATCGCCAATATTTCCCACTAAACCACGTCTCACAGTACAACATCTAAACATTTCTCCAACAGCTCCAGGGTTGGTGACTCCACATCTCCCTGGGCAGCCCATTCCAATGCCTAACCACTCTTCCAGAGAAGTATTTCCTAACATGCAACTTCCATCTCCCTGGTGCAATTTGAGGCCATTCCCTCAGGTCCTAATGCTAGTTACACGGGAGTAGAGGTGGACTCCCACTCCACCACAACCTCCCTGGAGGGTAGCTGTAGAGAGCAGTAAGGTCAGCTCAACTCTCCTCTTTTCCAGACTGAACAATCTAGTGGTCTAAGAAACATCAAACCATTAGCTATGGGACTTTAAAATATTCCCACTTAAACTGCAAAGATCTTGAGTCAGCATTTCAAATACAAAAGCAAGAGGAACCAGAGAAAATTTCACGTCATCATAGGTTGTGCTGCACAATTATGAAAAATTAAAGACACTTTCATGGATCTCTGGAAAGCTCTAGAGCTTTAGCTAGACATTACAAATATGATGAAGCTTCCCATTTGTTTTCAAAAGAGAGGTGTAGGTGTTAGCTGTTAAGAACATTCATACCAAAGTCTTTCAGTCCAAATCAGATTTTATGTCCTTGCATAAAAGTGACATCAATCAAGCTTCCATTCAACAGTAACAGTTGCCTTGTGAAACACTCTGAAGACCAAGCATATTGAAGTCAGTATTTATAGTATTGTATCAGAGAAGAAGAAAAGACTACCCAGGAACAGCAGGGCTAGTTCTGTCACCGTTGTTTGTTTATTAACAGCTAGGGCCCTTAAGAACTGCTGATATCTGGAAGCACGCTCAGTTACAAGTCACACAATATTTTGACAAAAACCTCAAGTGTATGAATGAAGCTTCTGGTAGCCAAGAAACTACGTGTAACTTAGAGCATCATGAGAAAAGTGGATTCTCAACATATATTTTAGTACTTAAATTTGGTTTAGGAAACAGTATCCGTCTCAGAAATTTCTCCTAAGAAGACTTACATGGAGCTATGTATTTATGACCTACTTCTGTAACTATGTACACAAAGCAGGAAATCGAAAACCTATTAAGAGAACTGTTGTGTAAATGAGTTTGACTTTGACAGACAAGCTCTGTAGGTACGAGCCCATCACCCCAAGCAAGGTACAGTCCTGGCTCCTCTTAACTCACTGGCAAAGTTCCCCTGCTGCCAGAGCCAAGACTTCATTCCCTTCTGCGCATGTGGTGGGGCTGAAGCAGCATTCCAACCGGGGGAAGCGCCTTGGCAGCCTCCTCTCTTCCCCTCCTCCTTGCAACAGTGATGCACAACACTGGCCTCTCGATTTAGGGTATCTTTGTTCCAACTTGACCACTATATTTTGCAATCCGGTTGTACAGTTTCCTCATGTTGTAGCATATTTGCTTTTCCTAGCTTGAGTTTTGAATTAGACTACAAAAAACAAAAAAAAAAAAGGATTGGCTCTTATGACAGATATGCAGAATAAGCACAGTTGAGTCTGTTACTGAATACAACTATCAAAACAGGATAGATTCAACTACTCTAGAAAGCAGTATTTTTGCTTGTATGCTGCCAAGCCACAGATCCAAGAGTACACAGCTACACAGCTTCACTTAGGCATACATTTCTCCTTGACTCCTTGTTACCTACAGTTTCTCCCCAAACAGGCTAAGTGTACAGATACATATCAGAAACAGAAGTATCCTGATCTGCAATATGGATACTTACACACATATATCTGTGTCCTCCACCAATGATTCAGAGCCCACACTTTCACATACCCGTTCTCAGAAGGTAGACAGATCAGGGAGCAAGGAAGAAAGGCAAGCTGAATTTCACTGCTAATTTCTTCGACTGGTTTGCACCAAATGCTACACACATCAACCCTATAAGCAGTGGCATACGTATGCCAAGAAACACAGATACATGATACAGCTTCCTCACAAGGAGCACTACCAGATTCCATACTGAAGATACAGGATACACAGAAAAAAAGACTAGCAATGCTTGGTGCAATAAACCAAGTCTTTAAGCAATGAAGTGCACGTGAATTACCATATCCTAAAGAGACAGCTTCCCATTTTTGTTTGAAATTAAATACTTGGAAAAAAAAGTGATCAGCTTACCATACGATTCATTTAGTCTTGAGAATCAGCTACAGGCAAAGTTTATAAGGGATCCCACTGTCTTTGTTACTTCAAAATGACTAACGAACACCTACACTTACTGCTACCCTAATGCATCAAATCAAGAATACGAACTTGGAATTTCTTACATGGAAAAGCTTCATACATAATGTAAAACCAATCAGCATTTTAACCCTTTATATATATTTTTTAATGGATGCCTGCCAGCAACAAGTCAATTGAAACTAGCTTAGAACCCCCCCCCCCCCCCTACAAACCAGTAAGTCACACTCAGAATTCATATTACAGTTACCTAAGACTTCTTAGTGAGTTCTGCTTATTTATCTATGTCCTACAGCCACTCAACATTTACACCTTTTTCTTCTGAAAAGAGCTTAAGAGATGCTAAAGAACTAAGATGACCATCACAGTTCTGCCTGTTTAGTTTATGTCTAGACAACACTTAAACTGCACAGGGTGGAAAAAGGGAAAACAGCCAAATATGATTCAATCTGCTTCAACTTGTGACTAATCTCCCTACTTATTCTCAGGGAAGTTGGCACTTGTTGCATCTTTAACTTGTCCTGAGCTATGAAGAAAGAGAACTTCTCTGCCCTCAACAAAACCTGATGCAGCTTGCTTTTGTCCATCTTTTTCCTTTACACAAGAAACACATTTAAGCAATACTGAAGTTTACCCTATAGCACAGGCAAATGAAGATTAACTACTGCTTTAAGATCAGCAGGAGATTCAATGTAAGTTCATACTGATCAGCCAGCAGACCTACATACAATAAAAACCATACACCCCCTCCAATGCCTCTGTGTGTGCACCATATAGTTTACCTTCACGTGCAGCCTTCTCAGAGAGTGCTAATCAAATCAGCTATTCTGCCAAACTACAAGAGCATTATTTCTGAAAAAGAGATGATTTGGGACCAAAAGGACCCTCTTCTTCCCACCAGAAGTTTCCAGGTCTTTTTTTTGAGAGATTGGATCAGCTTAGTAGGAAGTTTCATCTAGTTGTTGTCACATTAGTTTTAGAAGCAGTTCTCGTCAGCCTGCAGTTTCCTTACCAGCAGTATAAAGTTTTCAAACAAAAAGCCTCATAGCTACTGTTTCCAACACAGAAACGTGAATTAAGAGCTAAGCATAGAGGGCTGTGAATCTCTTCTTCTACAGCAACTATTTCTTAGTATGAAGCATCTCACATTGCCATTTTACAAACTGCTTTTTAGCCAAGTAAATGCCTCATCTAAGAGCTCTACATTTCTATGACTGCATTCATGCTGAGGTTTTTTCTCCAAGGTTTCATTCACTAATTCTCAATTTTTTCAAAAGCTCTTTGGTTGTCAAGAGCATTGAGACCAGGCAGACTTGCAAGCTACAAGACTGGTCACACCACACTTTGAATGATCACACTGTTCCTCTGAGAAATCTGAAGCAAAATATTTATACTCCATATGCTGCATATAACTTAAATGGAAAGAAAAGCACCGGCCAACAGGAAACTGCCTCCTTCTCTCACAACTGATCATACGTTTGCTGCATCTGTTCCAAGTCCAAATGTCAAGGGAACACCTAGGTTTAAAGGTCAGCATTATTTTTTTTTCAATAGCTTTGACCAAAGCGTCAGGTACGTCCAACACGGATTCTCCCAGACTGGCTTTCTAAAGTTTGGGTACAAGTGAAACGCCAAAGGAACTTTTCACCACGGTCCAGAGATAGTGCCAGCCAGCACACCGTGCTGCGGCTCGATAAACTTTTACGTAATGATCCTGAAGGCCATCCCTTCCCGCTATCGAAAGCGATGAGAGAAAGCGATAAGACCGTCAGCCAGAAATACAGGTTCTATCCGAGAGCTTTCACTGTAATCGGGCGTTTTCGGCGCTTCCAGGAGGCCAGCGGAGCCATGCCCACTTCAGAGATGAGGAAGGCGAAGCCGACGGAGCAGCGGCGGAGACGGAAGCGCGGCTGCCCCGCGCTTCCCGCACCCCCTCCCACCGCCACCCCCGGGCCCAGGCGCTCCGGGGCCGCCCGGTGGGGGCACACCGCGGCCGCGGGGCGGGCGGCACGGCGGGCAGGGGGCGCGCGTGCGGCGGCCCCGCGGTCCCTCCCGCCCCCCGGACCCCCCCCCCCCGCCGCGCTCAGCGCCCGCCCCCCGCCGGGCCCGCCCGCCCCGAGGCCCAGGGGGCCCCGCTCCCGGGGCGGCCCGCGCTCACCATGTAGAGGGTGAAGGGGAAGCCGAGCAGGAAGAGCCACAGGTAGAGGTGTAGCGCGTTGACCCCGGCGCCCTGGTGCGGGTCCTGGTACCAGCCGCCGCTCAGCGCCGCCCACACGCCCTGGCGCAGGATCTGCAGCACCTGGGAGCCCATGGCGGCCCCGCTCCGCCGAGCCGGCCCCGCTCTATCCGCCCTGGGAGCCCGGGCAGAGCCGCGCACCGCCCGCGCTCCGCGACAGCCCGCACGGCCGCAACCGCAACCGTCGCCGCCGCCGCCTCCCCAGCAACGCCGCCGCCATCTTATGTCCGGGCCCCGGGCCGGCCGCCCGCCCCCGCGCCGCCGATAGACCGGCAGCCCTTGCGGCAGGGGACGCCTACCCCGCTCTCTGTCGCCGGGGAGGGACAACGCTGCGGGGGCGGGGGCAACCACCACTGCGCCTGCGCGCGGCCGGCCCGCCGCCCTCCTCGCCCCCGGGGTGGCCGCAGCGCCTCCTGGCGGCGTGGAGGAGGGCGACGCTGCGGCCGTTACCGCGGCGCTTCTTCGGGGCCGAACCCCAACCGCAGGGCCCCGCCGCTGGCGGCGACTTCCCTGGGCTCTCCGGACGTGACAGAACCCGGGATTCCTCTCTGGCTCGGCCCCGGGGCGGCTCACGAGGCTTCTGCGTTGGCGGCTTAGGACTCCCTCCATTTTCTAGAGCTACAGCCACTCAGGGCTTTTCTTCCCCCTCAGCCAGTGGCACCAAGGCACGGCGATACCACGGAATGATGGGAAAAGCCCTCGGGATCACCACGTCCCGTGGCGAACGCTTGAGTTGTCTAAAATTGAAGGACGCCACGTTTGAAGTCCTTCCATTTGCTGTCAAGACCCAATTTTACCAAACACCCCTGGTACCATTCCGTTCCCAAAGCATTTAAAGAAAACACAGTTGTTTGGATTTCTCTCCAGCTTTTGCCAAGGAAAATGGCAACTCAGCTTCTAGACGAATCTTTTTATGGTAGGCTGCTGGTGAGCATCACGTCCTGGGTTTTGAAGCTTTTCCTTTAAGTACATCCCCAAAGCCATGCACCATGTAGAAAGAAACAGATTTGGGAAAGACTTTTGAGGGCAATGCCAAGCAAAGAAGGGGGGGATGTCAATTCATCCATAGGGGCTGAAGACATAATGCTGAAGATCCTTCATTAAATTTCCTAACTCCAGCCATATTTGTGTGAAAAGTAGCTTTGAAGGCATGCTAAGATACTGTCTCTGCTATAGCAGAAGAATCCCACCCAGGTTCTGTCCTGAACCCCATTTCCTCCCCCACTCAACCGGTTCAAGAGCGAGAGCTCACAACCTTCTGGGCCTCTGCTGAGGAGGAACTGCAGTGCACAACACCCAAACAACCAGTCATGACTCATGATGAGCATGCATTTGGGCCTGTGTTTTCAAGAGACTGTGCTACTGGCGCAGTCTCCCCACTGTTTTCCTCCCAACAGTTAGGTAGCCAATAGCAGCATCTGGTTATTCTTGGAAAACCAGAAGACAGAAGAGACTGACTCAAAACAGATGTAATGATCTGGTTTTTTTGTTTGCTTCCCCAGCAGGAAAGTAAGGAGAAGGAATGGATGCAAAACCCCAACCATGATAGCTCTCTTCCTAGTATAAACAAACAAGTTTTTAACTTTATTGTTTCAAGGAGCGCATTTTTGAATATGTGGCTGCTCATACTGAAAAGGAACTTTTTACAAATTATGTCAAACATTGCTGAAGTAGAAGCAAAAAGAAGGATGTGTAAGGGGAGGGGAAAAAACAACAAAAACAAACCCAAGGAACAGAAAAGCTTAATGGAGATTTTTCATGGGTGAGGAGGGAGTATTCTATTCTCTACTGGGATAAAGCCAAGCATGACAAGCATCGCCACTTACTGTAGGCTCAGAAGAAATGGAAGAAAATCAAACAAACAAAAATAACCTCACAAACTATGAAGTCTATGCTTCACTCCTTCACGTGCCAAAACACCTTTTAGAATTACAAACACAGCTGTTAAGAGATGAAGTTCTTAGGATGTGTTATCCATAAATACACTGTGATAATGTAACCATCAGGATTATGAAGCGTTAGTTCTTCCAGCAGCTGTTTCATTAATGTTACATAAAAGCTGTTCACCTTCTCCACAAAAAGAGGAAAGAAGGATAGCATTCATTAATAATTTGTCTGAAGGCTGCTAAACACAGTAAAAACATTTATGCTTCTGTTTAAGGGCCATTGATTGAATCTGGAGAGATTAGCCTCAGCCTTACAGTAATGATTCATGTTAAACAGAATCCCTGTGTGACAGGCTGGAATTCCCTAGCCCTGCTCCTGCAATATTACTGGCTCAACCGTGATGCACAGCAGCATAACCTAGTTCAGCACAGATAGTCCTGCTCAAGAGAACTGGATCCTAGGAGTATTTAGACTGAGTCAAGTAAAATAAGCAACAGAATCTGATGTGCGTGAGAGGACAATTAAATCCCATTGTTCAGCTACTTAAAGGCATGCAGGCTGAAAACATTAGGACACAAGATGGGAAATAATATTATTGGAATCCAACCATGCTTGAAGGTAAAACTAATAATGAACTTAGTTGTAGGCATCGTTAATAAAGTAAGGAAAAAAATCATGATTAGCTTTTCAAGGAAACAAACAAAGCCCATCAAAAACAGCGTAGGAAAAGTGCAGAGAAACAGTGCATCTGAATAGAAAGCAGCAGGAGTACTCTCAGACTATGTATTGAGCCTCTGCAATCCAACAAATAACTGGCTTATCTTCTGTGCTCTGCTTTAGCCTTACAGTACTTCTTTAGGATGAACGCTATTCCCTGCTCAGGCAAAAGAACGTACTGTAGGAAAATAAGAGCTTGATAGTGGTGAAGAGTGAACAATTTTTAGATGAAATATTTAAGTGGAGGCACTAAGTCAGATGATTTGAGTGCAACCTATTTTTCTCCAGCATTTCTCTTATAAATTATTATGCCAAGACTGAGGCAAAGGAGTCATTTTGCTGCATAAGCCAGCACTGTGCAGGAACGGACCAACTCAAAACTACAATTATTATTTTGGCCGGACAACATTCTTAATTTCCTCACATTCTCAGTACACAGTCAAGCATCTTTACAACTTCAGGCTACTGTGAAGATTTCTGTAGAATACCAGCATTACCGGTTCTCTTTACATATCCCACCTACTACAGATATGGCTGTTTGGACTTGGCCAAGGAAGAACTCTCTTTTAATCATAATCAGAAACACTTTTCTTTACTTCATGCCACACTCCAGTGGGTTGAAAGGGCATTTGCAAAATTAGGGCAATGCTATATGTGGTGCATGATAAAAATGTAGGCTATATAAAATACTCAGATGAGATTATCACAATTTCTTGATTGACCTTATAAGCACACTTTTTTTGCTTTTCCTAAATGCTTTTCCTAATAAGAAGATAATCAAAACTAACAAACAAAACATTGAAACAGAACTGCTCCAACATGCTGGCATTTCTAAGAAAGCAATACTGCAGCAGCATGTTTTGGACTACTGTTTTTACCTTAGCCTTAGTATCTCTCATCTTTGCATTTGAGGAAGTTAAGCTTTACACTTTTTCCTCCAGTATTTCCTCCACCTTTTGTGGAATACCCAAAATTGTAATTTTAAAATTAGTTAAAGAAAACGCCTAAGCTTTATGACAATACAGAGTAGCTAATTAGGACAAGAGGTCAAACAAAAGGTTAAAACGAATATTTTACCTAAATTGTGTGGAAGTCATTGTCTGTAAACAAGCACATGATTGGCATTTCCTTGTTATTTCCATTGCAGTAATCATCACAGTTTGATACCAAGCTGTAAGTAGCTCATAAAACAATCAGCAGAAAATAAGTAAAAGACTAATTTACTACTTTACAATTAGGAGAGTTAGTACTTCTAGTCTCCATGCTGGATAGTATTGTTTTTGAAGATTGACAAACTAGGCCTTTGTGGCTCATTACCAACTTTTATTTACTTGTTCCTATTGATTCCTTGTCTCAAGATCTATAACTAGACAGCAGCATTACAACCCTAACTCGGATCCTGCTGACACACATTTCTTAGTATGGTTTGGACAGAGTGTCCAAAGCTACAACTCTTACTTTTTTTTTTTTTTTTTAAGACAGAAGTCAATTTCCCATGTAGTTTATTAGCATCAGTAGCAATAAATGTGTTTTAATCTCTCATCATCTCATATGAGAATTAAGAAATAGGCTTATTTACAAGGGTGATAGCAAGCAGAAGTTAATTTTACAATACTATTTGTTAGCATAGTTTCATTGTGAGATAGATTGTATTAAAAAAAAACTGTCAGGAGGCTATTCTAGACTTGCTTTTAATTGTAGTAGAATGGTTTTCAACAATACAAGACACCCCTGAGTGTGTTGCCATCACCTTAGCATCTGGTTGCAGCTCATCTGCTCTTCTCACAGCTTTTAAGCAAACATCTAAATGAGAGTCAGATCCTTTCACAGACTCTACTCCCTTCTCAGCAGCTCTGTTCCCTGGTTCTCCAAAACCCTCTGTGAGAAGTCACATCAGATACAGTCTTACTCATAAGAGTATCACACTGATATTCGGCCCTGGACATTACCCCTGCTCCCACCTGGAATACAGCCCCTTTAGTGATAGTATGGAAAGCACATGCATTCTCTGGTATTTCTGCACAGATCAGGCAGACATTTAACAGCAGAAAGGTTACATGCCAGGAGACCTCCTCCCCCTGCTGTGCTGGTACGTTATTACTCACACCACGCAGTGCAGCCTGCAACCACCTTTATCACAACCATGGCACATTGTGCTCTTCCAGCTCCAGCTGCTCCTCATGCAGACAGCCTGCCCCAGCAGTCCTGGAGACAGACCGGGGCTTCTCCCTTAAGGTAGAAGAATGCACTTCTTGCCCTCAAATACCTAGAAATAGGGGGGGGGGGGGGGGGGAAGGGAAGTGTTTTATTTCTTTCCCCCACCCAAATATTTCTATGACTAATAGATCTCTCTGTAGTATTTCACAGTGCTGCTCAGGGAGAGATCAATGCAGTCAGCACAGGATTCTAATTACTGATCTGCAAACAGCTGAACCATGAAGCTCTCAGTACCATTAACCCCTGCTCTTGCAGTTTCTCTCAGCTGTGGGCTGCATTTTTTGCACAGTAAGCTCTTCTTGTATCCTCTCAAGACAAAATACACAGACCGAAGTGAGATTCTTCCCATAGAAGAGCACTTATATCAGTTTTTTTTATTATCAGTGCTTAAAGAGGAAAAAATGTTTGAAATGGATCCACATGGACAAAGGAGTCCCATGAGAGCTAAGGAAAACAGTATTCTTTCTCACTTGATGATTGCACCTTTCTGGCCACTAGAATCTTCACCTTGCCTCCTTACTCTTCTGTTGTCCAGAGATTGCCTCTTTCAGCTGGCTGTTTCCAGCAGGTAGGTGGGCTCTAGTTTCACTATTCTAACCTCATCCAGCTGCTTCAGCATGGCTGAAAAACCAATTGGAATAGCTTAATGCTCCCATGCATTTTTATGCAGTTTTAAAATGAAATTTCATCCTAAGGATTATTCTGGTAGTGTTTCTTGAAAGAAAATTGTAGCAGCGTCCACTTTCATTGGGCCTAATTCTGTGAACACATCCATGCAGAAATCACATAGAGGAGCATCATCAGTGTACCAGTGACCGCAAGGTCTCTGTGAACAAAGAGACATTTGCTAGCATTACTGGTACAAGAATTGCCTAAAACCACCATGGAGATGAAACATAATAAACAAGGCTAAAATTAGAATATCCAAACACTGAGCTGACAGTATTTGAGCAGCATTTATACCACATTCTTTAAAGTACAGCACAGTGGTGCCTCATTGTAAGAAATTTCTACCAAACAATGATTCATGATGCCACTGGGATAAAATCCTAATTAAGATCTTTGTTCACAGTTAAAACTCCGTCTGAAGTATAAAGCTCCCACAACATGAGGACGAGTCCATCCATGATCATCTTCTACAGTTAAAGGGTTTCCTCTCTTTCATGGCTGGTTTTAGCCTTTAGAATTGGTGAGTTAAGCTTTTAGAACTTGTTAGTTCCAGCCTAGGAGAGAGTTTCAGTTTCAACTACATTGTCAGAAAAGAAAAACTTAAATATTAAATGCATACTGATTTCAGGGTAATGAAATGAGGCCAAAATTAGGACTCCCAATGAAGAGGCAATGTGGGCAAAGTTTGGAGAAGAGTCATGAACTGGCTGTTTTATCACCAGGCATGTAATTTTGTATTACCCACAAGATAGATTACGTCTTGCACAGCTAAATAGGCCAAAAATACATAGGCACAGAACATGGGGTAGGGAGATTATGGCAGTGAGCTGTGCAGGAAGCCATGGCAGTGTCAGTGTGGTAAGAGCTGTGGAGAAGCTGAGAGTACATTAACTTGCAGAAACTGAGGAAATCTGCAGAATAACTAATGCATTGCAAGGTGAAAATGTTGTATGGGGACATAAGTCACAATTTCACTTGATTTGATTTCACATATGTACCAGGGCCTGTTGAGGTAGATTAGTTCAGAGGCCCTGAAGCTTCATCAGTTTCTCTAAATCTCCCTTGGATTTCATCTTCGTTCTGAATAAACAGAACACTAACTTCACATTTCTGTCTGATTTCAACGCCTTTCCTAGCTCTGTATGTGAGACTCCTCAGTGAATACAGCCTTGTCTGAAGTGGAATATGGCAGTGACTGTGTGCTTTAGTAGGAGGTGTGAAGAATAATTTTGACATTCAAGACTATTGGAAACAGTATGTAATTCATTGCCTCGAGGTGGAATGTAGCCATAGTTAACAACTTAAATCTGAGAAAAGAACTACAGAATTTCAGTCTTAAATCCCTTTTGGAAGGTAGCGTTGCTGGTCACATACTGCTTCAGCTTCAGTGTAGGTCGGCCTCAGAAGAAGAGGTGCCATATTTTTAACAACCAGTTAAAAGCCAAAGTTTAAATTCCCAGATATGTCTTATGATTTATACTGGCAAGAAATCTCAGCTGCATCACAAGATTGGCTCCTTCCTGTATTCTTTTTGTTCTCTGGAGGTCTCCCAGATAAGTATTGAGCAAGTCTGACCTGCTTACTGTAGAAGATCTGATGAAATCACACCGAGGTGTTGTGAATATTTTTTGCATTTGCTTGAATTGGCAATGCCTGAAGGTACAGTTGACAAATTTCAGAATGTGAAAATGATTAATCCAGGGGAAGTGCCCTGAAACACCACCACTTAATGGCAGATCCAACTAACCTGGATTCCAGCAACTCTTTAAAGAACGTTTTGAAAAGAAAACCCACGTGAACTACCCAGTGAGTAACATTCCATGAATCACTGAAGCACAGACCCAGGCTGCCCCTGATTTTCATTCCTTTCTCTCTAGGCCACAGTTTTATGAAGCATTAGTTTAGGGAAGCTATCATCCTACAGCCACACCACTGCACAAACCTAATGAAATCAGGCATACAGCAGAGCGAGGCAAGCCTGAAGGAGGTGTGATGAGAGCTTTAGGGAGGACGCACGATTTTTAAAGAAAAGGGTCTTCAGCAGCCAGCTGGAGGTGGCATAATTATTCATCAGGAAAACAACAGCAACTACAAACATCTTCTCCTTCCTCTGCTGGCCTAATAGATTTCTTCTATTCATTCAATGGACAGCTGGTTTTCACCTACCCTTTGTAAACAACTTTTCATAGTAAACTAATGTAGAAGGAAGCTCTTACAGTCATAGAAAACCACAGTTAAACAGAAACATACACACTAGCTGACTTCTCCCCACACTCCCTACTTCCAGCTAGCTCTTGGCTACAACACAGTAAGGTAGACCCTGTAAATGTGGAGCACACCCATGCATGCATGTATACAGACCTGCATGCTCATGCACATATACAGACACTCCAGGTTCTGAAACAGCACCATTTTTCATGCAAATATTTTTTCAACTGCATTAACTGATAATCTTCAGCCTGTTTCTAAATCAAGCTGTGTTTCACTTTTTACATTTACCCCTTTGTCCTTGAGGTTGCCATTGGCATCTTTTGCACTCACTCATACAGGTAAGGCTTGATGATCATTATCAACAGTAGTGGCACAGCAGCACCATAGCAAGCAGAGAACTATACATAGCCAAGAAAAGTGGACTTAAAAATAGATTTGCATGATTCAACTCAGTGTTATCTGTTAAGACATACTGATTCTGCTGTATTTTTTGGTTACAGCCTTTTCATCTGTGAATAAAAGCAATCTGAAAAGCTGCTCTCCTTAGTTCCCTTACATGGATGTTAACACTATTGGAAATCAATGGACTGATTTACTCAGGTTCACCAAGTAAATCACTGACAAAACCAGTACTCAGACCTACCAGGTCCCAATCCATGAATCAGAATGAGTATTTGTACAAACCACACTTCTGTACAGACAGTACTACACAAGTGAGTTTTTTTCCTTCACAGACAACCCAGTGGGATGAAACATTCAATATTAATTCCTCCACTGCATTTGTTTGTCATACGAGATTGTGCCCAGCTTTGTATCAAGAGCAGAGACTAAATAGAGCAGTAGCAGTAGAATTTACAGATCAGAGAAATGCAGGCAGGTTTATTCCAAGACTCGGCCAGCCAACAGGTTTTCCTACAAACACTGCTTCTTAGTACAACCCTTCTGTGGAAAAAGAGTCTCACAAGAGACACTGTGAGAGTGAACCTAAGAGGGAACAACACTTGGCAGAGTTTCTTCCTGACCACTTGCACAGGAATGAGGGATGCCCATCATAGATCAGCTTGTAAAGCCCTCACGGCAGATTCCTGGGGATTGTCAGACACCCAGAGGGTGCTGTGTTTCCCAAAACCACTTGCACAGACTCCTTGTGCAGCTGCTAAGCTCTTGGCTCCAGGTTTAGCTCCAGAGCATTGTCGACATTAGAAGTATTGGCCTATTTATTTCCTTGGTGCATTCTTTATCAGCCCTTGGCATGGAAAGAGATGTTCAGCCCCTAGGGAAATCTTTGATGGGTTTAGCAGTGAAAATGAATAGGGAGAAAACAGTTAAAGAACAAAGAAATTAGAGGTATGTGATGCTGATGCAGTTACTTTTATATTTCTGACCACATCTGCCTGGGAAACAAATAACCTTTTTCTGCTCATAGGCCTTCCTAGAATAGTGATGACTGCAAAATGGCCTGGAAACACTTTTCTGGAGATAAACAATGGAAATGATCTAACATTAAAAATAACCCCAAAGTCAAAAAATCAGAAACGACTTTGAAACAAAGGAAGGGTGGAGTAGGCAACTCTTTTGTGGAGAGATTCATACTCTGTTCATTCTGCTTCTAGAGCCCAGGGATGCCAAGTAAGGCTGCATCAGAAATCTGTAAGCTATATGTTTACATGTGTTAAAAAAATGTTCTGAACTTCAGAAGAATTAGTGAACCTATCGCAAAATTTTGAAGCAGTTAAAATTAGATTGAGTGATTTATCTTTTCACCATTGTTTCAGCATGCAACATGACATGAAAAGAGGTTTTGTTGCAAACAGTACTTGAATCAAAAAAAGCTATTTTGCTGTAGAAAATGTACTTCCAAGATTTAATTCAATACTGAGTGTTACACAAATCATATGAAAAACAGTCTTGCTGTGGTAACAGTACAATTAAACACAGGTGGCCAAAATATTGTCTCTTGGACTGAATTTTGAATTTCTGGTATACACTGCTTCTTCACAGTTTTGTTAGTATCAATGCAACTACATTCTTGCTTGTAAATCTTCAAATGACATATAATGGAAAAGAAGCAAAACGTTCCAAATTTAAAAAAAATAATGATTTAAGTCAAAGATCCAGGCATAATTTTGCAAGCTATGAATTGAAAAGCATCTTTACTCATAAGCTATTATTTTTACTGACATCAGAAACAAGTTAGATTTGGGGGAAATTCTATAGGACATGGGTCTTACAAGAGAAAAGTTCAGAGTTCATAATCATCCAGCTTTTCACTGCTCTCCCTTCTGTCTCGCACCTGACAACAGATCTAAACAACACATACTTTCTCAAAACAACTTCTGTGCAACTGGCAGGCCTGCTAGGAGCTTCTGTCAGATGCTGTGCCCAATAGTTAACTGCATCTCTTGTTTCTGTGAAACCCATCAAATCATAAGCTTGAAGACAAGTGCTTAAAGTTGTCAGATCTGCTCATAAGCACAACAGTTAGATTGCAAGGGACTGAGCTTAATGGAGTGATGGAAGAACATCAGCTTCAGGCTAGTAGTGTTTAGTAGGAGAGGGACTGATATCTCTGGAATATTTATCAAATTTGGTTAGCTAGATTGACTCTCAAGGAAATTATGTAGGAGGTGGCTTCACATGCAGCGTGTGTGGCCTTGTGTAGTCTACAGGGAAAAGAGACTGCATTACCAAGAGCTTATCCTTTGTAATAAAGCCTCACTTCTCCTTCCTGCTGATTAGACACCAACTGGCATTCTTATTGTGATCACTCTTTCTAACACTCTACCCAAAATAAGGATAAAAGCGTGCTGAGAGTCATTCAGCCTCTGTGGATATAAACCTGGTTGCTATCACGTCCTCTGAATCAACTGGTAGCAGAGCATAGGAAGAAGCCAGGGTCCTAAATGCATACGTAGTTACATCTGAATTAAAATTAATTCAAACCTTTAATGAAAGTGAATTCACCTGCAGTTTTTAAGAAAAAGTAAAAAGTTCACATCCCAAAAGCACTTTTTTTAACCCTTGCAGCACTCTCACAATTTATAGCAGCACATAGGTTAAAACAGTTAAACTGGAGAGCAAACAAGAAAGAGCTGAACTAAACTTCAGTTTCAGAGTGAAAGGAGATCTGAAAAGGTACTGAAGAAAAAGTACGGTGAAGAAAGTAAGAAGCAAAGACCATGAGAAGCAGCCTTTCAGTACACCTAATGGGAGGCTATAAGAAGGAGACTCAGTAGTGAGAACTGTTGTGATAGAACAAGAGGAAACAGTTACAAACTAAAACTAAAAGAAAGGAGATTTAGATTGGGTATAAGAAGCTTTACCACAATAAAGGTGGTGATGCCTTGTCACAGGTTGCCCAGCGAGGCAGAGGATGCCACATCCCTGGAGATGCTCAAGGTCAGGCTGGAAGGAATCTGAGCACCTGATCTAGCTGTGGGCATCCCTGTTCACTACAGGGGAGTTAGGCTAGATAGCCTCTAATGGTCCCTTCCAACATAAACAATTTTACAATTCCCTGAATCTATTAAGGAGGCATGCTAAGGTATGCCTGCAGACCCAGTTCTTCCAAGTCTCCTGTTGTCTTCAATGAGGCTGGACTCAGTTACATTGCTATTAATATAAAGCAGGTGAAGAAGATTTTTTTGTGCCACTGTGGACACTCATAACCTCACACAGCACTTAAACAGAACAATATAACCAGAAAAGCATTACAACAGAGATGTGAGGACCAGCACAAAAGAAAGGGGCTACAAAGGAAGGGAAGAAGAATGCTCACCCGTGTCAAAAGACAGCAGGGATTGTAGGGTCACAGGGGAAAGCTCCACCAAGGAGGGAGCTCCACCAAGAAAACCTTCCCCAGTGGCAGTCAGCCCTTAAATGGGGTCTAAGAAAGGTGCAGCCAGGCTCCACCCCTTCTGGTCACACAGCTGAATTGCCTTCACCTGTGCTCCCAGGGCTGACTGGGTCCTTTCCCCAGGTGCTCAATCAGTGGTTCAGGCTGTGACTCAGCAGCTCCCATACACCTCACATCTCACATATGCCCTTCTATATGCTGTGCTGTGCCCCTGTATGTCCCACCGTTGCCGGATGCGTGCAGGACCCAGCAACCTCTTCTCAATGATTTGGGCTGGGTGAGGAGCTCTGCCTGCCGTGACTCACCCTGCCTCATTCCTCCAGGGTTGCGCAAGTTGCTTATTTTTTCCAGAGTAAGGTTTTCTTCCACATTCTTTCTGAGATTGTTTCCCTTCAGTAAAAGTGCCGCCTTTGTGACGATTTCACCCAAAGGGTGCAGGAAATTAAATAATGCAACCTGGCCGAGTATCAAGGGCCCATTTTCTCAAGGGGAACAGGAAAAGGTGATAATGGTTTGGAGGCACTGGAAAACAAATACGTCCTAAGCAGCCTGCAATTGTTTCATGCGAGCGAATGAAAACAATGAGCTTTGAGCCCTGAGGAAGCAGCGTGTGGCTCCAGCAGGACCAAAAATAGCTCGGGAGAGAATTTCTTCATTGTTACCGCAGAACAGAAAAATAAACCCCGTTTAACAGGCGGCAACGGAGGCAGGGACGAACGCTAGCGATGCCGACGCGCAGCCCGCGAGGGCCGGTCGGGGCGGAGGGACGCAGCCGCCGGCGGGGCCGCAGCGCCAGGCCCGACGCGGCGGGGCAGCGCCGGAGCCACCGCGGCACTGCAGCGCCCCCCGGCGGCACTGCGCGGCTCCGGCTGCCTGCCCGGGCCCAGGCGAGGGCGACCTTCCCGTGGCACGTCCCAGCGAGAGCTGCCGCCTCGCACATCCTCCTCCCCTTCAGCTGCCGAACTTCTAACCCTTTCCTTTCGTTATCCTCGTAAAGAAACTTTGGCACGCTATCAGCAATTCAAGGATGGACGTCTTCTGCTAGGAATAACTAGACAAAACAATTCATACGCTAAAATTCAATAGGAAGGAATCATCTTTCTTGCTGCTTTTACTCCCAGTTCTTTGCTGGTCATGAAGAAGCTACCCTGTACTAGAAATGATAACCATCTGAAAATAGGAAAATGAACTTTTTGTAGCTATCAAAATGGTCTCACTGTAGCATATTTTACATATGCAGTAAACATGAGAGAAATCAACTTTTTACAAGGGTAGAGTGATAGGGCAAGGGGAAATTCTTTTAAGCTAAAGGAGGGGAGATGTAGAATAGATGCCAGGAAGAAATTTTTTACTGAGAGAGTGATGAGGTGCTGAACAGGTTGTGCAGAGGCTGTGGGTGCCCTGGAAGTGTTTAAAGCCTGATCTAGTACTTGATCTAGCAGCTGGCAACCCTGCCTGTAGCAGGTGGGCTGGAACTTGATAATCCTTGAGATCCCTTCCAACCTAAGCCATTCTATGAAAATATTAAGAATTAAGAGCATACCAAGTTTTCCTAAAGCTTATTAGAAAAGGGTGGTTTCAGTTTAGAGTTTTAATTCCATTAGGTACTTGTCCACAATCCCAGGTAGGCACCTGTCGTAGTTAGAAGCTTCAGTCTAACAAGAGTAGATGCTGCTCTGGAATAGAATCTTTGCTGGTCTGAATTTGATGTGAATACTTGTATGGGAAATGTAGAGTTACGGCCTGAACCACTGATTGAGCACCTGGGGAAAGGACCGGTCAGCCCTGGGAGCACAGGTGAAGGCAATTCAGCTGTGTGAACAGAAGGGGTGGAGCCTGGCTGCACTTCTCTTAGACCCCATTTAAGGGCTGACTGCCATTGGGGAGGATCTCTTTCTGGTGATCCTTTCTTGGTGAAGCTTTCTGCTGTGAACCTGAGATCTGATGTGGGTGAGCAATCTTCTTCCCTTCCTTTATGGTACCTTTCTACTGTGCTGATTCTTCTGTCATTGCATCTCTTGTAACACCTTTCCCGGTGTATTGATCTAATTGCTACAGTACTTAATGAGTGTGACACGAAGCTCCAGATGTAGCAGAGCAGGAAAACATACTTGAGGAATACTAATGTGTAGAAAGCCTGTCATTTGTACATCAGTGAACCTTACTCTTGCTTAATTAAAATCACTTAATTTAGAGGAAAAATACCACACTATGAGAAAGGAGGTGTGTATCCTTCAAGAGTTAATGTTGTTTAATATTAGATTTTGAGAACTACTTAAGTGCCATTTAGAGTCAATGGCATTCAGCAATCTGTGTAGGAGAACTCCAAGAACTGTATTTCTCTCATGTTCTATGAAAGTTTCAAGCTGTATGGAGTTGTACAGATCTTTTACAGTGGGGAGAACCAGAGCTCATCAATTAGTGAAAGAAAAAAATAAAGTTAGTTAATTCTGGAATGAAAAGGCACATGTGTTGAGATAGTTGCAGCAGCAAAGCATGAAATTCATCTTCACTGTTTTTTGTCTCTCTATGGATTGGGTACTGCTAGGGATGGTATTAGAATAAAAATGTGATCTGTGTGTCTTTCTGCCCATACTTGCTGAAAGATCAAAACAGAATTGAGTCCATTTCCATGTAAGTACAAGGAAATCCCCTTCCAGTTGCCTTGTGAAGTACTTAAATGTATTCAGAATAACACTTGAGTTTAGTCATTATGGTAGACACACTGTAGAAAAATGTAGGAAGAAGATTTTTCTAGTAAAAACTGATACTTTTTTTTTTTTGAAGAGGCTGTTCTAACTGATTCTGTTAAGAATTTAAACTGTGATTGTGAATAAAAGGAGGCAGCAGGCAAATGTTGCCTATTCCCTCAAGACAACCTGAACAAAAACAATTACTACAGCCCTGACCTATTTGGTCTTATTTTAGACTGAGGTTTATTATTCTGAGTAGCAAGCAAACTTGCTGAATACATATTAGAGAAAAAAGACATCAGCCTCAGTAAGGAGAAAGATGGCTTTTCATTTGGAGTAAAATAATCTAATTTCACAACTTTGTAATGACAGATTTAGCACAGTTATGGTTTGGGTATAAAGTTACAAATCGGATATGAATGCTGGTGTCAGTAATGGATGTTGTGTCTTTATATGTCGTATTTCTAATGCACCATTAGAATTACAAATAAAGTTTCTATCTGTCTCTGGTGGTTTGAGTTCACGTGCAGGATTCTTCATTCTTGTGTTGTGTTTCTGAAGTTATTCAAGGATGGCTTCAGTAACCTGAAAACTGACTCAAAGTATTTGACAACTTAAAACCTAAATGAAGCCAGGAACTAGCTCTTCTCTTGGTTTTGACTTGTTTTTTGTTTCATTTTTTAAACAAAAACTCACTGTCCTCACAAAGAAAGATTCAGTCATTCCTTGGGCAACAGGCTTCTATGGGAAGCCATGGTGCCACAGGCAGTGTTGGCAGTTTGGCAGGAAGCTGGATGCTCTGAGGGAGTGCTGAACTGGTAGTGCCACTGAAGTATGCTGTGCTGCTTCATTCTTCACATGCAACATAAAAAGGAAGATTGAGGCCACCAGTGATTGTAAAGATTTCAGTACTCTTTCATGAAAGGTTTGTTCTAGTGTCAGTTCTAGCTGAGCAGTAACTGGAGTATTTGCTCTGCAATAACTTCTCTCAGATCCTCTATTCAAATTGCTTATATTACTGTTACATACATTTTCAAAAATGTGGCACAATGTTATCTGTGGGGTGTTCCTCTGCAGGACTGCCAACACACCAATGCCAAATGAAATGGGCTATACAAGCAGTTTGGAATGCAATGAATTATATAGCATGTAAATTGAAGTCACCAGTAAAGCAAAGAAAGACATAATTTCTCTTAGCTGTGTATCTTCCAGTGCAGTTAGGAAGCTCATCTGAAACACTTTCTGATTTATTTTTCTTATATGAATATTGATAAATGTATCAGTGCTGTTTGGCGTGTGTGAAATCATACTGTGACCTGTGAGTTCAAAAGATGAATCTTTAAGAAACTCACATTTTAGCCCAGAATTTCCACTAACCAGTGTTTTCAGTCTTGTTTTATTTTCCAGGTCATCTGTTCCATGAAGATGTAGCCATCTGGGAGATTAGCATATATATATATTTTATGAAGCAGAGCTCCCTCTTGTACTGACTCAGATGCTGAAGTCCCAGATTCACAGCCTCCTTCCTAGTCAGCACGGCACAGCTTGTACAGCTTCTGTTGCCAGTGGCTTACCTCTCTCCTGCATGAAGAGCAAACCTACATTAAAGTGATGCTGGTAAAGCAGTACTTTTCTAAAGTGAGGAAAAAGCACAGTCCAGTTTTACAGCCATGCAGTGAGGCAATTTATAATGGTAGAAGAATCAATTCGTCAGTGAAGCTGACATTATTTGAGGAGACATTATCAGTTACTGATCAAATAACTGTCTACTGGCATTAGACACATCTCCAGATTGCTTTATATGGCTCTATCTGTGGTTATAACCATGGAACACAGTTGACATACATCCTAGGAAATGTATAAAAGCCAAATGAGAGCATTAGTGCCAGGATAATTTAAGATGCAATATAAATTACTATGGAATGCATAAAGAGTGAGCTATGCTAAGGAGACGCACAAAGGAGCATCTCCTTAATCTTTTATACCTTATAAGTGTGCTGGCAGAGATGTGTTTTCATCAAAGCTATTGTTGGAACAACAGTAGTGACATTCTAGTACTATGTGGTAGATACTGGTACTATTTCTTCCTTCTGGACCTTTTTTGTTTTTTTCTTCTGTAGTATTTCATTTTTTTTTTTTTCCTATGAAGAACTCTGGAATGCCAAGATTTTCATAACCAGTATATGTTTATAACTATGGACTGGCACATTAGAAAGATGTTGTTATAAAACAGCTAGGTCCAGTTAAGAGAGGGAAAGGTGTCAGTGGAAAGAGCACTAGTTTAACAGTGTACACAAATAATTCTCAGAAGATAGGGCAAAAGCTGAGATGGTTGCCCTAAATGTATATGAATAATGGAATGCAATCAGCAGGGCAGAGTTTTTGAAGCTAAGACTAGGGATAGATGGGTCTCTTTTCTCCTCTAATAACTTTGCTTTTCTAACACAAAAGCAAAACTAAGCCTGCATTAAAACTCTTGGTCCTAAATTTCTGTTATGAAGGCATTCTGAACTACATTCAGATTATCTGTATTTTACAGATTAGTCTCCTTTTAAAACACATTGTGATGAAATCTGTTGCCAAACATTCAGAATCACTGAATGGGATTCAGATACAGACTTTGAGATTTGAATCCACAGTCTAATTCTCATTGTTCAGACTTGCTTGAATAATAATGGAATGTATAGGGTCATCTTAAAAAAACACATAAGGAAAAAACAAACAACAAAACCCTCCACTGTAACATGTATGCTATTCATCAGACAATTGTGTGCTATTACAAAACTTTCTGTATCTTGCAAGAGTTAAAATATCATTCAGACTGCCTATGCTGTTTAATGTTACCTTCTTCTGACTTTTGCCAGTTACTGACATATTAGTTTAACGTTAACTGACTCTTGATATCAAGATAAATAGATGAACTGCCTTTCCAGTCTGCCCAAATCATTACAAGCAGAAGCTGCTTTCTGAGATAACTGGTGAACGATGCCAAGAGAAATCTCTGAGAACAGTAGAAACCCTTGAGGGCTCCTGCAGAGCATTTCCCTGGTCACTCTCCCAGCTCCAGGTACTTGTTGCTCTAGGTTTCCTACACAAGTGACACTCTTTCTGTAGAAATACATCATAGGAGAAGAAAAAGCACCAGGAGAAAAAAGAAAAAAATCAAGATCTATTTTACAAGTTAAATTGGCTGTGTACTACAATACCAAGGTACCCCACACGAGGGCAGGGCTCCGTCTCATTAGCTTGCTGCAGCAGGCAATCTGAGTATGTATAAAGTCGATTTACTTCGAGTTTTCACCATCAGCTGTGTAACTCTGCTGCTATCAAACACCAAAACCTTTGAAGCAATCTAAACATACTTCAATCAGCTAAAAAAAAAAAAAAAAAGAGGCCTTTATTTTGTTGTCTCATTAAATTTTTCAGAGGACAATTTTTAAGGAATAATACTCACTTTGGACTGTATTTTCCCATTGTCTGGTTTAAAGAAGCCATTATTTTCCATTAATATAACTGGACAGAAAGGTACTGGATGCAGCTGAGGGTGTTTTAAAGGACATTAACACTGCTCCTTCAGATTTCTCCTCAATTATCTATTATTTGAACTCCAAAGCTAACCTGAGTGGGGGTTGAACAGGAGAGGTCTGCCATCCCCCATCCCATCCCGTGCCCTTACATCACGCTGGCTTTAATGATCATGCCTGTGCACAGCCCTAACACGAATCAGACCAACCTGAAAAGCTGACTGAAATCTCCCTGCCTTTACAGGGTGGCTTAGCTTTCAGCTGGATGAATGAGCTGCAATGACTGTAGAGCCACGCAGGCACTGCTGCTGGAATCAGGAAAGCAGGTCAGGCATGTGACACGGCGCAGGGAAGCCCCTTTCAGCAGCAGTAACGTTGGATAAGCTCAGATTAATGGTGAAAACACTGTTTAGTAACAAAAGAACAGTGGAAAGAGTGCACCCTGAGATCCAGCCTCACCGGCAAGAGGGAAATACAAAAGTCCCGCTGCAGAACGTTGAGGAAGTACTGCCTGTCACCTTGTGCATAAAAAAAAATCCAACAAAAGCTCCAAAACAGCACCAAATGCTTCACTTCGAGTGCAGAATTAAAAAAAAAAAAAATCATTTAGCAAAAAAGAATTGTGTCATTCCCTTTGCAAAACTCTGAACAGACACTAAACTCAAGACTTCACGTGGGAACACAGCTGGGAAAACAAGCGTTCCCAGTCAGGAGGCGCTGCAGCCTTTTCACCTGCAGGCTTATCAGTGACACCTGCAGCGAAACACGAAGAAAGCCGCCCTTTCCCGTCACTCAGTGTTACGTTTTTCCCTTGGTGAGCCATCCGCATTAACCTTGCGTGAAGCCCAGGTAACGCCTGCGCTGGCGCACAGCCTGACCACGCGGGGATAAACGAAACCGCAGCCCTTCCACGCTGCGCCGCCTACAGCCGACCGCAGCGCAGCCGTCGCGGCTCCTCACGGCACGACATGGCGGCGCCCCGCCCGCAGCGCGCTCCCGCGGCCTCGTGCCGAGCGCAGGCGCAACCCCGCCCAAAACCGCTGCCTCGGCGCCGCGCGGAGAGCCCGCGCTGCCATTGGCCAGCGGCGCCGCGGCCGGCTCCGCCCTCCAGCTGGCGGCGGGCGAGCGCGGCCCAGCCCACTCACGTCCGCCCTCTTTCGGCCCTCCCCGCGTCGCGCCGCTTTCCCCAGCCAACGAGATGCGGCGGGGAGGGAGGGGCTCGGGGCCCTTAACTGACACTCGCGGCGAGGCCAATGGGGAGCGGCGGCCGCTGGGGGTGGGGGGGGACGCCGGTGAGCGCGAGGCTTCGGCGCGAGGGGGGGTGGGCGTGGCCGAGAGGGCTAGAGCCCTCAATCGGGTGAGAGGGAGGCGTTGACGGGCGTGAGCGGCGGCCAATCGCGGCGAGGAGCCGGGCCGCCCCTCCCCTCCCGCCGCCGAAGCTGCCAGAGAGTCAGGTGGCTCCGGGATGCGCGGCCGCGGCGGCAGGCGGAGGCGGGCGGGGAGGAGAGGGATGCGGCGGCGGCCCGGCGGCACGCGCCGCCCGCCCTCCCCGCTTCCCGCGCTGGGCTGAGGCGGCTGCGGGCCGGGCCGCGGCGGCAGCACCCGCTGCCGGGCCGCGCCGGGCCGCATGAACAATAGGCGGCGGTACCGGCCCCGCCGCCCCCCGCAGCGCTCGGCTGCCGCGGGCGCCTCCCCCTATGGAGCAGCCTCGCCATGGAGCCCCTCACAGCGCTCAGCCAGGAGGGCGCGGGCGGCGGGGAGCCGCCGGGCGGCGGGCCGCTCTGGACGGCCGTCTTCGAGTACGAGGCGTGCGGCGAGGACGAGCTGAGCCTGCGGCCGGGAGACGTGGTGCAGGTGCTGTCCCGCGACTCGCAGGTGTCCGGCGACGAGGGCTGGTGGACCGGGCAGATCGACCAGCGCGTCGGCATCTTCCCCAGCAACTACGTGAGCAGCGGCGTGCAGGGGGGCGGCCCGGAGCTGCGCGCCCGCTACCCGCCGCCCCCCGCCATACAGCGTAAGGAGCGCGGCAGGGGGGCGCCGCGGGGACGGGTGCCGGGGGAAGGGGGCGGACCGGGGCCGCGGCGGCGGGGAAAGGCCCGGGCGGGCGGTGGGGGAGCGGCGCGGCGAGGCCCGGCCCTCGGCTCGGACGGCCCCGCGGGGGCGGCCCCGGCAGCGGAGCGCGAGGCTGCCCGGCACTGCGCCGCGCGGGGCTGCCGGGGGCCTTTCCTGTCGGGAGCCCCGCGGTCTTCTGTCTCCGGGCTCGGTAGCGCGAGCGTTCGCGTTTATCGCCGTTTCCCTTTGTTAAATACCGTGCTCCCGTGGGCTGTGAGCCTTCAGACGGCTGAAGCTTCGTGGCTGGGCAGTGCCGCAGCCTCCGGTGGCTCCCCTTTAGGAATGTCCTTAAGGAGAGAGAGGTTGCTGCGTGGGAAGCGCTTGCTTTCTGCAATGATCGTTTGTTACTCGTTCGTTATTTTCCTTGCTCCTAACCAGAAGTCTGTTATCTTTTACTCCTATGTTAATTTGTGTTAGCAGGTTCCCATTTGCCATTTCCCTGCTTTCAAACGCTGCTCGATAACACCTCTGAATGAGTTTTATCAGAGTTTGGATATTTGGGCCTACCTGAGAGTTGCATGATTAAGGTGTGATGCTGAAAGTATGGAGGGGTTGGTTTGTACCGAGTTTCAGAGCAGTTTTGAAGCCTTTGAGCCATTTCATTTTTGCTTATTCTTGCTACCACGTACAATTGCGGAAAGTGAAACAAGAAGGAATGGCTGTTATTAGGTCTTGTTTCTATCAATATTGACAATTCAGGCAAGAATAAAGTTGTGGTTTTGTTTTTGTGGGGGCAGAGAGGAATCTTCAGATTAGTAGCCTTTTCTAGAAAGTAAAAGGAGTGAAAAGGTGCTTTGTCCTATCTGGGACGTATCTCCAAGGAATACAACTAATAGCTTCATTTTTTTTTTTTTCCTTATTCCACATCTGCTTGAAAGCATTTAGGTGGAGAGCTCAGTAATTTTTAGAATTACCCTTGGAAATATGAAAAGATTGCTGGGCAGCAGTGGGGCTCGCTTTCATGCTGGAAGAGTGTAGGCTATTTTTCCCACATGCAGAAAATGCTGCAAATGCTCAGTAGGTTTTGCCTCATGACAGCTGGGAAGAACCATTTCTACAGAGATTCTTGAAACCTCAGCTCCTCTCATGCTTTGAGCTGTTTAAGCACAGTCTTTATAACTATGTATTCTCCTGTCCTATTACACTTACTGTGGCAAATTAGTTCAGGAACAGTTGTGGGGTTGCACCATCTCCCTTTATTCTTGTTATCTTACCCTTCTGTTGCCCTACCTGCTGCCCTGCCCAGGACAGCACTGCCTCTTTTCTCAAGTAAGCAACCATATGTTCATGATGGAATAGAATTTATTCCCCTGCAGTAAGTTTTTAACGTGCATTCTGGTGGTGGTGAGGTGTTTGTTTTTGTTTGTTTTTCAAGAAACAGTGAGATTTGGATAGATAGAAAAGTTGGTTGCTGTTAAACTGGATTTTGAAACTTGACGTTACAGATTTGCCCTTCACAAGGAGTGATGCTCCCTTTTAGAGTTGGTGCTGCTAACTTGAGGGCTGTGTGGAGTACCGATCCACTGTTAACTTGCTTAATGGAGTAATACAGAGTAGTAATTTGTAGCAGTCATGCAGGTCGTTGCAGAGATGTACACCTCAGTGCAGAAGCTATTTTTAGTTGCTTCCTGAAGTCTATCTTCATGTATCATGAAGGTGTTGGAATGCAGGGTCTTGAAACATTGCTTCCACTAAGAGTTGTGGTAGCGAGTGGCTGCACACTTCCAGCCATCCTGACAGTGCTTACCTTGATACCCTGAGGACAACTACTAAGCATGCTCTCCCTGCATCCCTATTGAGGCTGTCAGTGATGGGTCCATTTGAAGGACCCTCATCTACACTGTGGGCTCTTATGCATGACAGACACAGCTAAGTGGCTTAATCATATGGTGTAATAAATACCAATTAAACAGCGATTACTTTGCAATTGTCAACTTCACCACTGGTTAATAGCATACAGGCTCTGTAATTTCTTTCCAGTCCAGGACCAATGATAGCACTTCTAAAGTTCTACAGCAATGCATTCTGCACCCTGTATGTTCAATTTATTATAGCATGTCTGATAAATTAACTTGAGCTTAGAGGAGGGGTTAGCGTGTTCAGAGAGATAAGGCAAAATGAGTCTTTTATGTGCTACTGTAGCAGTAAATCGAGTCTGTGAAGTTAAACTAAATCAACACAAAATACTTCTTTAATTAAAAAGCTTGTCTAAAAGCGAGCTTTTTCCTGATGGAACTACTTTTGAGGATGAGAAGGCCAGTCTGCATTAAAGAAACGTACACGCATTCAAGGCAAAGCTAGGATTGTTCCTGCAAATAAAAGAACTCATTTCAAAATTCCGCGCAGTGTCGTGTCTTAAATTTCACCTGGAAGCGTAAATCTCGCTTGTGTGCCCCAGACTGCCTCAGCTGTGCACCCAGCAGGGCGTTACTGTTTGTGAAGGGGTGCAGCTGACGGCGCCCGCGCCGTTCGTCTTCCGTGCGTGGCCTTTCCCTCCCGGCGCGGCCCCGGGGGGAGCTGTCCCTTCAGCACCGCCGCTGGCCGGCCGCGGGCTGGCCGCGCCGCGCTCGCTTCCCGCGAGTCCTGCTGCGGGCTTACGTGTTTGGTTCTTCTCGGACTCATCTTTGACTCCATTGTTCGTGGAACAATAGAGAAAAGAAAACAGGCGTTCTTATTATGCGCTATATGCAGTAATAAAAAATTGTTTTCCTGATTGCTGGCCCTGCATGCTCAGTATGCAGTCTGATCCATCTGTTTGTCACACAATTGTCAGTACTGTCAGAATTGGCAGGCAGATCTCATGGGGAACAAGTCTGCAAAGCCTTTAAAGTGTGGAGGAATAAGCTCGATTTTGGAAGGACTAAAAAATTGTTAGTGGCATTTGAATAAAAACTTTCAAATACGGATGAATTCAAGAGAAGATGTTTGATGTTAACTTTTAACTCTATAACAATAAGCACTGTAGTCACATAAGTGAAAATTAGCATGTGACTTTCTCTTGTTTTAGTTTTCAAAATATTGCACTATCAATGAGGGCAAGAAATTAGATTTATCCTTAACGGTGTTTCAGCATGTTAAGATGATATTTTTAAGTGTATCATACACAGCAGTGATGTTGAAATTATCACCATTGAGTGACTACTTTATGGAAGTTTTTATAATACTACAAGTTCTTTTTTATTGTGCTAGTTCTTAAAGAAGTATTATCAGAAGGGACTACTGCTTCCATCTGTGTAATTTTGGGGAGAAAATTGGCCCATCTTAGAAGGGTAAGGGTGAGGTCGGGCAACGTGGATCTTGAGTTAATATACAGGCTGCATACTTGCTAAATATTTACATCTTTTTTTTTTTTTTTTTCCCTCTTTTCCTAGTCTTGGAGATCGACTTCTCAGAACTTGTTCTGGAGGAAATCATTGGCATAGGGGGCTTCGGAAAAGTATATCGAGCTGTGTGGATAGGAGATGAGGTTGCTGTCAAGGCAGCTCGCTATGACCCTGATGAGGACATCAGCCAGACCATTGAGAATGTCCGCCAAGAAGCCAAGCTCTTTGCGATGTTAAAGCATCCCAACATCATTGCCCTCAGGGGCGTATGTTTGAAGGAACCTAATCTTTGCTTGATCATGGAGTTTGCCCGTGGAGGATCATTAAATAGAGTGTTGTCTGGTAAAAGGATACCTCCTGACATTTTAGTAAACTGGGCAGTACAGATTGCAAAGGGAATGAACTACTTGCACGAGGAAGCAATTGTTCCTATAATTCACCGTGACCTGAAGTCCAGCAACAGTAAGTGCTATACAATGAACAGTAAGGGAGCTGGGATCAATTTTCAGAAAGAAGTAGTATATAGAAGAGAGGGGAGTAACTCTAATTTAGGAATCCTTTCTTGTGAACCACTGTATCCTCTAATTTAATCCCGGAGGGGTTTAGTTGTCTACAGTATGGTGCTACAGACCACAGAAAAACATGTGAATGCTGTTACTTTGTAGAAGTGACATAAGTGACTGAAAAACTGTAATTGGAGTATGCTTCTGTAGTAGTTCTCATAAGTTTGATGTCTTAGTTCTTCTGGCACTTCAGTGGATTCTGGTGTGTTGGAAAGTACTTTTGAGCTTAAACTGTGCACTTTTTCTACTTTTTTGAAAGATAAAAATGTCTTTTGGAAAGATTAACGCCCTAAAGCTTTTATTTTCCGTGCTATATTTTGCTGTATGTATGAGATATAAGACTAATTTCCTTACGGGAGATAATCTCTACCAAGTGGGAACTTGTCCCAGTCCCTCACAGAGCTAGTGTTGACAGAAACGTTTATTCAAGTAAATGCAATGAACCAATACAGTCTAGAGCTGATGTTTGTGGTGTGTTACGTGGGAAGCAGCTGACCCATTAAATTACATGGACTAGAGCATCAGTAATTACAATTCTGGATTCTACTCAATAGCAATAGCATTGTTGTCCTCAGTCTGAGGTGGGTTTTTTTTGGTAGTATACCTATTTTTTTCTCCAAACTTTACCTTGAAGTCAAACGTGCACACAGAACCATTATTTATGAATGTTAGAGCAAACTGCTGCAGTGGCTTAATGATCATCTTCATCCTGATGTCAGTTTGCAACTGTTTGGCTTTGGCCTTTCTCTGTGCTTATTTCTTGTCTAGATGACAAAAGAAATCAACTATCTGCATGTTAACTGCAGTGATTTAGTTAGATGTGTTAGTATGAATCCATTTTTATTTATGACTTGAATTAATAAGAAGCGCTGTGAAATGGGTGCCTGAGATGCAGGCACATGCCCTCCTTTGCTTTGAGGACAGTAACATCTAGCAGAGAGGTCTGACAGATGGGAATTTTAATATCTTAAATAGATTTGCTAGAGCTGGTATTAACCATTACGATGCTATAAATTTCAAGTCTGCAGAATCTCCCTATGCTTTTTGGCCTTTAGTCTTTTTTCTTTTCCTTTAGAACTAACTATGTATGTTCACTGCCACAATTATTAGCTTTTATTGGCGAGTTTGAAAATAGGAACTATGAATTTTCAAATTTATTCCTATATTATTATTATGCTACCAAAGTTTCCCTTTTTTCTTGAAAAATCAAGGCAATCTTAACATCTAAACTTCTTCCCTTTCAAGTGGCAGTAGTATTGGCGTATTAATAAAGTGAAAAGAAAGATTGAGTGGTTGTGTTAATTAAGGAAAGGCTGGCTTCATCTGTGAAAAAGAAATAATTAAGTTAAGAGTTGCTTACCTAAGCAAATACTGTCTTACTTCTCTAGCAGGCTGTTAAGACTTGATTGCTTAGTGTCTGAACGTTTTTGAGGCTTAGAAGGAAAGCTAATTCTGTTATGTCCTGGCTTTTCACTGTTTCGTTCAGACTACAGACTGCTAGTTATGAAAGGAAAATGTACCAGACAGAGTACCAGTGAAATGAGAGGGACATGGGCACACAGGATTGCCAATGAAACTCAGATATGGGTGAAAGAAAGCATCTGTTCTGGCAACAAAAAGAAAAAAAAAAAAGTCTCTTGTCACAGTGATTCAGCAGTACATAATTTGTGCTGCACTGTAAATCTTCAGTGAGAAGTGAAAGGTTCTGCTAAATAAATTGCTAGAATTTTCCTCATTTGGGAAGAAACAATTGGAAGGGAATAATCAATGAGAATGCCTGTTGAATAATTCTGGGATGTTCTATGTTTGGAGCAGAGGGGGGGAGAATTCCTAATTATTATTACATCACCGTGTATGTATTGTTTGTGTTTTGTGTGGTTTTCTGATGTACTTAATTTTTCTATTGCTGTGCATAGTTGAGAATGAATTAAGTTTTTAGCTTTATGGCTGAAGAATTACAAGCTTGTCGCGTTTTTTTTTTTTTTGGTACAAGTTTCCACCCACCAACTGGGTAGACAGTAATGCATCTCTGCAGAAGGAACAGTTTCTGCTCACCAGATCTTGGAAAAGATTCTTGCAGGCAACTTCTGCCATGTACTGAACATCTACCACTATTCCAGAGCTGCCATGAGAGCATCAGCGATATTGGTCTACTGATTTGTACTGCCTAGCTTTAGTAATAGGTACTTGTACAATCCTTCTACATCTCGTCTTCAAGAACCACCTGCTATCTTGGACTTGTGCTGACTGTCTGAAGCTGCAGGAGTCATCAAATGAGGGTTAGGGATTTAGATGGGGAAATGAGAAGGAACAGTTGGCTTATTTAAAGTCAAATTTCCTGCTGGAGTAGTAGAAGATCAGATAATGCTTTGCTTTCAGATGCCTGCCTATGTTCAGGCAGATACAGATAGCATAAGGACAATACTTCATGCTGAACCTTCTAAAAACAGTCGTATTACGTTTGAAACTATGAAATGAGTCAAATGAACACCTTAATGCAAGTCTGAGAAATTACCCAATTATATATAAGGATTTGAAAATATCCTTTTTAATCTGAAGTATCGCACTTTTATCTGTGGAAGTAGGTACCCCAAAAAATCTAAATTTGTTTTCAACGTTTTGGATGGCATAGTAAAGAATAGGTTTTCATTGCTGTAGGAGGTAACTCCATTTTGTATGGAGACTGAACGTTGTGAGATTATTTGGGAATTCTGAGAGGTGTAGTTCCTTGAGATTTTCTCAGTCAAAAAACTCTTGCAATTTTCTATTCTTCTTTTAATCAAAAACTTAAGCATCTTATTTTTGTTCCACCATTTTTCTTAATTTATTTGACATTTTTGTTATCTTACATTTTTTTAAAAATTAATCCTAATGCATTTACAGTGTAGAAAGCATCCTGTAAATTTTAGAAGCAGTGTTCATTTCGGTTAGAATTTTAATCTTTGGAGGTGAGGTTCTGAGCTGCCTGTTCTCATTGCTGGATGTTATCAGGAAATGAGCGTATGAAATCTTTACAGAACAGACTGCACACCTGTGACTTATTTTTAGAGATCTGAAATTCTTTTGCTGAATGTCAGTTTGCAGCGTGTCTGGGAGGTGAGTGTTCCACTGGAATTGCCGTCTCACGTGTTAGCTGTCTAACTACAGAATAGAAAGAGGATAACCCAGGAAAGCTGTTCAGTTCTGTTGTGAGGGGATGAATCTCTTTTATTTCTTGCATTTGGTTCAAGAGACTCAGTTCTTTTTATATAAGAAATTAATCTTTTTTTTAATCTGTTGACAGAATCATCTGATTCTTTCTTCTTTTCATTTGGTGATATTGTTAACCTTTGCCTCTTCTCCTGCATGTCAATGCTCTACTGAGCATTTGCTACAGAATTGTTAGTAGGCCTCTCCCAGTGTGGAGGCTTCTAAATCATGGAAAAGGGAAATGCCTACTGGAGGAAACATCATTGTGTTTAGAACAGCTTTTGGCATTTCCCTTTCTCATCTTTCTCATCTGATAGGAGTCTTGTTTCTGGCCATGGGAAGGTGTTCAGTCAGTAATGCTGAAGATCGAAAAGGGCAGTCTTGCTGGTTTCACTGGAGGCACTGTAAATAATCAAGCTGTTTCTATCTGTCTGCCAGCACTAGATATGCCAGCATTGTTAGAGGAATAATGCCCATTAACTAATGCTGCAGAGAACTAGCAAAAGTGTATTTGCTCCTTTTTTTAGCTGGCTCAGCAAAATATGGTTGTTCTTTGCACAGCACTAAGATTTTGCTGAGGGTATTCATGCTACTTAGCAAAATGCTTTATAAAAGCTGCTATTTGCATTCTATAGAGTGACACAGATTAGCAGGGAAGTGACATGTCCAAGGTCAAAGAAAGAGGTAAGGACAGAGCTCAAAATAAAGCCCAGCAGTTCTGATTCATTCAAGTCGGTAGTTCTTTTCTTCTTATTCTTTCGAGGTGTTCACCTCACCACATACTAAGAGGACCAAGGTAAGTCTGTGGTATCCTGAGAATTAAAACTCTAGCTTTCTGAAAATCTCCTGAATCTGCTATAGCTTTGATTATTAGTTTTATACGGTTAAGCCTTTTTCAGTTCATAAAAACGCTAATAGAGCTGAGTTATGGTCTATAAACAGTTGTTCCTAGGAATTAAAATGTTCTTTGTTCTTTATTTTTTTAAACTGTGGTCAGAAGCAAGGGTAGTTTGAAACTAGTTCGAGTGCAGTCTCAGGACAGCATGAGTTGAATATTACATAGCAGTGCTGCTAACACTTGATTAGTTATCTCATTTCTTGTTGCAATATTGGGATCCCAATCCATTTGTAAATGACATTCTTCCTATTGGTCCATTCTGAGAAGGAAAAATGCTTAATGTAAACCTTTTGCTCTATCTGATGACATCACAGAGGAAAGTTTTCTCAGGGTCTGGTTAATGTACTAGTTTGCAGTTTGCAAGTCTGCACTGCTATTACTGCTTCTTGCACTTCAATGTAATTTGCTGAGTAATTCTCCAGTGTTGCACTTTCTACCCAAATGGATTTCCTTTGTCAGTGCTATGAAATGAATGTGAGTAATGCTTCGTATAAAGCATAGTGAAACTATTTTAAGGACATCTGAGTACTTTATGCTGGGTGGATTATTGATTTGGCTTCAGTTAGTTGGTCTTTCTCCTGTGAGGGGGAAGTGAGATAAAAGTTTTTTTTTTTTTTTTTTTTTTTACAAAAGCTGTGTGATTAATTTAGATTAAAATAGTCCATATAGTAAAATCAAGTCTTTTATACTGCCTGAGTACACTCTTGGAGGTGATTAAAGATGGCTTTTTAGGTTTGTAGTGGAAATGCTAAGTATGGCTTGAATCAGTGATTGAGCACCTGGTAGGAAGGCAGGGCCAACCTTGGGGAGCTCAGGTGCATGCAGTGCAGCTGAATGACCAGGAGCCGTGGAGCCAGGATCCTCCACTTCCCATTCTTCATTTAAGTGCTGGCAGTGGAGGTGAGGGTATCTTGCTGGAATCTCTGCATACCTGAGGCCTTCTGAAGGTAAGCAGCTTATTTCCTTTATTTCTGTGCCTATGGCTGTCATACTTGAGCAAACCCTCACTTGCAGCCTAGCACCTTGCTGCTCTGCTGTCGTTGCTGCACTTTCCCTTGTGTTGCAAGGTTCTACACTTCAGCAATTACCAGATTTTGTGGATGTGCTACATGGTATTGCTAGTGGTGCTTAACTTGCAGTTCTGGTTTCTCTGTTCTTTTTTGCATCTCCCTAGAGCATCAGTCTTTGTGCTGATGCTCTCATCGCTTGTATTGTGGTTAACAAGTTCCAGAGAACTGTATACTTTTCTTAATGCAGTAATATGGTGATGAAAGTCATGGCAGTAATCTTACAGTTTGTGTTGAATAGAATGCAGTACATTAATTTCATTTTTTATCATTTCAGAAGATACAAGTTACACCTGAAAGCAATTCTAATTGATGCAATTGAGACAGTGGAAATTCAAAGAAGGGAGATGGTTTACTTCATGTTTTTTAAAATTTTATTTTTATTTTAGCCTTCCTGAATAAGTGCAACTACTTAAAGGTGTAACAGGTGCTGTCATGCTGCAGATTTACTATATTCAGTATGCATTAGTAGGTTTCTGAGGGGATGTTTTCATTTTGGAGATGTTTTGTTTAGTTGAATATTAATTGCTATCTTCAGTGTGAATTATGGGTCAAAAAGGAAAGAATGTGAAATAATTCTGATATGCAGAAGAAAACTTTGAGATACTTCTGCTCTCACTAAGCAGCAAAAATACAATTTTACAAATGGAATTCCGTGTTTTTGTAGACAAGAATGGAAAGAGTTGATCTCATTTTTAGAAGTGAAACTGTTTTAAACTTTTTAAAACCTACCTAATATCCTTTCCATTTCTCACTGCTGCTATGTATAGTTCTATACAGGGTTATTTGTCATAAGAAAAAATTAACCAAGTGTTGTGTTACTAAGCACTTTCTCCCAGTTGTGTGTGTGGAACCATAGAAGAGAGAGGAGCAGGCTCAACCCCCATCATGCAGGAAGTGTACCTTGGCATCTGTGTGCTGATCCCATGGCTTCAGTAACTGCCATCTGTGCCAGAGCTGTGATAAATCTGCTTGTCTGAAATTTCTTTTAAAGCAATAAGTTGAGAATGAGAACAGCTTTGTGGTCTTTCTGGGAAGCTGGGATGACTTTCAGCTGCATTTTTTTTTTTTTTTTTGTTCCTACATCAATCAACTTGATTTGTATTTCAAGAGAAATATACTTCTGGAATTTGCTTTGGTTGTTAAAAATGTTGATGGATTAGCTGCTTGTGTTGTGGCTGCAAACCTTTAGTTAAATCATGAGTGTGACTTCAGCCTTGTTGATTTACAGACTTGCTGCTTGTGTGTGGAAAATGATAGTGTAGCTTTACTAGTAACTGAGGGAAATATTTCTGCCACTAAGTTTTTGCTCATTGCAACAGTTACAGTGTTTAAACTGGGGATTCCTGGAGCATTTCAGGGGCACTGTAATGAATTGCTGATATGGAAAACAGTGAAAGGGCTGGTAGGGCATGTCTTATGGGGTAAGGCTGAGGTCACTTGGGTTGTGCAGTGTGGGGAAAGTGAGACTGAGAGGTGAACTCATTGCTCTCTGCAACTTCCCGAGGAAGGAGAGCGGAAAAAGAGGTGCTAGTTTTTTCTGTCTGGTCACCACTGATGGGATGTGCAGGAATGGCACTAAAATGTGTTGGGAGAGGTTCAGACTGGACAGTAGGAACTACTTATTTACTATGTGGACTGTCAGATACTGGAACAGGCTTTTGAGAGACATGGTTGATGTCCCACACCTGTCAGTGTCCAAAAGGCATTTGGATAATGCCCTTAGTAACAGACTTTTAACCTTTGGTTAGCACTCAGGTGGCTGGGGTCAGTGAAGGTCCCTTCCAACTATTCTAAACTATTCTAAATAATTGCTGCAAAGATGATGTGGGGTGCGGGGAGGCAGTGGGATGCATGTGGATCATGGCCTCAGCAGCCATAGAATCACAGAATGTTGAAAGGGACCTTAAAGTTGATCTAGTTCCAACCCCTGCTACAAACAGGATTGCCTCCTATTAGACCAGGTTGCCCAAAGCCCTATCCAGATGGCTTTGAACATTTCCAGGGGTGAGATGTTAGGCTTTCCTGATGTTTCTCCTATTTGGGTATATGCCTAGAAAAAGATATTAGAGAAAACAGCCTTCCATTGACCTTGATTTTTTTTTTTAAAGTTGTGAAATGATCCTGGAAAGAAAAATTCCATAACTTTAGTTATCAACAGAAAATTGTCTAATTCTACTTACCGAAGTGTTATCAATCTTGTCTTTGGATAGATTGATTTGATTTTTGTTGTTGTTGTTTTTAATCATTCACATAGTGTGACTTTGATATGATTATGGTCTTCTGGCAACTGAAGGACATGTCAAATGTTTCATCATGTTGCTTTGTAGCTCACTGTGATTAAGGAGCATAAGTCAGATCTAAAAGCAGTGTAACACTTCAAAAAGTGGACAGCTTTCTGATGGTTTTGATTAGCATTTCTGATGGTATGAGCTGTTGTCTTTTGTGGACTTGTGCAATAGTGCATGACTGCCCTCTTTCTCAGCAGCTGGCAATTTCTTTTACTCAGCTTAATGTAAAGCTGCAGTATTTAAGGAAGCCTGGATTTTACTGTAGTCAGCTCTAGTTTTGTGTTGATTGGACATCTCTGAACTTGTTTACATTTTGTTGGGATTAGTAGAAATTACTTCTGTTTTCTTAATGTTTGTACTAAAGTCTGATATAAAAAAACAAAAACAAAACCTTTAGAAGTGTTTTTGTTGTTGTTTTGTTTTTTTTGTTGTTGGTTTTTTTTTTTTTTGCTGCTGCCTATGGAGTTTTTAAGGCTCCTTTACCTTCTAGATTGTGGAGTATCTATCCATTCCAGGAATGAAGGATATTTGGTATTTATTGATTGCTTCATAGAGATGCCTTAATTGAAGCCAAAGCAAAACAGTTCTGTGTTCCTTTCCCATCGTTAGTTTCAGGTTTCTGTTTGTCTGGAAATGGCTCCCTCTGAACCAGTATTATTATTAAACTTTTTGGAAGGTCTCCTGAGTGACGATGAATGTGAATGTTATTCATGTGATTCTACTTTCCTTGTTCCCTTTTACCTGTTTGTTTTTATTGTTGCATGATACTGTTCTTATACCTGATTTGTTGCAAGCTTTTAAACTGATACAATTTGGCAAAGTACTGTATTGGGTACAGAGGTGGTGATATTTTTCCTTGGAGCATTTAACTGATAACGAAGAATAAAACAATCCAAGCCTGAGCACGAAGGCTGTTCCAGTGTAAACAGTATGGTAGGATTTAATCTGAATCCAGAGTCAAACAGCACCAGTTTTCCAGTGAAGTCACCTGAGTGTTCTCCAGGGGCATTCTAAGTGTTTAGCACCAGATCACTAAAGCGATAAGACTTTCAGCTTGCTAGGAGAAAGGATGGATTCTAAATATACTATGGCTCTGGAGGCCTTTCCTATCCCCTCCCCCTTATGCATTAGCTTTTTACAGTTAGTATACTGCACGGCTTAAAATCAGAGAACTGCTGTGCTGTCACGTCCATTACCTCTTCTAGGTTGATAGAAGAAGACAGTTGGCCAGCTTTATGGCTTTAGCGAACCCTCATGTAGCCAATAATTAAAATGCTTTTTCCTTTCAAAGCATGTACGTATATATTTTAGTGTGATGTTACAGAATGGTTAATAATAGAAAAATATTTGCTGATTACTTAAAGGCAGCATTTATGTTCTTTGGTTTTCCTTCTAAGATGTAAAATTTTGAGCAGGACTTGAATTCTGTGATGTACAGGATCTTATGCAGCAACGTGTAACCTTCTGCCCTGCAAACAGTCATTAGAATAAAAGTGCACTCCTTCTGAAATGTACAACATAGTACCCAACAGGAGGTTGGCTGAGGGCTGCATGCGGAAAGCCCGGACTCGGTCCACGTGCGGATCTGTTAATCACTTTAAGTTCTTTGAATGTGGGATCAGGAGCAGATTGCTCATTATCTGGATACTTAGGAAGCAAAGCTGTGCAAGCTGACTATGGAAGGTACAGCTAAAATTACAATTTAAATTTTGGCATGCTACTACAGTACAAGATTTTGGAGTGAGTGTTTGAAATCCTTTCCCAAAAGCTCAGTTCTCTGCTCAAGACAGGATGCCTTTGTACTGCCAATAGGATTTAATAATTAAACAAAATAAATACGCAGCAATCTTAGTTCCTTGTCCCTCTTCCAATGACACTGCTTTTTTGTTAGTCAAACTACAGACTTATTAGCTATCTTCTGACTTTTGAGACCGTGCATGCATCTCAGAGAATGCAGCAATGTGAAGAAATATACTAAGGCTGTCCTTTTCTCTATTTGTCTGACATGCACTTCCCTCCCCCCATGCCATCCAAGCTGAAATTTATCTTGGGAAGTTTTGCTTATTCATGGGAGGGGAGAGTGGGAATGGAACAATCATAGGAAGTTCAGCGAAGCCATCCTCTTCTATGCAAAAGCATTTTCATTTCATCTGTATGTACTTTTCTTGTTCAAGAGCCATGGTGCTATACTAAGTGCTTGCTATTACTGTAGTACTTTCTAAATAAGAGACTTGAAGATTTGACAGAATGATTTGTTTCTTTAGAGTACATTGGAATTTTCTAACCTTTTTTTTTTTTCAGATAAAAATAAAAAGTTTTATTTGGACCACGTAAGGTATGAAAAATACTTGTTATTTTTTTCTCAATTGCCTCCAGAATAAAAGTAAAACTACACTGAAATGAACATTAAAGCCTTCCAGTAGCTGATAATGTTTGGACTGAAAATAGATTGGTAAAACAGTTAAGTGGACTTGACAAAGTGCAGATTCTACATAGATTCTAAGGAAAAGAGTACAAAAATATTTTAAACTGAAATTGGCTGCTCTAACTCTGAAATTCCAATGTGTGTGTGCCAAGGAGGAAAATGAAATTTAAGAGTAGTATTTAACTTTTGTGTTCATGGACCCTCTGCTGAGAAGGGAGTTCTTCGGAAAGTGCCTTCTGAGCTGATCTAGCTTGGATAACTGTATTCTGGAAAACAAGTTATTTGAAAACACACAAGGTCAAGTGAAGAGCTTTTGTTCAAGACAAGGTTTCATATAATGGATTGGTGTGTTCTGCTGTGGGCTAGGTGAGAGTCTGGATTGGATCCTTTAAAATTGATCGGATGTCTCCCCCTCTGGTATTCTTTCAGCTTCACACAGCCTTTAACTGACTTCTGATACTTGTGTAAGGCTTTTTTGGGGGGGTGCGGGGGAGGGGAAATTTGGAATTTCCTTTGGAAAAGAGGTCAGAATATCCTGTTTCCTTCAATTCTTGCACTTGAGGACACTTCTCCCTGTCAGGGAGAAGTTTTATGGCAGTGCTTCCTTATAGGGATGTGGATTGCCCTTAAATCCTTCAGTGGAAAAGTCTTGCAGCTTTCAAACTAAAACTTTGGTCAGGTTTTGTGCATTAAAAGATCTCAGAATGAAACAGCATTGTTTTCCTTAAAGATTTTACTCTGTTAATTTCTTTCTGAAGATCTCTCATCTGGCATTTGATGGACTCTGATATGTCTTGTAGCTCATAAGTTATCTTAATAGAGGAAGCAAATGGTTTGAGGCTTATCTGTTATCTGATAAAACTTTTTTTTTGCATTTTGGTAAGTGAAGCCATAGTGATCTATTCTGTTTGCATGATAGAGCAAGAAATAAAATGTGTCCAATATCCCCACTCAGAATGAGTGCTCAACTGCAGCAGAAGTCTTTTACATTCCAGCTATTACAGGATAAGCATGAGTTCCCATTTGTAGCTGCTTGCTGACCTTTACTGCTGTCAAAAACAGTGATCATAGAGTAACAGTGAGTCAGATATGCATAGATGAGTGAAGGCCTGTGGGGGGGAGGAGGAGGGAAATTCTGTTACTAGGCAGTTGTATAGGTGGTTGAGTCTCTTTGAAGTGATGGGAACATCTAACTGCAGAAAAAATTCACGGTACTATTTTGAGAATGTCTCTACTCTGTGTAAGTAGCTCTTTTTTTTATGTGGATTTAAATTAATCTGCTTTTTTTTCCTTCAACCTTGGAGTTCTTAAGCAGTTGTCTTCTCAATTTACAACCTAACAAAATAGGAATAGATACAGTGAAGCTGTGAGAATAAAGGAAAAATCTAGCATGAGCTCAGACAGATGTGGGAAACTAGGAAATAAGCTTCGTTAAGTCTTTGCAAGAAGTTAGATGGCTACTTAACAATGTAAGTATTATAGTTAAATAGTTCTGCATCAAGTAAAATAACAGATTACATCATGGTCTTATTTATAACCTTTCCTTGCTAGTGTCACCTACCCACCACTGTTGCTGCCATCTTGTTCTTAGACTGTGTAACCAGATGATTGTGCCTCTAAAGAAGACAGTACAGCACAGAATTCAAACCTGTCAGCAGCACTGTTAATTGCAGGCATCTCTTCAACAGCTATGAAGACTTAACAGACATAACTTCAAAATGTAATAGTGGGTCACACAGCTTAGTGTTGTTTTATCACTAGTTAATAATTCTCTTGTTGCATTATCTGCCTGAGTTGTAGAATTTAAGAGTGGCAAGTATGCTGTCACTAAAATTGTGTTGTCTTTATTGGATAAAAGCTATATGGAAGTGTAAATGTGAGGCCATCAGTCATCCTTTTAATCAGTGATAATCACAGTGTATCATAGACAACAAACCCAGGTGTCCTCTCTATCCCCAGAGTAGAGATCCTGGTCTTTTAGCCTCCTTTCTTATTTCTTCCTGTATGTTTTTAATTCTCATTGTATACTCAAGTCCTCATTTCTTTTTTAACCTCCATTTACTTAATGATCATCAGCCATTCCCACCAGATTTGATGTTCACTAGTGTATAATAAATGAATATATGGATGTTATAATTAAGAAATATACAAGAAAGTTAGGCTAAACAGGTTATCATGCTAAAGAAGAATGGATGGAAAGCTTACCCTTGTCCTGGGCTTGCTGAGAAGACTCTAAGGGAGCTATCTTAGTTCCCATATAATTAGCTAGTAGAATTTTTATTTTTGTGTGCCCAGCTTAGTAGCATCATGAACAGGCAAATAATTTGAAGTCAGCTGGACCATGAAAGAAACTGTTTGTTGATTTCTCTCCTGTTTCTTAATAATACGCACTGGGGAGGGGAGCAGGAAGTTGCTGATAGAACTTGTCATGGAATGTAAGAGTGTTGGTCAGTTTGGTTAACTATTGTGGCAGCACAGGGGAATGTTACTTTACTTGTTCAGTCTTAATGAGTTTTCTCTCAAGTCAGGATTTTTCTGTTTTCTTAGTGTACAGGAGACCCTTATTTTTCTACCTTCATTTCAAAAAATGTGATATTTTTCACTATGAGTGATCACTCTATAATAGATCTCCTGGAGCACTGTTTCTGAAGTGATAATGAACGTTAGCATAATTGAAGGTGAGTTCGTTCAGCACTTCCAAAAATCAGAAGAAGAGACGACATATTTTACTATAACCATATTTTACCATATTTCATCTTATGGTCAAAATTAGGTGACAGTGAAGAGCCACTTCCCACCAGTTCTTTGATGTTATGGGTGTAGGTTAAAATATTTATTTTGTCCTATGTGGTACCAAGGACAGTTCTATTTAAGACTAATTTAACAACAGTACCATTCTGATCTAGATTTGCTGTCCTCCTAATAGAACAATATATTTCTGGAAACTTTAATTAAAAGAATTTCAGAGCACTGACAAAACTGACAAAATCTTGCAGCTAGGAGTATGTTGACTTTCACCAGATGGCTCTCTGATGTTCCAGCAGCCCTTGAGGAGAGATTCACATGGTTTGAGTGTGAAACTTGACACTGATGTACCTCTGGTCATAAGAGGTCTCCTTAGAGAGTATTTTGGGTATGTATATTAGATTTAGGCTTCAAATCCATTTTTGGAGTGACTTTGTCTCTTTAGGTAATGGTGGGAGTCTGGGAAGACTGCTGTCTGGGATGATGTGAGTTTGTTTCATTCAAGCCAACTTTCACTGTTATCATCTGTGGGGACAGAGAAGGGATGGAATGTGAAGGTGACAAAATCCCTCTTTTGAATATGTGAAGCTACGGGAGTTGTGCATCTTTTTCATGTTTGCAAGACAGAACTTCATCTCTACAAAAATGTTCATCATTTGCCTTCCGCCTTTCTCTGGTGTTCATGGCAGAGTTGAAACCTGACTAGCATTTAATTGGTATGTTTTTAATTTGTGTATCTTCAGAATCCGTTCACACTTCTGTGGTGTCTAGTCAGAACCAACCATTGTTGTGTTGAACTAGTGCAGTGCTCAATAAGAAAACTTGCAGCTTTAAGTTTTGATATTTTCTGTGCAGTGACTTCTGTATGAACACAAAATAGTCCTAGATACATATAGTCCCCATATTATGCCTGGTAGTGAAAATTCGTGAGTTGCTAGTAAAACTTTAATATTTTAACATGAAACTCCACATTTAGAACTGTTCTTAAAGGTCTCATTAGACCAATAGCAGTCTTAACTCTGTCCTTTTAGCTGTTAATCCTGCACTATCTAGTGTTCCATGGAGCAAGCATGATGAAAAGTACTGGAAATGGTAAAAGACAGGTTTTCTTAGCTCTAGCAATACATAGTTCATTGACTTGCTGTCATGTCAGACAGAATAACTAGATACTGCACCAGAGTCCTGTCAAATGGTCTTTGTATTTATTCCACTTTACAGTTTTCTTCCTGTTAGTCTGTCTACTGTCAAACCAATAAATGTTAACTCATTAGCTAACTCACCTCTGTGTGATGCATACTTTTCCCTATATGCCAGGCAACTTTCTCACAAGAGGCTGATGTCAAGGTATCCTTGGTGCTTCTTATAAGGGACAAAAGGTATTCTTAAAGAGCATGTGAGAATCTCAACAGGAATTTTCATTTCTGGGAAAGAAGTCTGGTCTTCATTACCTTCATTACCTATATAAGAGGAGGCCCAGCATTTAATTTGCATCTGTCTGAGCTCAGCTGTGAAGTGTTGTGGTTGCCTGTTGTCTTTCAGGACTAGCATTTTGCTGACTCTCAAGAAGTTAAACAGCAGGACTGAATCATAAGCAGTAATGATTCTTTAGTCCTTGTAATGAAGTTATTACTAAAATCCTGGTAGTGCAAATGGCCTACCTAGATGATGTGCATTTGTCTTCATGACTGCCTCATCAAGGGCAGATGTTGCTGGGAGCTAGCAGGGCCTATTTGGATCCATTCTTTTCTTGTTCTCTCAACTGGGACACCTTGTGATATAGAAGGGCTGGCTTGCTGGGCAGGATTCATGTGAGCTATAATGAATTCCTCCCTGACAAGCACTTATTTTCTGAAGTACAAGTTCAAAGGAATATTTCAGGAATATATGGAAATTTATGTAGTGCTTCTGGGTTATTATTCTTATCAGTACATGTTCCATGAGATATCCCTCACCTGAAGTTGCTACAACTTGGTTTAAACCTCTATGCTTTGCTTTGCTACACTTAGGCAACGAACGTGGTGTGATTTGCTGCTAATCAACAGGTAGGTTAGCTGGGGTTTTAGTATAGATGTGCTCTCTGGATGTTTCTGTTGACTTATCAAAAATAACTGTTTCTGGCAGCAGTCAATTCACAGGTGATGGCAAGGTAGGTAAGTTAACTCTGCAGCTGCTGCAAGTGTGGGGAGTATCTTATCTGTGTTGCAATCTGTGCTAGATTCTAATAAGTGCAGAAGGTACGGTACTTGCAGAAGAGGACTTGCATTAAAAGTTTTAAATGGGAGGCAATAACTGGTTATGTATCAAGCTCACAAGAAAGAGGCATTTCACTCTTGCAGATCAGTATGGCGTGTGTGGTGTCCTAGCAACCTGGCTTGTGTTCACTGTAAAGGAGATTAAGGAGGAAACTGAAAGGAATTGATATGTCACCTATTTACAAGATACTTCATTGAAAACTGAATGAGTACAGGAGGGAGAGTTGAGGCTTTGGGCTTGAAAATCTGACAGATAGGCTAGGGAGATTCCTGACAGCCAGAAGTGAGCCTATTGGTACTGACTGGGGTGAGGAGAACTGTTTCAGATGCTAGAGAGAGCTATAATTCTCAAAATTAAGTGATGCAATTTTTGGTTGCAGAGTTCATTATTATGGAGAAATAAGAGGGGAACCAAAGATGTAACTAAGGAATTAAGGACTTGAAGTAAATGCAGCTCTTTTATTGTCCTTCTCTGTGGCCTTTTGTTATGTTAATTTATCTTACAGCCTATATCTGACAAAAGAACCAGTTTATGGATACAAAAGGTCTGTGTAAGTACTAATTATTTTCTTAGATCTACGATAGAGAAAGGTAATTAGATTTAGATAATCTCTTTCAAGGAAGGTATGTACAGCCAAACTGTGATATTTGACCCCTTGTCCTGCTATTGAGCTGGCTCACACTGTATGATCTGCCTTTGGAGTGCAGATTCACTTGTTGCTTGTGCTTCTGAATGGAAGTGAAAACATGCCCCACACCCATGGTTTTCTTTGTTTGCTTCAGAGCTTTTCTTTATTTTTACAATGTCACCATATCTCTATTGCTTTTAAATTTAAAATTCATTTATATTATTCTGCCAGTTATTTAGGTGCAATCAGTACATGCCAGAAGAAAAAGTTAGAGCATGAGACTTAGGAAAGTTGTTCACTCTTGCTGAGAATTTGTTAACAATTCTTCAGCTGCTAGAAATAATAATAGAAAAAGTAAGCTGCAAGAAGATGAGGGCTGGACTAAGGTTACTTCTGTTCCTCTGTGTCTTGTGGTTCTTTTGTTCCTCGCTGAAGTTTGAGGGGGGAGAGCTGATGAAGTTTTGATCTGGGCATGTTTTTACTGTTCACCGTTCTTTTATTTTAGTTAGAAATTTAAAAAAAGCATATGTAGAGCTTGTGCTTTTAATGTATTTACTCAAAGTGTATATCCAGCCTATGTGTGTATCTGGATTAAAAAAAAAAAGTCCTCTAAGCAGTTCAAGAAAACGATTCTATTACTGGCTTGCTGAGAGAGGATTAATTAGGAAATGTCTTTCCTTATCTGGATTTCTAGAAGTTACAGTGGTTCACATCCTCTTAGTAGAGAAATATACAGAATAACGCTAGTTGCTGTATTAAATAGTTTTCTGTTTGTTCTTTGAGGTTTGGTATTCCATTTAGATTTGAAGTTATTTGCTAGACCATTTTTCACTTATCACATGACAAGATTAGCTTGAAATAACATGTAACAAGATGAGTTATTTGAATAACTAAAAGTCAGGAAGAATCTTGAATTTTGAGAGATCTCCAGGAAGACCTTTTTTATGTAAATACTAGTCTTACTTTGCATACCTTTTATTCCCCTCCCTTCCCTTTTCTCCAGTACTGATACTCGAAAAGGTGGAAAATGGAGATCTGAGCAACAAGATATTGAAGATCACGGATTTCGGCTTGGCCAGGGAATGGCATAAAACTACCAAAATGAGTGCAGCTGGGACATATGCCTGGATGGCTCCTGAGGTCATCCGCTCCTCCATGTTCTCCAAAGGCAGCGATGTGTGGAGGTATTGACTTGGCATTAAGCAATTGGATACTGAAAACCTGCTAGGAAATGTATTTTGTTTGAGAATGAGTGGTGAAGCAAATATTAAAATTCTGGGCTTAAGAAAACTGTCCACTGGCTTTCCATGAACCTGACTTTGAGACTACTTTGGTATTAATTGTGAACGCTTTTTCCCTGTAGAAGTGGATCACCTCCTGTGTGCTTCTAAATTTTTGTTGTTCCTTGCATTTACCTTCAGATCATCCTAGGATTTATAGCCTCCATTTAACTATTGGCTGTCATAAAGACATAAAATTGAGCTGTGAAGTACTTAGAGTTGCTGATTTTTTTTTAATGTTTTACCAAGATTAAGGTTACTTATTTTTTATTGTAATTTGTCACAATACATATGTACACAATCACGCAGTACTTCGCTGAGTTCTGCCTGCAGTTTCGGCTTGAGTGCAATGTTTCTTCACATTCATAATGAGCTTATGAATTATTTATAGCTTCCTACTCTTTCTGCATAAAACAACACATTTCTTCTGCAGGTCAGTCTGAGTATGTGATCAATAAGTAGTAATTTGTGTGCATTGTCTTTTCCATTTAGGAACTGTGATTTTTGAGAATAGGAACTACTTTGGTGGATAGGAGCTACTTTAACAAGGATTGGCCCATATAAAAAAGTAGAGTTTGATTGTGTCTCTTAAGTGAATTAAATCCAGAATTCAGTAGACAGCTCATTGTTGTCCTAGGATAATGAGTTTTTTGGATACTGTGAGACATATAATTAGTACTAGACATCTGAAACAAAGTAGGTAGAATTTTGTTTTCCTGTGTGGGGCGGAGGTATTGAAATGTTGAATTGACCAGGTCTTTAGAGCCATAAAAATCTCATTAATCATAATGCTACCACAAAGTATGTGTATGCTGTGAAATCTGCCAGGATGAAGAAATATTCCAGCTGGAAGAATTTTGTGGCTGTTACAGAAGATATTTGGTGTGGAGTTCTAATTTTCCTTATCTAGTTATGCAGAATAGATAGATAGTGTATTGCCTTTTATGCATAAATGTGAGTTTGTTCTGCACATATTGGTATGGATTGACTTAAGACTATCATTAAATGTGCAAACCCCTATTAGTAATCTGGGAGGAACTGTGTAATAACCAGGCTTTTGCTCTGAGTGAATTCTGGCAGAAATAAAAACCTGACAGTACTGATTTGTAATTTTCTCCTCTGAAAAAGTGCCAGGAATTGCCTTTAAGGGCAGGAGGAGGGAGGAAGGAAGAAGGAAAGCTGGAAACAATTCTTCTGTAGCTGTAACTTTACTAGTTTGTGCATACTGAACAGATCACAAGATGTTCTGCTTCAATATGGCCTCATTTATTAAAAAAAAAAAAAGAATAAGAAATTTCAAGGGTCAGTTTAGTCTTTTTGTGAGGGTAATTTAAGAGCCTCTGTATCTGTGCAAAAATATCAGTCTAGTAATTGACTGACTTATACTGTAAATCATGTATAAATATTTCTCAGCTTCTAAGAAGTAAATTTCTAAAATTTTCATCACTTTTCTTTATAGTTAGCAGTCTTTCCTTGAAAACAGGTGGAATTTCTCTCGATACTTTTCCTTAAGCAGGGTCATCACCACTGAAAGTGCTATGATATATTGTCTCTGGGTAAGCCCTGTGTCTGAGATGGCCAAAACCTCAAATCATACTTAAATAAGCTGAAAAAAACATGGTGTTTGCAGCATCTATGTAGATGCTTGCCAGCATAGTCACTACTACTGTGTCAACGACTAAGCACTTGATTTTTATGAAAGCAGCAGTGCACGTATGTTATAAATCCTTTCCCCATCCATGGACACAACTTGAAATCATAAACAGAATGAAATTTTAAAATCCTGTTAGATTTGCTGCTCTTCTTGTCCACTTCAACCACTTGGTTAATCACTGGTGTTGAGGGTGCTTTCTGACTGATAAAAGATCTTCTAGTTAGTCTGTGCACCATCAACAAAACTGGAATATTTCTGTCCCTAACAATCACAGAACCTTTTATTTCAACACTTTTGTTGAAAAGCTTGTTAGAATAATACTACTGGCTGCATTGTTGCCCAGCTTTCCAACAAGAATCTTGTGTATGTGTTCCCTCTGCACAAATGCGGGTAGCTGCTGAAGAAGGTGCTTGCCAACACTGAAATTTCCTGAGTCAGTCTTTTATTCCATCATAAATAACAAATTTGTACAATTCCTTTCAGTAATGTATCAAACTCTATTTAAAAAAAAAAAAAAAAGAAACAAAACCAATACCCAATCTTCAGGAGTGCTAGGAAGGAACATGAGAAGGCAGAGGAATGCTCCCATGTGTTGGTGTCTACCACCACTATCACCATGGTCTTGGCTACTGTAAAGCTTGTTGACTATAATGGCACTTTGAAAATCTTGCTAGTTATAGTCTGTTGCTATGAAAGTTACTGTGCTGCACCCATAAATTTTAGGTGTATAACAGAAACCTTGTGCTTATGTTGCACAGAGGACAAAAGCTACCATTTTGTTTAAGTGTCATACAGTACCTGTAAGTCTAGTGGATTCTCGGGGATGAAAATGAAGTTCAGATATGACAGTTTATCCAATACTGCACAGCAAGCTGATGTTTGTAGGAATCAAATTCAAATTTCCATGCCATTAAAATTTTTTGTTTACTACCAACTTCATGTTCAACCTGTGCAGCTTAAAAGAAAGTAGTGTTATCAGTGTCATATGAGGAGGATATGGCACAACGTTACAGCCTTCATCTGAGTTCCTAAGGTTCCTTAATTCAGATTCATCTTAGAATTATCTACTCTGAGACTAGTTAAATAATTAGGAATTGAATTTCTATTTGGGACGGAATACCAAAGCTACCTAAAAAGACCTGATTAGCAGATCAAGTTATGCATTCAGTGATGTAGATACTTTGGTCACTAGAATACTTCATTTGAATCAATTGCTGGCAAGCACTTTCATACAGGTTTCTGTATACTTCTGCGTGGAATGAAGCACTGGCAAGGTAACAGTTCCTGGCGGATAACAGTTGACTGACAGTACTGTTAGAAATTCATGTGAGAAAATCATACGTGACTGTTGCGAAATAACTACGTGTAATCTCTGGAACTGCCAGTTGAATAATGTGCAAAAGTACTGTTAATTACCATTAAAAATTTAACGAAGTTCAATTTTTTTTTGTCCTAGCAGGAGTAATATTCTAGTTTCTGTTGCTGCTGGTGTCTCCATGGTGTGTTGATAGTTGCTTTATTATAGAAGGTGCTGCACCAAGGACAGTGCAGAATAGGAACCTATGGTGGAACTACCATTGTGCAATAACAGTGAGAGGAATTTAGTGTTTTTTTTAAAGTTCACAGATTGGCAAGGGAGGTGGCAAAATCACATCTGAAATCCTGCAGACCTCCAGCCTCCTCCTCCTGCAGAATCCAATGTGTAAGATTGAACCTGATGTTAAATGGCTTAAGGGATTACTGGATCACTGGGAAATGGTTAATTATTCACACAGGTGTCAGTTGACTTGAACACGTGGTGTGTATCACATGGTTCATTTTGTAATTAAAGTCCAAAAATTACTAGTGAATGCTGGAAAAATAAATGAGCTTTCCTCCCAGTTGAGAATAAGTGCAACTCATTGATTCTTTCTTCCCAGGCCCTTTTCACGGAAATCTGTTCTTTTGCTTTATAATTCATTATCATCCTTTGCTAGAGAATGAATGGAGAACACTCTTCTCAGCAGTCCCTCTCTTGTTGCTTAGTCACTTGGGATGATTTTTGTTAAGATGACAATAGTTATGTGAAAGCAGTATTCTCAGCCTAGTTAGCTAGACTAGACCAGCTTGTTAGCTCACTGACTAGAAGTTAGCTTCTAATGGGATGCCGTTAGGTTCTCCAAGAAACAAACAGTGCTTTCCTGCAATATGTATGCCTTGTGTCATATTAAAAAAATAAATGGATAGATCTATATTTAATCTTAAATATATATATATATATGCATAAGAAATGTTTTGAGCACATCAGTAGCATTTTCCTAACAACTCTATGAGGGGAAGTATCTAATTCTTGCTTTATTCAGAACAAGTGGTAAAGTAATAGGACAGACTACCGGAGAGTTAACTTTTGATATCAAAACTCTCAAAGCTCTCAAATCTGAAGAATATGTGAACAGTCGGAGTTAAACAGGACAGGTCCTGTATTCATTCAGTCCAGTATTCATTTTTTTTCAGTGTGCCTTATATGCATCCTTGGAGGACAAAAAGAAAATCTGAAGTCTTTAAACTCCTGTTTCTATTTTTCAAGTGAGGCTATTATTGTAGTAAGAAATAAAGAAACTATGATGGAAACAAATAGTTGATGGGACGTTACAATATCAAAAGTGTGAATTATGTAGGAAAAAATTCAAAATGTTGCGTAGATGGAAAAATGATCTTTTGTTTTTAAAAAGTAGGCTACTATTAGCAGTAAAGATGGAATCCTTAGCAACTGAAATCTCACGTTTAAATAGGAAAAGTTATCAATAAGTTTCCAACTTGGGTGACTGTGGTTACAAGGAAAAAGGCTTGGTAGGTGTGGGATGGGGAGGTGGGAAAAATAGGTTGTGGTGATGAAAAATGATTACTTCCAAATGAGTAGAGCAAATGACATTTTGAGCCATGAAGCATATTTTAGCTACTAAGGTTACTGTTTCACAGGGCAGCTATTCAGGGAGCTTTTAGGAGGAAAAGCTCATTTGATCTTCAGCTGTGCTTAGGCAGCCTTCAAGATAGCGCAGTGTGCCAGTTGTTAGAAAATACATGCTTTGGCTTAATGTCTTTGCAAGAGCAGTAACAAAGTCTGGGAGAGTAGTGCTTTAATCTGAAGGAGAATAGCAACAATATTGAGAAATTCTTTTTAAAAACAACAGAAAGAGTGGTTGCACAACTTCATGACGGTCAAGGTGGATCTCTTAAGGAAGCTACGTGGAAATGCAGAGCGAATGGATAGGAAATGACACCATGAAAGCAGCTGCGAAACAATGGGTCATCTTCACTGGTGCAGATTTTTATAAGCACAGAGTGCAAGCAATGTCTATTGCTGGCAAAAATGCATAGTTAGTAGTGATGGCTATGTTGAAAAACAGTGTTTTATAGCTGAAAATTTACTCAAACAGTGTATGATTATGTTCTTTGTGCCTATAGTAGTCTCTGTGGATATAAATAGGAGGCATAACTTCAAGGGTGACCTACATAAAACGAGATATGCTGAGTTAGCTTTACTTTTTTAAAATTAATGTATTGCTGTTGACTGACAATGTCCAGTTTCACTTGGATGGTTTACTGCATCGTATCCTGAACTCAAGAAAATGAAGTTACCGTGTTTATATGAAAAAGAATTTTGCCATTGTACAAAGGTTACTTAAAGATGTAAGGCAGGGCTCCTGACTGCTTCAGGTGCAGTTTTGGACTAGTCAGAGAAATGATTATAATTCATGGTTAGTCATTAATTTAATCAGATGTTGTAAACAAATGAGGATGTTCAGATAATAGAATTGCTTTTTTTAGGTTTTTACAGAAGTCTTTTTTACTTTGTTTTGAAACCGAAGCAAAGTTAGAAACTGCGAGAGTATGAAGATTTTCTGTGCTGTTGTTGGGTTTAAAACTGACTGATGAGGGGATCAGTATGTTAGCAATGGATCTTTCCTTTTTGACCACAGGATTCAAGAGGAAGAATCTGCTGTCTTATGTTACTTAACAACCTCTGTCCTCTTTTAATTAGTATCGCTATCAAATAAGAAAAAATCCTGGTTTTATTGCTTGATATTACTTAATATTTCTTGATATTCATATCATAAATCCAGAATTAGGAATGTAGAAGTTAGGATTGTTGGATTACTACGTGACAGTTTCACTGGAGTTTTTGATGAAATGTTAGCAGTTGAGAAAAGGGAGGCTGATACACAGCTTTTTACAAATAAATACCCCTCAAGTGACCTTTATTTGCCCCTCACATTTCAGCAGTTCTCATTCTTGCTCTGATAGGAAGCTTTTTCTTTACATTCCTCTATTGCAATGTAGTCAAATATTAATTTTGAAGTTCCCAAAGGTTATCTGTCTAGTTCATGTGTAACATATATGGATGATAAAAGAACAAAAAATGATTTTACAAGTGAACCTGTTCAATATCCTTAAAGATTTCCCAAACTTATCAACAAAGATATCTTGCATTTTTGAATGTCAACGTAGATGTAAGCATGCTTTCAAAAATATTTTAATTTACACACTGGGGTTACTTTGTTTTCATTATATTTTAAAAAATGAAGTAAAATAAAGAACTTTGCCAGTTTGACAGCCACAATTAACTTATCCAGAAAAGGTTAAAATTCTTCAGTGTACCAGTGGCAGCCTGATAGGCTCATGTGCTATCATCTTTCTTAACTAAGGATGCATTAAAATCAAGTAGTTACGTTCTTTTCTCTTTCCTTTCCTGTTAGTTATGGAGTGCTGCTTTGGGAGCTGCTAACAGGGGAAGTGCCGTTCCGAGGAATTGATGGTCTTGCAGTAGCCTATGGTGTTGCCATGAATAAACTTGCTCTTCCAATCCCTTCCACATGTCCAGAGCCTTTTGCCAAACTAATGGAAGGTAAGCCAGCTCTAGTGTGAGTATGGTTAGAACATTTTATGCTGTTCCTAGAGTGCTGTTTACCATTGCCTCTTGGCGTTGGTTTTGATACCTAAAAGCATAGATTATTCAGATGGATTTTTTAATGCTGCAAGTTATTATGGGGCTTCAGTATAGCTGTTTATGTGCTGTAACAATTATTCTGTTACAACAGTAGTATGTGAAATTCCCATCCATTTTTTTTACTATGTGGGCTATTGTTGTCATCATCTAGCTTGTTTTCTAGTGGAAATGCACTGACTCCAAAAATTTGACATATATTGATATAGTTTAAAACCTTCAACTTGTTTTGGAGATCATAGCTTGAACACCTTGCTGGCCACTGTCAGGTTGATCTGGAATCATAAAGTCACAAACATCGAATGCTGAACTTAGGTTTTGTGGCCTTCAGAGGTGTTTTTAGCCCCCAAAAAGGAATTTTTATACAAGAAAATGATTCTGGTGGATATTTCTGCTCTTGGAATATTTTTTCAGTTATCTTTTCTGTAGATGATAGGCTTCAGTTAAATTAAAGTAGAAAATCTCATGTATTGTTTTGCTAAAAAAAATAAAAAATAAAAAAGGAGGTGATATGCTGGACAGTAAACAGTGACAGAGTTGCAGGTGTGTTAAATTGGAAGAAGTTAAACAGGAAACTGCAACTGAAACCAGCTTATGAAACTTAGAGCACAGTGTTGTGCCATTGTGGTTTGTTTTGGTGTGGCTCCCTAAAACAGTGGACCCTGAATTTCTTAAATGCAAGTGGTGTATCTGCTGATAGTATTAAAAATAATGCCTTCTCTTGGGAAAGTTGGATAGAGGCACATGGCCTGTGCTTGAGCCCAGGAACACAGGGGTAAGCACCCTTGGCTCTGAAATGCTAGGCTTCTCCATGTGCAGGGAGAAGAAGAGAACAAAGGAACAGTTACTTTCTGCCCCTTCACCAGAACTGTTTTTCTGGCTGTTTCCCATCTCTGTGAACTCTTGTTTCCCTAGTGCTGCTTTTGCTTTTGAATTACTCCTCTGGTGGTCATCAGTGAGAAAACAAAGCTGAACTTTACCTTTTCACAGAAAAGATTTGTGTGTTTCAACTGTCCTCATTAGTGCAAATAATGGCAGATCTAGGCCGGGGGAAAAAAAAAAAAAAAAAAGCCAGGGGCCACCTGCATAGTTATCCTGCTCACTCATTCATGCATTTGGCTGGCCACAGCATTTTGTTTTACTTTGGGTCATGTTTGCTTTGCCATGCTTAAAACTTGTGCTAGGGGGGCAGAGATTATGCCACTGTCAGTCCAACTGTATCACCCATTGCTGCTAATTGGTCAGCAGCAGCAGGGGACCTTCAGAGCACTTTTAACATCCTTAATTCTCTGTTTTGGTAAGAGAAACAATTTGAAATCCACAAAGACAAATGTGTTCCAGCTTATGCCTCCCGGAACTTGATCAGATGCTTAAATACCATCTTGGTATCAGCAGTTTCAAAAACAAAGCTCCCAAATGCCAAATGTCAGTAACAGTAAAATCAAAGCAGAGAAAAGATCTGCAAAAAGAAGCCTCAGCAGTTGCACAGATTTTGTGAAATTTTATTTATTTATTTTTTAATCACAGATGCTCCTTGATGTGTCTCAATCCATAGAACAGACTAAGTGAATGCTTTTTTAGGACATCACTAGAAATTCTCTTTTTCCTCAACAGTAAAATCTAGGAAACTTTTGAACATTTATATTATTCTTGCTTCTTAATGTGGCGATTTATGTCTCAAACATAGTGACCATTCTGAGCAATGATAGTGTGAGCGTATTGAGAGAGACCCACATATTAGTGTCTTCCACTTGTACACAAAAGGCTGTTGTCCATTGCTTTGAGAAATGTTAGAATGTGAAATTTCCTGTTTGGTTCTTGTCAAAGTTTGACATGCAGGAATCTTGCAGTACTAAAAAGAGTAAAAATACATGTTGAAGAATAACCTGTGTAAGTGCCAGTATTGGAAGATATAGAATGAGCAAAAGATGTTTTCTGCAGGACTTAAAATAATGGTGAGGTCAGAGAGGATCAAATGAGTAATAATTTCACACTCAGAGGCACTGTTAAGTCAAATTATTTCATTTAGTAACTTCTAAAAACATGATCTTGATTTCATAGATCGTGATGTTACTTTGTCACGTTTTCTTTTTCCATTTGTTTTCAATGTTCAGCTTCCCTCGCTGTAAGAGGAAGAACCTTTTCATACCATCACGAGTTGAATTGCCCTTTGTGGTAATAAGGGTACCTAAAATTCTGTATAGCTCTGTGGTTGGTTAAATCAGTGCATTAGATTGTTTAATGAAAAATCTTATCTGTGGTTTCTCATAAAAGCAATTGGGAAAAAAAAAGTCTTATTAAACAAATTTCTCACAATAATAAACAAAAAAAAACCTTTTAAATAAGAAAACTCTAAATGTACTATCTGTTGTCATAATCTACTTGGATCTTGTGTTTTCACTCAAAGTGCCCAGTATTTAACCCAAGTATGCCCAGGCTGCTTTGCAGGAGAGTTTTTCTGTTCTGTGGAAGAGATTCATAATGACTCAGCTTAGCTTTAGAAGGGGCTCTAATAGATACCCTTCTACAGTATGACTGGTAGCTCTGCAGTGTAAATGTGATAAAAGAACTGTGTATAAGCATCATACTTGTATGTGCTCACAAAGTACAGATGATAGTTTAAAAATTCCACGCTTGATTTATGATCACCCAATAGTCAATGAAAGTGAGAAATGGTAGACAGGGTAACACAGTGCATGTGCTATTCTCAGCCACTGGGGATCAGTAAAGTACCACTCATCATCTCAAACCTTCTTACTAAGAGATCCTTAATAGTTGCTTGTCTTTGTCCTGTTCTAGATTGTTGGAACCCTGACCCACACTCACGACCTTCCTTTGCCAGTATCCTAGGCCATCTCACTGCTATAGAAGAGTCTGGTTTCTTTGAAATGCCCAAAGATTCCTTCCATTCCCTTCAGGAAGACTGGAAACAAGAGATCCAAGAGATGTTTGATCAGCTCAGAGCCAAAGAAAAGGTAAGTAGAGAAAAACAGTCCTTGCTTGTGTTCTTCTGTTTGATAGAATACTTCCTATTCAGGAATAATCTTTCAGGGCATCTCAGAATTAATTTTGCACATGCTTTACTTCAGCTTTTAGTAAGTCCTTGAGTAAATGGGAGTTATGATGCGTGCTGGAGCAGATTCATAAGTAAAATAAACATCTGCATCTTTAGCTGCTGGTCTAATATTGTAGTGAGCATAATGTCCATTATACACTATGCAAATTCCTATGCTGAATGATCTTTGTTTAATATATCTGGTAACTACTTCACTGCCAACGTCGTAACTGAGAAGCTCAACAATAATTGTTAACATTAAAAATAAGAGAGAGAGCTTCAGACTATACACTTCAGCAAACATCTCTTCTTTATTTCTGTCAGGTTTGTGTCTTTAAGGCTGTGGGTGCAGTCAAAGGGGATAAAATATAATAAACATGAGTACTACCAGGGGAATAATCCAACAACTGGTAAACAGCAGGGAATGAAGACCCTAGCAGGAATAAAAAGAACTGTGACCATCAGTTAAGTGAAAAGAATTGGAGTCTTATTCTTCAAGCATACTGCCAGAAAGAAAGCAGTTTGCTACATCTTTGTAAGGTCCTTACAGACATTACAGATGTTGGTATGAAGTACTGCAGTTATTCACTGAAATAGTCGTTTTTTTAGTTGACTGCTTCTCACACAGAAGTAAATTCATAATAAATAGCCAACTTGATTTTGGCTCAGAAGTTGGGTTTAGAAGACAGAGAAAAAGAGAGGATAATCTTGTGAACAGGGATAAGTCCTACGATGGTTCATAAAACATTTTCTGTGCATGTACTATAGCAGCTTTTGGAGGAAAGAAGGAAAAGCTGATAGGCATTACCCTGCTGCAGTGTGTGGTGTGTTGGCATAAGTTTGTTGGAACAGCTCTTGAAAACCAGAAACTTCAACAGAGAACAGTAGTTGCTAGACTGCTGTCGCGTTTTGAGCACTGTGTTCCTCCATAGCAACGAGGAATTAAAGCTTGATATCCTATTCATCTCATGAGTATAATGAACCAAACCTCTGTGGTAATGGCACAGATAACAATGACATTATTAAAAATAAAAACAATAAAAATGAATTTGATCAGATGAAGTTCAATTTGGGCTCTTCAGTTTTTACTTTCTGTGGTGGAATCAGCCAGTTGGAGATAGTTACTGTGAGTGCTGATTTCTTTCCTCCTTTTGGTGAGGGGAGCGAAGTGAGAAGAACAGAAGATTTTGAGATCTCACAGACTATTTCATTTTTTTGTTGACAAAATGAATAGTAGAAGACTTTGAATTATGCTTTTTTTTTTAATGCCTGAGAAGCAACCACATCTGGTGAAAACTGACAGGAATTACCTTTGTGATATTTTTTTAAATTGATTTTTATGTTAGAATTGGGTTTTGTGCTATTTTATGATGCATGAGTTGGCAAGATTATTTTTAAACAGTTCTGAAGTTAATAAATGCTTTTACTGAATGGGAAAACGAGGATTAATTTTTTTCAATATATGGATGATAAATCTTGCAAAATGAGTTCCCATGTATGTGGTAATCTCCAGTGGCTTTTGAAGATGTGTGTGTCAGTGTTTTTTTTTCTCATGACACTGTATTTAAGTTTCAGTGTCTTTTCACAGAATCATGGAGTGGTTGAAGTTGGCAGGGTTTTCAGGACTCATTTACTCCAACCCGTGCTTGACCAGGGCCACCCAGAGCAGGTTGCCCAGGCCCATGTCCAGGTGGCTTTTGAGATCTCCAAGGAAGAAGATTCTGCAACCTCTCTGGGCAGCCTGTGCCAGTGCTCCATCACTCACAGTCTGAAGAAGCTTCCTAATGTTCAGACAACCTTCTATGTTTGTGCCCACTGCTGCTTGTCTTATCTCTGAACACTGAGAACAATCTGGTACTGTCATCTTTGCATTCTCCCCTTGAATATTTGTATGTATTGATAAGAAACACCAGAGTCGTCTTTTCTATGGGGCTGAGCAGTCCCAGCTCTCTCAGCCTTTCCTCATAGGAGAGATGCTTCAGTTCTTTCACCATTTCAGTAGCCCTTCACTGACCTTTCTCCAGTATGTCTATGTCTCTCTTTTATTAAGGAGACAGAAAGTACTCCAGATGTGGTCTTATGAGTGCTGATTAGAAATTTTTTCTTTACTTTTTTTTAATGTCTATATGTTAACACTGATTTGAAGGGCCTCGAGTGGCAATCACAGAATTTTTTAAACATTGTTTTTGGTTTATTGATGTTCAGCTGAGTCTTTCAACAGTGGCATTAGCTGTGCTGTGAACAAAAGTCAGTGCTGCTGTACCTTCAGAATAGGTTTGTTAGCCTTAACCCACAGGTCACGAGGTAGCTGTTCTTCTTTCTCCTTTCTGATCCCCCTACAGGAGCTTCGCACATGGGAAGAAGAGCTGACTCGTGCTGCTGTTGAACAGAAGAACCATGAGGAGTTGCTCCGAAGGCGGGAACAGGAGCTGGCAGAACGTGAGATTGACATCCTGGAAAGGGAGCTCAACATCATCATCCACCAGCTGTGTCAGGAGAAGCCTCGTGTGAAGAAACGCATGGGGAAGTTCAAGAAGAGTCGGCTCAAGTTAAAAGATGGCAATAATATCAGCCTGCCTTCAGGTTGGTGAGATGAACAGTGTCAGGCAAGATGGGAGGAGTAGGTGAAAACCTGTAGCTTTGGTGTCTTCTTTGTGCTCATACTTGCACATTTTAAATTATAAAAAGCATACCTTTGGCATCTAGGAACTAAACTTGATGTTTTTGTGGCTAGCATTCCTCAAAGGGAACAGGTCAAATTATAAAGACAAGAAGTGGGATTGTGATGTTAGTGTATACGATTGATAGTAAAAATGTTGCAATTTAATACATTAGTGCTCAAAATGATCATTTTAATAAAGGACGTTGTTCTGTTTGGTTGTTTTAAGGAAATGTTCCTGCTCCGGGAATATTTTATATAATGCTGCAGCTGAATCCATAAGCTATCAGATTTCTTGAGGCAAGAATCAAAAAATTATCAGAAATATGTTGAAAGCTTTCATACTGTAGCACTACACAACTTCATGTATTAATTCAGCACTCAAGTGACTTCTAATGTAACCCTGAATAAACCTTAAATACTGGCAGTCTGTCTGAGAAGTCACTTAGTGTTTTCCTTTGTTGGCACGTCTTTGTCCTGAAGTAACCATTGCAATTAGCTGTAAAACATTTTCCATACAGACCCTGAAAATTTCGCATATTACAGGTTACCATCAACAGTTATTTCTTTTTTTTCTTCTTGTATTAAAAAAGGATTTTAACTGTTTTTCTGCTTCTGCATTGATTTTTTTTTTTCTTTTGGAAACAGATTTCCAGCATAAATTCACTGTGCAGGCTTCTCCAACAATGGATAAAAGGAAGAGCTTGATCAGTAGCTGCTCCAGCCCTCCTGCAAGTCCTACCATTATTCCCAGACTCAGGGCCATACAGTGTAAGGAGCTCAATGTAGTATTGAATTTGGGAAATGTGCAGTCTGTCAGCGTGGTAAGATGCCAAGATTCCATATCTAGGACAGGACTGTAAAAAGAAATGTTCCTAAAATGTTGGCTTTGTGCCCTTGCATGTATGAATTTAGAGAGAGAAAAATAATGTTTTGACAATTGGCTGGGAGGGTGGTGAGTTTGGTATTAGTTGGAGCCTTACCTATGCTCTTGAAAGATTGCTACTTGATTGTACAGAGAACATATTCTTTGGGTTCATAGGCTGATGTTTAGAATGTTAGTCTGCAGAGTAGATTTGTGAAATGTTATTGAAGTAGATTAAGTTACTGATGAGGAGAAAGAGAACCAAGGGTGCTTATCATTAAAATGGGTTCCCCTAATAACCCAGAATTAGAGAGATAAGTGTGTATTAGAAGTATGAAAGGAATGTTAATGTATAATGTTTGTATTGGATGTCACAATTCTTGTGTTTCTGATATCAAACTAGTTCTTCTGAAGGAGAAAACAGTACTAAACTAAAGCCTATCTGCAGTCATTTTGAAGGGATCTATTTGTTTGGTCAATGTTGATGCATGATAAGAATTTTGGGAAATAACTCTGAATGAACATTTTCATTGTAACATACTTTTGGGTTGTGTTCTTTACATTGCATTGGGACCCATGTGTGTACCTGATTGGCTTTTTTCCCATTTTTCACATTTTTTCCTACTTGTGAAGTGACTCCTGCTGAAAGCAGTAAAACATGGGGACGAAACTCAGTCCTTCCAAAGGAGGAAGGAGAGGAAGAAGAGAAGAGAGGCCAGAAGAAAAAAGGACGCACCTGGGGACCAAGCTCACTTTGTCACAAGGAGCTAGGTGCAGGAGAGGACAGGTAAGAGGAGGGAACCTGGAATTAGATTGATGTCCATGTTCTGAAACTGGTTATGAGCTGTTTCCAAGGAGATTTGCCTTTCCTCTTGCAAGCACTTTTCTGCTTACATATTTGCTGTACCAAAGGCTTTAGAAATTCTAAACAGATTAGAGAACTGTTGTGTTCATTTCCTTGTTAGAGGTCCAGCCCTGACCTGATGCTTTTCCTGTCTGCTATTACCTTAGTTTTATTTTGAGCAGAATGTCGTCTTAGCTGTTTCTCTGTAGCTGTTCTTTTCTCTGTAGCTTTCTTTTTTTCACGCTGTTTCATATTACAGCTGAAAATAGTTATTTTATAATTCTCAACTATGTTCTCTCAGTCTTTTACATGCTGTTGTTTAAAAAGCCTCTGACGGAACCAGGCAAATATCTTCTCTTCCAGCTTTTGAAAAGTACACATATACCTTGAGTGAATTTTAGCAGATTTTGAGCGATTTTTAGCACAGGTGCAAGTTGTACCTGGCCCTTTTCTATAGATTCTTGTTTTGTGACTTCATGTTTTTACTTTCACTTGAAGTATAGGAATATTTTAACAGCCTAAGACTGAGAGGTTTGAATACCTGTTGTTTTTTAGTGGAATCTAAAACTACTTCCACTGCTAAATTGATAGTTTGACTTTAGGTGTATTTTTTAGCAGGGAAAATAAGATCAATGATTATAATTTAATATTATGTGTTTGAGCATGGAACTCCTGGCAATTAAATGTTTATGTACTGTGTCACCACTATAATGCTGTACAGGAAGGCCTAGATTGAAGTATTCGATATTCAGCAACACTAAGCTGCATTCTCCATCCAAGGTACTCTTAGCACGTGTTTTAACAGGGCAGTATGGAGGAAGCTACTTCAGCTTGCTGTTCTATAGATGGAGTATTGCATTTTTCAGAATTAAAACTGACTGTTTTACAGTCATTGATTTTTTTTATTTTATTTTTTATTTTTTTAAAAAAGGAGATGGCTGAAGCTGGTAGAACAACACTTCTGCCTTGAAATAATGCTTAGAATTTTGGAAATAAGCCTCTTCTTCTGATGATTTTTTTTGTTTTCTGTTTTGTTTTTCCTGTTCCGTCTTGGTTTGAAGAACTGAGTTGCTTTTGAGCGTGGACTCCTAAAAAGAGTTGCTTGCTAACTGTGATTGCTCACAGTAAGATGACAGCATTTTGCAGAGTACTTGAAATGCGATAGTATTGCTGAGAGGTCAGTGTGGTTAACATTAATGAACTGCTTCTTACTGAGACCATAGAGTCCCAGAATCATTTGAGTTGGAAGGGACTCTTAGAGACCATCTAGCCTAACCCCCCTTCAATGAACATGAACACCTACAGTGAGATCAGGGTGCTCAGAGCTCTGTCGAGCCTGACCTTGAATGTCTCCAAGGATGGGGCATCCACCACCCCTCTGGGCAACTGGTGCCTGTGTTTCACAACCTGTATTTTAAAGAACTTCTTCCTTATATCTAATTTAAATTTCTCCTCTTTTAGTTTGAAACCATTTTCCCTTGTCTTATCTCAACAGACCCTGCTGAAGAGTCTGTTGCCTTCTTTCTTACGGACTGTTAGATACCAAAAAGATCATATCAGACTGCAGATTTAAATAGAACAGGACTGCAGTAAAAATTAGTGCTTCAGATGATAGAGTACTTGCTCTTTTTAGTTCTTTTTTTTTTTTTTGTCTAATTCTAATTTGGGAGGATGGGGGATAAAATATTAGATTTAAGTGAAGAGCTGGACTTAGCACAGAGAAGTCCAGTTTAAGCTTTCCCCATGACACTATTTGGGTAGCAGCAGTGCTACTATTCCATATGCTTATACAGCTCTGTGGCCAAGCCAACATGAATATTCATCTTTTTCATCACTTTTCATGTATTTTCCATAGGACATTATCAGGTTTTTATGCAAGAATTGCATTATAGGAATTGCTATGAAAATCTCTAATGTGAGTAAACCTATAATTAACTTTACTTAATCCTGTGGAGATTACTTGTTATTCAACCTTCTGCATTTATGTTTGAGCCTAAGAAATACACAGAGCAGCAGAAGGTTGCTACGCTGAATTACTGAGACTGGATAAAGCTTTATGCTGGAATAGCACTGTGAAAATTCAATTGTGATCTTACAGTGTATTCTCAGGAATATCCTCTGCAAGATCTTCTGAATCTCCTGGTAGTGTTGCTTATAATTTCGGGGAGAGGAGGAGCAAAAACAAAGGGGAAAAATATGGATTTTGTAACTTAAAAAGAAAGTTAGTAAGTCGCAAAATTATTCTGATAGCTATTTGTATTTCTGTTCAGATTAAACTATGCTATGTAAGTAGAAACAAATCTGTCTGGTTTTGGCAAGGGAAGATTTTTCTGAGAAGTTTATGTGCCCTCCTGTATAATAAAAGGCACTTTCCAAGGCTGTATATACTTGACTATGAAGTAAAGGCTAAACTGAAGATCACTGCTGCCTGTCAATATGACTGTAGTCATCGCTCTCTTTGTGCAGAGAGGATAGTGTTTTCACTGCCCCACTGAAGGCTCCCTTAGTAGTTGTCTGCCTGTGTTATGGGTTGACGCAATCTTAGATGTGATCACTCTGCTAATATCGTTCATTTTTCTCTTAATGTGAGTCTGCTTTACGATGTTTATCCTAACTGTATATGTTGTACGCATAGATAATATAGATACAACTTGCATTCCCTGCTGTATTTCATTTCATAGCTGAGTGTAGTGTGGAGGGAATAAATTGGGCTTATTTTGTAAAATCATGTGGTTGTCTTTCTTGACAAATAGGATTCAGCCAGAATGATTAAGGATGAGAAAATGATGAACTCTGAAGATAGATGGGAGCTGTATGAGGTGCTTTTAGTATGATCCGAAACTATTTCTGAATGTTGGGAATAGAAAGAGCATTTGAAAAGTCATGTGTATAGGTTGATCTTCAACCAACTGAACAAGTACTACATCAAGCTAAGACCTTGTGACTTTGCCATAAAAATATAGCTAATCTTGTAACAAGCAGGGCATACCATTTAGGTTGAGAATAGAGGAAAAAACATACCAAGACAAAAAAAAAATCCTTACCACCTTGATATAATGTGACCTTGAAATCCTGCCATGAAAGTAATCTTACAAATGCAGAGTGATTCAAGTGAAAAATGAGAATAAGGAGAGGGACTTGATTACAATCCTTCCCTTGGAAAGAAGGGAGAATATGAGCATATGTAAGCTGTCTTCTCAAAGAACAGCACAAGTTGGTCATGTTGCTGGAAGAGGTCTCTCTCTTCAATTCTTCCAATAACAGATAGATGCTATTGTATGTTCATCTGAGATCATTCAGACCATCCATAGATGTTGTCTCCTTTCATTCAGTTTTCTGAGTAAGTGCTTTTAAGCTTTTCACCAGTATTGATGGGTTTAATATTGGAGTTCGTAGAAGGACACCACAAAACTATCAGTTTGGAGACCACTGATGACTGAAAAATAAATCTAGTCGGCTTGTTGAGGCATCAAAATTGTGCAACTTACTGTTGTTGTTTCTGATATTGTGAAAGTGGTGCAGCATGCATATAGGATGATGACAGTGAATATCTATTAACAGGGACTACTGAGAAACTTAGGTGCAAAGCAAGATGCCTTTAAACTCAGATGACTTCGATGTAGGGATTTACTTTGGTCTTTGTTTTTTATATTTTTGGTCTGTAACTAAAAGAATAACATGAACTATGGTCTTGTTACACATTTTTCTGTAGCTTTTAACTTTTTGTATTTCAAAACAATATTTTCTCTAGAGGAATGTAATATATTCTTATAATATAGAAGCATGACTCTGTTGTTATAATGACTTCAACATACTGTATTCCCACTGAGTGATTTTTGATTTTCACTTTTCACTTGTATTTCACATGGAAATGTTTTTAGAGCTCTTTTTCCCCTCCTCCTACTGAGCGCTTTATTTTGTACTTGCCATGGCATGTTTGCCTTAGAAGAAACTGTCTCATCTACTATGTCATAGTACTTTGTATTACCATGCATTCATAGCTATTGTTTATCATCAGAGATCTTTTGACTGTTACATTATTACAAATGAGGGAAGTGTTGTAAAATATCTCGCTAGCAGAGGATCGTAAATCTATGTAATTAAGATGGATTAATACATACCCTAAATAGAGCAATGGAGAATATAGAAGGGAGGAATTTGTTTTTTTTCAGCACTCTACATCTTATTCTTTCTATTATTTCAGTCTGAAAGCTCTGGTAGAAGGATACAAACAGTGGTCATCCAGTGCACCAAACCTAGGGAAGATTCAGAGAACTGCACCTGCTTTTCCAGGATTCACCAGCTTAGCAGAGATGGGTAAAGGAATTACCTGGACTTGATATTCTCTTGTTTGGTATTCCGCTTTGATATTCTGCTTCCATTCACAATTGAATGAACTTTTCCTTGTCTTCACCTTACAGCAATGTTTTCATTTTGGTGTCTGCTTTTACTTTATTCTTAGTGAAATAAGTACCTTCACATTTTGGATTTTATTTTTTTGTTTATTCTTTTAAGCTAGCAAGCTTCTCCTAATTCCCCTCTTCTTTCCATGCTTTCAATTCCTTTCAACTCCTTTCCTGTTAATATTTAGATGAGCAGTATGGTTACACCATTACTTGCCAAGGAGAGATTCTTATCATTTTCCTACCTTTTCACTCATCACTCCCATACGTACAAACTTTGGAGGTAAATGGAGTATATATCACTTCTGGTATGCTGTTTCCTTAATGGTTCATGAAAAAATCAATATGTCAGTAACTTCTTTGGTGGTGTTTTCAGGTACTTGTCTCAAGCTGTCTGTTTTGAGGTCAGTAGCTTGTGAGCATTTGGCAATTGGTAAACAGTGCTTGTAATGAGTAGGATGGTTGCATCTTCTGAGAAGAAGCTTAACTCTCATGTATATTTGTAAAACGGTGAAATTAGCCAGTCTTGCATCCATGCAAAGAACTTCTTTTCATTTGCTTTCCAGATGATGAAGACAGTGAATGTCTTAATGGGGAGGGCAAAGTGCACCCTTCACCTGGGCACAACCAGTCATACCTCTGCATCCCATTTCAGAAGAATGATGACTGGGATGGGCCTTCTAGTGATGCCAATGATGAATCCACTCCTGTGAACTCTGCTACAAGCACCCCACAGCTTACACCCACCAACAGCCTCAAACGTAGTGGCTCCCACCACAAACGGTGTGAGATTGCCTTGCTTGGCTGTGGAGCGGTTCTGGCTGCTGCAGGCCTGGGGTTCGATCTGCTAGAAGCGGGGAAGTGTCAGCTACTGATTGAAGAGGAGCCAGAGCCACCCAAGGAAGAGAAGAAAAAACGTGACAGCATTTTCCAGCGAGCTGGACGCCCACGCAGGAGCACTAGCCCTCCTTCTCGAAAAATCTTCAAGAAAGATGAGCCCATGTTGTTGCTTGGCGAGCCATCCACATCCCTCACCCTTCTTTCCCTGTCTTCCATTTCCGAATGTAATTCCACCCGATCCCTGCTGCGCTCAGACAGTGATGAGATTGTGGTATACGAAATGCCTGTCAGCCCTGTGACAGTCAAGGCTCCCTTGCCAGCCATTAATAACCCACTAGTTAATGTCCAGATTGAGAGATTCAAACAAGACCCCAACCAGTCCCTCACTCCCACGCATGTGACGGTCTCTTCCCACACCCAGCAAGGCGGGCACAGGCGCACACCTTCTGATGGGGCCATCAAAGGGACTGGACTAGTTGTCAATGGGTGCCCAACCAGTGGATGCCCTTCCAGTAGCTGTTTAACTGGAGCACTGGGAGCAGGTAGGTTTTCAGCCATCTTCCTTTTCTTCTTCAGAAGAAGGGCCCAAACAGTATAGATACTTGTTAGGAAGTAAAGATATTGCATATACAGCATCTGTTTCCAGCCCACAGGCAGGGCTCGTGTCTTTACAAAAATAATGACTGGAATAATACAGTAATAGTCTCTATTCCATCACCTATACACCAAGGAACTCTCTGCATCATGTTGTAAAGCAGAGCCATGTTATTGTATCAAGGTACAAATACTGTTCATTTTTAATAGTTTCTCAGAATTCCATCTCTGTTGCCTTTATACACTTGTTTGTATTGCTGTTACAACTTCAAAGCAAATTATAATCTTTAAGGCAGTGAAGACTGGATCTCTAAAGCAGTGTGGGGCCTCTGCTGCTCTTGCTCTTATTCCTTCACAAGCCAGAGGGTTTTTCCTTGGTAGGTAATGTTCTCATTGTTACAGTCTTTAGGAGTGGCTGTGACTAGACAACTTAATGCTTTTTTTTTCCCCCCCTAGTAATTCACAAGCAAAGAAAAGACTAGAATGTGAAAATTAAGTCTGGTTTAGCTAGACTAAATGAAATATGAGGTTGTCTGTTGAATGGAAGTCTACAGTAAGATGCGGGTTAATAGTCATTAAAATATTCACGAGAAGTTTTGTTCTATTTTAAAAACAACCAAACAAGAAAAACAAAGTGTCTACATTAGATTTTGTTAAATGACTCTTCTAGGGAGTTGGTCTAACTCACTGCAAACAGGTGTCACACATCCTGCTGTGCAAGTGTCTCCCCGATCCATTCAAGCTGTTAATGGATAATGTGCCTTCCAAAGGATTTGGAGAGTTCTTACCTCTGATAGGAGGTCAAATCCATGCTGTGCAGTCTGAGAATGAAGAAAACAAATCAGAGAATGAACAAAATACTCTGCCTGTGCCAGGCAAGTGAATCAGGTGTTTCACAATGTGTTGAGAACGATATAGGAATAAAGAAACCAGTTATTCTCTTCAGTCTTGAAGATGTGGAGATTGTAGGTTCTGAATGGAGGCTTTCTGCTTTGAAAATGTTTTCGCAGTGTACGTACAATAAGATTTGTCGGAACCTTTTAGAAGTGACATCTAACATGTTTCCCTCTTCTTTCACATTCTCTGTTTTGGATAGGTGTATTAAAAACACCTAGTCCAAGTAGAGATCCAAATGAGGTCCCTCGCCTGCCAGATCCCAACCTTGTTTTTCCTCCAACCCCGAGACGATGGAATGCACAGCAGGACCCCACGCTGGAAAGACCCAAGACGCTGGAGTTCCTGCCTCGGCCTCGGCCCGCAGCCAGCCGGCAGCGGCTTGATCCCTGGTGGTTTGTGTCACCCAGCAATGCCAAGGGTGAATCATCTGCCAACAGTTCAAGTACTGACACTCCAAGCAATCTGGACTCTTGTTTTGCTAGTAGCAGCAGCACTGTAGAAGAGAGACCTGGACTTCCTGCACTGCTTCCTTTCCAGGGGAGTCATCCTGTAGAGGAGCGGACACTGTTGGACATAGATGCTGAGGGACAGAGCCAAGACAGCACCATTCCGCTATGCAGAAGTGAACTTAACACACACAAAGCTACAGCATATGAACTCAAGCAAGAATTCTGGTCTTAGTATGAAATTCACTCGGGACAGTAAGCCCCTCTAAATTCAATTCTACTTTTTGCACTGAGAATGCACTTTGAAGACAGATGAGTTAGATGATATGGAGATCGTATGGTGCTGCCTCTGCTGAAGGTGTTGTTCAACTGCCTGATTGTTGTCTGCAGTTGGGTGTAATTTGGCAACTCAGAGCTGCTGACTTTGCTGTGGGGTTTTTCTGTAGTCTTCCCTGTCACCTTATTGCAGTTTGTATCTGCAGTAAGCTAAAATTATCATATCAAAGTCTTTGTTACTGACCTTGTAGGATTTGGCACTTGCAGTAAGTATCTATCCTGGTATTCATCAGTATTTTCAAAACTCGAATGCTATAATGCAGCAGACGCCAGTATTTATTTTTCCCAAGAATTCCAGGAAAGAAACAAGTAAATATCTGGAGACTATCTTCTCTGAAATGTGTCATTAGATAGGCCTGGGAATCATGGTGCCCCCACTGAAGGAGCAGAAGTAGCAGTCTTACACTTGCTTGCCCTGTTTTGTTCGTGTCCTAGTGTAAGGTGGAACAGATTGCTGAGGAAGGCCATGGCATCTCCATTGGTGGAGGTCTTGGAGAAGAGACTGGGTTGTTGGGAATGAGTAGGTGTAGTTGGTCCTGGCTTCAAGGCAGGGGTAAGTGGGCTTCAATGATATTTTGAGGTCTCTCTCAGCCCTATTTTCCCATGACACTTTGCTTTCAAAATAGTGAATGGGGTGTATGACTACTTACTTCAGCCTGTTATTTTGTTTCTAGCTGTGGTTCCATTAGCCTCTTTTTTTCTCCCCCTGTATCACAGACTCATAGTTGAGTTGCCTCAGCTTTGGGAGGGAAATGGACAGGAACTCTTTCTTTAAAGCTGTGTGTTGGCTTGCAGATGTAAGTTATGTCCCTTCATTCTTTCTTCTTCCTGTTTTTCTGCCTTTCTCGTGCTTTTTAGGAGTGGCCCTGTAAACCCGAGATGGTTCCTGTGCACGCTGCTACTTGTTCAAGGCTCTTTTGAAATTGAGGCTTGTGTTGTTGGTAGTTGGATTGTGCAAATAGGAATCAGAACATCTGGATTCTGTCTTCTTTAGTCACTGACTCACTGTGTGACCTTGGGCAAATAATGTAACCTCTCCGTGCCTGAATTTCCCCATCTGTAAATAACAGGGATAATACCTACCTCACAAGGGGGGTGGGACCTATGTAGTATGTTCAAAGTTCTTTGAGATCGTTGTGTGGAAGGCAGTATAGGCATGTAAAACATTTGTTCAAATTCGTAAAAGTTCTTACCTGGTCAAGGAAGACCAAGTAAGAAGACCTCCTGCCTTGAAGGAGGAAGTCACACAACTAATGTGTGCATATACTCAGTTTTCTTCAGAGGTTGCAAGTGTGTCTGTGCCCCCAGCAAGTCTGTGTTATTGGGTTTAATGAGAGCTTCATTTGTTCCCAGTTTTGGCATTATAAATAAGGGATGTGGCCTTTTTACATGAGTGTGTTAGGGTAGTCTGCTTTATTGAGGGTACGGCTTATCTGTTCACTCTTCCTATACAGATCTTTGCTCATTTTGCTAATCTACTTACCATTTGGGTGCAAATAACTGATTTGGCAGTGCTGCCAATGCTGCCTTCCTGTCAGGAAAGTCCAGTCCTGTTGTGAAGGCACTGTGGATGAATACTTTCTTGCAGCAGCATAGAGAACATGAGCATTTAGATGTTTATAACCTTAATGTTAAAAACCAGCATGTGTGGGGGAAATACTCTCCTTAGTAATTTTAATTCAGTTTGAGGGCTAAAAGCATCATGTTGCTGTTGGTCAAGTGTACCTTCTTAGCAAGCAAGCGCAGTATGTTACCATCGAGGAAAGTCATGTACTTCTTGTTCCTCACATTCCACAAAATTTGTTTAATATCTGAATTTCTTTTTGCTGCCTACTCCACTGAACTCTCCAGAGCTAGCCTTAATGATACTACACTAGCTGCTAATGCTGGATAGACTGTTGACTGTGTAGACAAGGTACTCTGGTGTATCGCAAAGAAACTTAAAAATGAAAATTTGATGTTTCTGGCACTTTTGTTAAATGTAAACCTTCAGTTTTTGTTTCTTTTTTTTTATTTCTTGTGCATTCATCCTTTTGTTTTTCATTTCTGAAACCTCAACGTGTTTGTGATCCAGGAACTTCAAAAACAAACAAATACCAGCAAAAAGCACCTCAAGGGAAGCCCAATCAGAAGTTGTGTCAGAAGAACATAAAGCAAGGCATTAAAACTATCTAGTTTTCAGTCTCCCTTATCCTTTTTGAAAGTCTGAGACAAAACTGGATCAGCTGTTCTTTCTATGCAAAAAGCATTATTCCAAAGTTATGGGAAGCAGCATCTGCTCTGCAAAGACATGATGTAAAATTGCTCTCTTGCGTGGGAAAATTAAGGAAATGTCAGAATCCCTTCTCTCTCACTTTTAGTTAACCACTTGGTGATGGGAAGCTAACTATAGGAGGATTCTGTGCCAAAGGGCATCTGCCCTGACACCAAATGGACAGCAAAGGAACCGGATGACACCGATGGCAAAGAGTCATGGATTCAGACCAGGGTTTCTGGCTTAGATATTCTCTATTACAGAGCTGCTAGAAAGATAGGGTAGGAACAGTATTTTCTAAATGCTACTTAGATGCAATTATCTTAATTGAATCTGGCATGTGAGGTAAAAACAAGGTAGACTCTGGGCATCAACCCCTAAATAAGCTTTCTAGTTTGGAGTCCTGTGATTTACCTGAGGGTACCGAGCAGGAGGAATCTGTTGTAAAACAAAGCTGTTTGCTTTAGCAAGTGGTGGGATACTTTCTGACAGGCAGAGGGCTCTCAAGGCAAAGTCATGTGTTCTACTGTATGCATCCTGAAAGCTGTTGCCACTGGTGCCTTGAGGCCCAGATGCCATCTGAATGTTAAAGCTAGCTTGTAGTCTTTTCATTTATCCATCTATCCTGTACCGGTTTGATTACTCTCCTGTCTTATTCTATTTGTTTTCTTTTTCTTGCCAACTGTAGGCAGTGAGGTGCCCCAAATCCCCAAAAGAGCTTCACTCTAGTCCACTAATTACCAAGAAAATCTGAGCCAGTCAGAAAGCTCACGTACCTTTTATCTACTGGCTCTCATTTATTTGTCAGTGAGGCAAAAATTTCATTGTTACATTGAAACACCTGGTGGAGTTCTTGAGGAAAACGGTGAAAATCTTGCTGTAAAAGTAAAATACCCTTAAATACATGAATAAGTTGCACTTTCTGCTGAGAAAAAGAGAACACGAGAGCACAAATTTACTGAGCAGCCTAAAACAATGATAAAAGAGTGGAGTAAAACATATTAATGTCATTATAGAGCTCACAAAGAAGAAATACTCATTACTCTTAGTATCAGTTACAAAATGTGTTGCTGTGAAATTTTTCAGATTTGGAAATACATGTTTTCTTTTAAATAGTTGACTGGCAATATATATATCACTAATTTATGTAATTGAGTTAGGAATTTAGGATATGTTTGCCAGCTCTTGAAAATATGCTGTCTAGCAGTCTGCCTGTTTTTCCTGTAAAATTGAGAGGAAAGCACAGACTTAGCTACAGTGCAAAAAAATTACTTAAAAATAAATTTCTACTGATTTCACAGAAATTGAATGTGGGACAAGTAGAGAGAGGAAGGCTTTTGTGTCAAAACTAAAAAATTATAAATGGTTATGGATTCTTTGTAATATTGTTGCTTCCTATGGACTGCACAATGCTCTGTTTCACCATGAATTAGATCTCATCTCCTTTGAGCCTTCTCTGAGGTGCAAGTGTAACTTTTTATAGGTACCCTTTTTCCTTCAGATTACTGCTGAAGCAGATTCATATTCAGTGCGGGGCAGGGAACCTCAATGAAAATATTCTTTTTGTATTGGTTTTCTAACAAAATGAGTATTTTCAAAGTAAAATTTTCATTAGTGATGTGGAAAGACCTACTTGGGTTTGGTATGCTTTTATGATATATTTTTCTGTACCTCTAGGAGTGGGAGTAGTTGCCTTCCTCCTCATAGCATGCTGTTATCTTAAGACTTATGGACAATGCTGCGTAGAGATGTTACTGGATGAAACTGGATACCTCTCATTCTGCTGAAGGTGAGGCAGTAATTAATGGTCAAGTAAAGAGAGGTCTTTGCCATTTGGAGTGCTTTATTAAATAGCAAATGACAGGAAACCTCCTACCTTGAACCACCACCTTACTATCTTTTATTTAACTTTTATTTGAACTTAATTCATTTCTATGGAATGAATATGGGATCTGAAGACCCATTAGATGTATGGAACCAAACCTAATTACTGTATCCCAGAATTCAGTGTTGGCTTGTTGCCTTTGTAAGCATCTCTAAGCTAATATTAATGTTTATTTCTTTGGGTTTTTCTGGAAAATTTTCTTCTTGGAAAAAGATGGTTATTACTTTCTAATGTTTTCTGTGTGTTTTGGAAATATTCTTAAAAACTCTATCAGCTCTATAGAAAATAGGAAGGCTTATCTTGCACAGTGATATAGATCCTTCTTTTAACATGAAACAAGGGAACCTTTAGAAATGAAAATTTCTGATCCTTTTTACTACAGGATAGTTGCCTTCCTTTGCTTCTATATTTATAACTTAAGGTTGTAATTTGGGTAAAACTGGATGCTAACAGTGACAGAAAAGGCATATGTTAAAAGATATATTTACAAACATATACTCATGCTGCCACAAAGGATAACTTTATGACTTCATAAACACTTTGGTTCATTAGATAATTAAGGTATCTTTAAGAAAGAATGCCTTCCTATGCTTTTCTTTATAGTTTACTTTGGTAAGATTAGAATAAGGTGCTTGGCACAGACTCTGGTCTTGCATCTGGCTGGACAGAATGGGTTTTTAACCAAATGCGTGTTTTTTGTATTTCTATATCTAGTCTGTGGTTTAGACTTTCCTATTTCTTCTGCTTAGCAAACAAGTCTTAAGAAGAACTTGTTTCTTCAACTCTGCTGTCACAGTTTCACAAAGCAGTACCAAAATGTGTTTATGGCTTACTTTGCTATTCCCAACTTTTTAAATACACTGATAGAATGTTACCTGCTATAGTTTTAATGTTCATTTGCTTTTGTTTTTTCTCACACTCAGCTTTTTTAAGCAGCATTACCATTGATCAGAGACAAATACAGCTTCTGAAATCATCTACATTGGCTTTATTTTTATATGTTAAAAACAGTCATTCCCAGCCTAAGAAGTATGTGCTTGATTATAAGGTAATTTCCCACTGGTGACTGGGTCAGGGGTCTCACATAGCTACCAGAATTCTTATTGTCCCTCTATAACAAGAATCTCCTTTTTTTTTCCCCAGTAGAAAACACTTTGTCAGTGTTGTGTACAAGAACCGCATTTCACCTCTTTCAGTACATGAGTAATAGAATCTTCTTTTTCTTTGTTTCCGAATGACAGGGAGCATCATTTTACCTACTGAGTGTGGCTACTTGTGCTGGTCTTTCCAAGCCTCTGAATTACATCTGTGTGTTTTAGGTGTGTCTTGTATTGCTAGGTGCCTTCTATTTCATGTGCATCTTTGCTAGGGCCTTAGGTTGTTTTCTGGAAGGAACTCTTAGTTGTAGCTTTCAGTACTGTAGTTTTTTTCATCCTACATCAAGCCAAACACCAGTGATACAAACATTTCATGTCCTTCAGTTTGCTGACTTGTGTATACCCTTGTGGAAAAAAGTATGCTATTGCTAACTCTCTTTATCTCTCAATTAGAATTCTAAATACATGATTCCATGGCTGTCTTGATCCCATCCTTGTCAGTTATTTGTTCTTGTTGCCATAGTATTTTGGAGCCCAAGACAGAAACCAACGTTATCTTATCTGTGCTTTGACCTAAAACATTTTCAAGGTAGAAGCATAAAACACAAGTGGGGGAAGTGTAAGTATGGAGGTTGGCAGAAAATAACCAGTACAAGGGTGAAATTTTCTATCTTAATGTACTAAACAGTAGTCAGAGGACACTGACCAAGAGCTGCTTGCTAACGTATTGGCATTATAGTTAAATTGAGTCCTAAAGAAGGATTTGAGGATTGTGTGGTGACTTTGTTTCTGGTTGATTTGTTTTCTTTTACCCTGAGCTACCTCATTTATATGGATGGAGTGGAAATAAAGGATAAGTTGTAAGAATTGCTCTAGATAAACAGTTGAGACTAGAATGGTGAGAACACCAAGGAAAATGCTTGTGTTTGGCTCTTTGACATTCAAATTCCTTATGGAAAAATAAAACCAGCTGTTCATTTCCAAAAATTAAGATTATACTTTTATTATGTAACTCTCCAAAATAAACAATAACAAGGCACAACGTATATTTCCTGATGGTTTTTGACCTGTGGAAGAGCTGAATTTCCAATCTAAAGGGTGATTATTTCATATTGGTCATTGCTGCTTTTAAAGGTGGAAGTATGTTTTTTGAGAACATATTTTTTTCTAAATAATCTCATGTATTCTTTAAGTGAGCCTATATGCAATCTTGTTTCCCTTGTATTTACTGTAGTTTTCCTAATATCATAGAATCCTTAGAGTTGGAAGGGACTCTGAAGGCCATCTAGTCCAAATCCCCTGCAGTGAACAGGGACATCCACAGCTAGATCAGGTTGCCTGGGGGGGGAATATATCTGATTCTAATGCAGTTTTTATATCTGAATGCTAATGGTGTGCGGATAGTCAACTTTAGCTAATTTTGAGAAACTATGACACATTTTTACTGTGTAACATAGTGGATTTTTCTGCTCAGCTTGAAGTGGGCTACTGTTAGGTCTGGAGCTGATGGGGTCAGATAGATGCGCATCTAGCAAGTGTGGACCTAGAACAGATCTGCAGGAGGAATGCCAAAGTTGCATTTGCTTAGAGAAGGATGATAGAAAGATAATAATGCTGGGGAAAAATGTCCCTTCACTATTCAGAAGTAATTCTCTAGGATCTTGTCCATGCTTGAATTTTAGCTTCCATACAGTGAGAGCTCATGGTTTTTGATAAAAAATTTTTTGACTGAGCCCCAGCATAAGGCCAAGATAAAGTATTTACGTTATGTAGGAGTGATTGACACTGTCTCCTTGTCCTACCTTGATTGTTCCAGTGTAGCATTTTCTCAAGAATAGATGCTGAGTAAAACTATCCTTCTTGCCTTGAAGCAGGAGGAGAGATAATATGTGAGTCTGAGAAAGAAGAATCATTGTTATAGCCGTGTCCTAATGCATTTCCTTATCACTCTCCCACCAGCAGAGGTTATGGTGGAACAGGAAGACTTACCAGTGTTTTTTCAAGCTGTATTGGTAAGAATGCTGCTAACATGAGATTTCAGTATATAAACAAGCAAGTTTGGGAAGCCTTATATTTAACTTCTTAAGTTTCAAAACAAATGTGTCCTCTGATAATTATGTCGCATTGCTCAATTGCACACTAATCTTCTTGAGTTTAACTACAGTTGGAGAAGAGCTGAACTCTTTCCTTGAGTTCTTGTGGATGTAGCTACTTTTGATTAATTTGGGAGTCAAGTAAAGTAATGTTTTCTCCTAGTCCCAGTTTACGTTGCAAAATGAGTTGTCTCTCCTGACTAATTGTCCAGATATTTGTAGTAGGCTTCTATTTCTGCCCTGCGTGCTTTGGTGAGTGGCTCTTAAAATGTCATCATGGTTAGCATTTGTGTCTGAATAAGGCAGCTAATACCTCTGAGCTGATTTTTCACACTGCATCTCAAACAGATGTTATTACATTAGTTCTGCTATTGCTCTGTTCTCAAGGTTATCTTGGCAACCATAACATCCAGAAATCCTAGACTATATAAAGAATAAAGCAGCAGAAAAAAAGAAAACATACCAGTGCTTACCAATTGAACAGCTGAGTTTTGCTGAGTGGTCTTTGCAGAGAGTAAAAAACATTCTTGGGCAGTGTAGGTCTCTGCAAGACAGCTAAATTCCAAGTGGAGAATGTACCTGTATCTGCTTAATGTCAACAGGCACCAGTGCCTCTCTTATTTGGCAGTTCTTATATGAAACCATGTAAAGCCAAAAACTTATAGTGGTAAAAGTTATATGTAGGGTACTTCTTGTAACTAGGAGGGGAAGAGGTCTCAATTCAAGAAAGCATACTTAAACATCACCGAAATCAATGGAATGTATCTGTGGGGCTAAATGCACAAAACCTCAAGTCAACAAAGCTAATATGATCTGATCTGGGAGGTTGTCTTGTAGAGATTAATGGTGAAGGACCAGTCTCTATGTTTTGTCAGAGGGAGTTCCTTCACAAGCCTTTGGGTAAATGCAGGCTCGATTTGCTCTGACTTGTGTGGCCTTTCCATGCCTGCATTTGCCATCCTATTTCATCGCTAGTTCTTACCATAAACAGGGAAAGCTTTGAGAATATTTTCTGATACAGGAGAGATCAATAACTTCTGCACTAGCAGACTGCTGGCTTCAGAGGGGGCAGTAAATGGTGTGTGGAGGCTGTGTGTACAAATTTTGATTTAACCTGAGGTATTTTCTCAGGTTTTTTCATTTCAGAAATGCATCCTTCCAGGTTAGTGTACAGATTTGACAAATTTGGAAGTGATCAGTGTCTACTATTATTGTTAGGGCTCTTGGATTCTTACTTGTCAGCTGTTGGCCCAGCACTTCGTGCTGGTATATATGACGACTTTGTCATAAATTCGGAACAAACTGAATGTCAGGAATATCGGAGATATTTTGCCTGACTTCAGATGAGAGGCTTATATGGAGTGGGGAGGGGCGGTAGTGGTGGAAAAATCAGGGAAACTACCTGTGATTTTAACATTGTCTCTTCTGTGGCTTTGGAAGTCTGAATTCCACAGCCAGAGAATGTATTTCCTCCCTCTTTTTATAAGCTACATCTTTCTTTTGCCTTATTAATTGTGGATCTGTTCCTGCTTCTGTTTAAAACCAGTTGCAAAAAACAGTGACCTGAATTTCCTAGGTACAGTGTTGTCAAATCTGAAGAACCAGGTGAGTAGTTGACTCTAGTGTAAGATCGTATGCCCATGTCCAATTTTTTGAGGTATGGGATAGTTTCTGCTTGTGTTGAAATCCGTGCGTGGAAAGTGTTGGGTACTTTGTAAGGAGCTCCAATCTCTGCAGGACTGGGATTCATCTGATGACTTAAGTATTACAGTCCATTTTTGGAGACCTCTTATATCTTCTGTTCATGGTGTTCAAAAGTCTGTTACTATGGAAATAGCACCTGAAGGTGTGTTTTGCCCGAAGAACCTGCAATGAAGCAGTTGCATTAGCAAATGGTAATGTACCCCAAAGTTGAGTAAAATAACAGAGGCCACCAAGGTTATTCTTGTTTGTGTGATGAAATGTTGTCAAATGAAGTGATTTGTTGGAGCCTTCCTGTAACCTCTGTACAGCAGTAAGCTTAGGGGAAAATAAGATTGCATTATTTTTTAAAAAGCTTTATTTGTGACCTGGCTTTGTTGCCTCTGACCCTCTTGGGCTTAAATAGTTAAATTATATTAATGTCCAGTTTGTTTCACTGTAGGTAACACATCAACTGAATACTCTTGTGCATAATCTACTGTATCTTTCCTCTGTTCTGTGTCAATGTATTATGTGTATTTGGATTACAGTTCTTTTTTATTGTATTAAATTATTTTATGTTATAGAACAATATTTAAGCAAAGCAAAGAGCTAATGAAAGTTGTTGGCGTTTTGGGATTTTTTTTTTTCCTCTTTGCTTTTTTTTGGATGTACTGTAAATTGTAAACCAAGGATGCCAAGCAGGCTTGGTTCAATGGCTAAAATTATTGTATTACAGTGTAATGCTGATCTAGGCCTTGTCTCAACACTAGAGCACACAGACTTGAATAAAACTGTTATAAAAGTGATTGTCTTTAGGTCCTGAGTTCTTAGCTTTTTGCTTTAGATAATTTGAACAGATACTTAGAACAGCGATATCATTACCTTGCTCTGAGGAGCATGTATTTTCTTCCCAGTGCCACAACAGGTTTTTTTTTTCTTTGTTAGTCATCTTGGTTCTGATAACTGTTCCAGTCCTGGGCTTTCCTAGAGTTTTGAAATCTGTGCTAAATCTACCCAGTCTGTTATCAGTCTTGGCATACGGTATCTGTGCTAACATCTAGCTCTGAACGGGGTATATAATTGCTTCTATTAAGGTTAATATTTCTGTTCTGTTAGCTTAAGATTTTTGTGCTCTTTATTTAGTATCCCAGCCAGATGATGAGTCTGAATGCCTAGATCTGTAGCAAATGCAGTAACACATTTTGTGCATGATGACATTTAGCAGATGGTTTAGATTCACTTCTGCTGCTATGCCTTTGTCCTTGCCACCTTATTAAGATACTATTGCTTGAACCAGTTTTCAAACTCTCTTTCATATGCTGCCAGATTGAAAGATGACATGGTTTTGATTCCTGTGTGTTTGAGTCTTGGCTTATGACTTTGCTGTTGTCTGACATCATTACTTATGTAGGTTGCTCTGAAAGTAATGCCTCCTATTTATTTCCATGGAAACTACAACAGATACTAAGAGCATAATAACACTATTTGGTAGAGCAAATTCTCAGCTATGTTTTTCAACATAGTCAGCAGCAGTGCATTTTTGCTAGCAGTGGACAAGAGCCTGCATGCCTCATTTGTATTTAAAAAAATAAAATAAAAAAATCTGCACCACTGGAGATGACCACTGCCACCACTATTTACTACCTTACTGTGCTCACATCCACTGCTTGGTCTCAATAAACATTCAGCAAACATCAAATGAGTGTTAGTGGGTGCAATTTTTTCTGTTGGGAGGAATTCATTGACACACCTTTGTTTCATATGCCCTTCCATGTCAAACACCATTTTGTCAGACTGCCCCTCTGCTACCAGCACAGCAACAAAATGTAATGGAATCTTGATGGGAAGGTTCAGTCTTTACTGCTATACCACCTGCCATACCTCTGACATCATGGGCCAACATAATACAATAGGAGGCATTACTTTTGGAGCAGCCCTTGTAATTTTATCCTTTTAAGGAATAACTGTGTGCTACAAGTTTCATAATTTCCTTTGAGAAATGACTTTTCTCTAGTCATCTTCCCTCCAGATTTTGAATGCCTTGGACTAAAACAATTTCTACCTTCTGTAATACTTGGTATAATATGGTTCTATTCTAAAAGAATCTGATGTTCTAGCTCACCACATACCTTGATGCTACTTATAGGAGCATTCCAAGACCAAGCGTAATCTTTCCTATGTGATGTAGCTGTGTATCATATAAAAGTAGCATTGTTCTGCTGTTTTTAATTAAATTTTGACATGCTTGGCCATTGTTATATAGGGGAGAAGCTGTCCCACTAAAGTTAGGCTTAGCAAGAACCTAATTAATTGTTACCATGAAAAGTTTGCAGGTAGGTTGAAGTCTCCTTAAGTCTGATACCAGGCTTTAGAGAAAATGCTGAGTGAGCATGGCAATAACAAACATCACTGTCTTAATAAGACTTATCCTCATGCTTGGACTTCTGTCTCTTTACTACTTAATGAGAAACCTTGTTAAATGTCTTGTGACTTACTGTTAAGGCCTTGTTAATTTAACAACAAATCCCAGTGTAGTGGAAAGAGTTTGGATCAACTGATATTGCTCTATCATAAAGTAGAGCAGAACTATGATTGTGCTATTAATATAGGCAAAGCCTACTTCAGTGTAGTTCATAATTGTCTTGGTTTGTGTTGGTCTAGTTCTGTAGTTCATTGCTGTAATAAAATGCAACCAGAGCCAATGAAGAGTATTAGGAGGAACAGGACCCAGGAGGCTCTCATGGCTGCTTGGGGATTCAGAACCTCAGCTTTTGCTGTGTATGGAGAAAGAAGCCATTCCTACACCTTCCATACACAGTGTTTCCACTACAGACAGATGAGACCCAAAACCATTAATGACTGGCTTTCTTCTCTCCAATGCAGTTTTCTGTCTTTATGTTCCAAGCTTGTTTTCCGTGAATCAGAATGCTTTCTCTGGAGCAGTTGGTCATAATGATGTTTGCCAACTAATTTCTTGCCTGCATGCAGCCCTGATATTAGGACTACACTGTTCTTGCAGACCACTGTTCTGGTTCAGCCTGAAGTATTTTTTCCTTTCACAAATTGCATGCAAGATGGGACAGCCACTTTTTTCCTTCATTTATGCACATATCTTTGAACAGTGCAATTTCAGGCAGTATCCATCATTCTCCTCCTGTCTAGAGATATGGATGAGGAATCAGTGTTGTCCATTCTTAACTCTGAAATGTCCTCAGAGCAACTTAGTTTTCAGCATTTTTCAACAGCCATCACATCATCTGTTGTCTGCTGCTTGATCACAGATTCTTTCCCTTACAATTAAACATGGAATTGATCTTAATAAATAAATAAATAAATAAAAATTTAAAGTGACTAGCTCAAAACTGAAAGCAGTGTCTAGAAAACCTAGGAATTTGGTGTAATAATTTGCTACTTATGCAAAAAAATTTCCTGAATTTATATTTATGCTCTCTTCAAGATGTAAGTGCTGTGTAATATCTATCCAGTACGAGAAGAGTTGAGGAGTTTCAGGACCAGAGGGAGGTGAGACAAGCTACCATGAAAGCCTTTGGGCACCAATAATGTGTTGTGTGTCTTACCAATAGGAGTGTTACAGCAGCTTTTCCTTTGCCCAGCTCCTTCTGTGTGGCTGGAGTACTCTGCCTGGACCTGAGTTCTCATCAAAAAGGCAGTGAGCTGAGAAGTAACTTTGGGGCTGTCATTTGGGTCTGTGCAGAAGGCTGGCTGCCTGGCCACAGGTGAATCAAATCTACATGTTCTACTTGATCTCCTTCCCTGTGTCAGTCTGACACCATACAGATCACCTATGTGCACAATCTCATGTGTGCCTTTGGCTTTCAGTACAGCTTGGTGATGGTCCTACTAATTTGTCCTGTGCAAGGAATGAACAAGGGATTCGTCTGCATTTCGGCATCACACTGCTGTCAGAGGTATGTGCATTAAGTATTGTTTTTTAGCAAAAAGAATAGACAAAATACATAGATTTGAACATACGAGGTATATAGGATTCATCAGCTGTAATAAAGCCTGGATTAATTTCACACCAATGACAATAATTCTCTCTGAAAGTCACCATCCTGCTTGCATAGTTTTCTTCCTTTCTAGAAGAAAGGCTTTTGGTTAACATAATGCTGTTACATCTGGGAACAAGGCTTAAAATAACACCAAGGCTCAGCTTGGCAGCCTCTGGCAACTGCAGAATGGATTCCCAGGAAAAAACTGTTTCCATCCTCAAACTGTACGGGGACATTCCTACCAGTGCAGAAATATTGTTAATTATTGTTTTGCATCAGGCTGTTAAGGAGGTAGATTTTCCATAAGAAGACAACCCAGGGTATAGACAACAGGTGTGTGCTGCAGTGATGGTGAGTGACTCAGGCTGCAATGGACTGTGTCCTAAGAACTTGAAGGACAAATTTTTCTACAATGACTGCTTCATTTTGTCACTTTAAAGCTGAAGGAAATTTACCACATCCACGTTTAAGTACTATGCTCTGTCAGTGACAAACCAAAAATAAACAATAAATACATCATTTATTTTATCGCACGTATACTAGATGGCATGGAAAAGAAGCCTTGCTCAGACAGGTCCGTGGCTTTAATTTGCTTCAGGCTACCTGATAACCAGCTACTGTGCGTAGGCACCAAGTGCTGCGTGGCTGTTTGTGTGCTACACAGATGTGGTTTCAGCACGTATCCCAGTCAGTCACACAGAAGCTGCCACCCCATGCAAGGGAAATTGTTAGTCTTATCTGGGCATTACAAAGGGTTTAGTGCACAGCTCTGCTCCCAGCCCAACTGCTTACCCTTGTTGAGCTAAGTAAGTCCCATGGCCTTCTATTTTCCTCCCTGCAAAAAGCAAACAAAAAAAAAAAACACAAACCAAAACACAAGCCTCCTGCTCCCTATCTAAAGATGCGTGAGGATAATGCAGAGTCATGTCCCCTTACTGGAAGGTGTGATGGTGGAGTTTAAGTATAGCACACTGCTTGCTCTTTATTCTGGTAGTCTTCTTGCTCCTGGATCACACTGCCTGGGCAGGACTGTAGACATCTACCCCACAGCTGACAGCACATTATCTCCAGGGCTATGCATTACCTCTGGACATCCGCAGGAGTGGATGTGAATACTACATTGCATAACCTTCCTGGAGCTTGTCTCAGAAGACCTCGAAAATATGTGGTTTTTTTCCCCATGTTATGTTTTTTGTTATATTCTTGTTCTAGTCCTTCATCTTTCAGAGCCCTCAGCCTTCATTTAAAAATAGATTAAGAGTTTCTTGCATGATTATTAGCAATGCTAAGAAGCAGCTTCTGATGTGGCTCCCTTGGTGCTAACACAGTGCACGTGAAGGAAGCAGAAGGACCTGTACTAGCAGGTGATAAGCAGCACGGGCCCCATGGATGTGTCTGACAGTCCTTGTCACTCACTGGGGATGGCTGGTGGGACAGAACTGTCCCCAGGATCTGAGCCAGGCAGGGATTGCAGCAGATCTGAGCAGTTCTGGCTATATGGCACTGAGGGGGATGTTCCTCAGCAGGGGAGCTGCTCAGGCTCATTAGATGGTCACTTAGCAGCTTATGGGCAGATAAGGGCAGGAAGCAGAAGTGAGGCTTACATATGGCTGTGTCTCGATGGCTGTCACTGGTAAAGACTTGCTGATCGTTTTCCTGTCATCATCCTCATGCCTCTTTTGGCAGCTGAGAGATAAAAGGGCTTCTGTATATTGGAAAGAAAATAACCACAGCTTCCATCTGGGATCTGCAGCCTGCATAATGCTAGAGGTGGATGTCATAAGAGATCCTCGGAAGGAATTAGCTCACCTGTGGCTTGTGTCACTGTGGCAGGTGGTCAGGAAAGGAGCATGTCCCCCTCTGTGGTGGAACTCCACACCTTGCTTCGCTCTCATCATCAGGCTGGCAACTTGTGTGGGAATTGCATTTCACTGAGGACCTGGGTTTTTACAGCGGGCATTTGGCAACTTGCCATCACACAGCTACTGCCTGCAAAGGGCTGCAAACTGCCGGTTTTGCCAGTGCCACTGAGCGTTAGGTTCTTCCTGTTCTTGCAGCCAGAGAAGCATTATGCATGGGTCAGGAGGACTCAGTCCCATCCAAGCCTTGTGACTGCACCCTGTGAAGGCCTGCATCCCATTACCAGCTCTGGGAGCAGTGAGTTCTCATGTTCCCTGTGTGCATTTGCAGGATATCATCTGCTATCATTCAGTTTTGCACCTTGCATAGCAGTGCCTCTTCTTTTATTTTCTAGTGGATGAGATGCTGACTGGTGTAGACCATATCAGTTTCCAGCAGAGCTGACTTTTGGTATTTGTAGAAACTATTCAGAGTCTGGTTAATTAGGTACTGAATAGTAACACAGATGAGCTTATGATAACCAGGCTTTACTCTTTCAGCTGTTTAGATTTTGATTTGATTTGTTTTGTTTTTTTTTCTTTCTGATTTTCTCCTGTTTCTCTCTGTTGTGGCTCAGCCTGTTGTCAGTCCTGACCCAGGCATGGGTTACTGCCTGCACTGACCTTGTCTGATCCAAGCCCCACCACTGCAAATTGTCCACTTTAGCTCTCCAGATTCTTCTGGCTCTCCTGATTTCTGTCAGCCATTTGCTGGCTAAATTCCCTTTATGAGCTATGAATTGCATTTTGGCTGGCATCGTGCATTTTTTAGATGACTAAAGCCATAATGCACCTCAAAGCCACTATTTTTGTCTAGATTCAAGGGGAGAGGAAGATAAGTGCAGGTCATTGAAATAAGTTTTACTCCTTTTAGGAAGGGAGCTGCACTCATAAAATTAAACAGAGGCAGCTCTGAAAACAGCAAGCCCTTGCAGCACATCCTTGTTTCTTGCCTTGGACAAAGGGGTGGGTGAAGGCAAAGCCAAGCTGTTTGCAAAGACGAGTGAAAGCTGGCATGCTGCAGACGAGGATGGAGAGACACTAGCAGAGCAATACTGCTGGTTTAGCTGAGGAAACATGGGGTGTGCTGCCATCAGCTCCTCCTGGCTTTGTACTAGGTGATCAGAAATACCTGGCAACTGCACAGAATGAGTGTGTGGCAGGCATTACTTGGTGCTGATTTCCTTTCCTTTAAAGACGCAGTGGGGAAAATGATCATTACATCACTATCTTTATAATTTGAAAAAGTTTTCTTGAGTATCTGTTACAAATATCTAGCTACTACTTAAACAAGTGCAAGTAATGACCAAAAAAGGAGGGAAAGCGCACGCGCGCACACACACACACACACACACACACACACACACAAATAGTTGGGGGAAGGAAGGTAGGAGAAGGAAGTGATTGAAATGGCCATTTTAGAACAGAAGTTTTGTGATCACAGGGCATAGAAAGTGGAGGTCTGCTTTTGTGTGTACATGTATATGTGCTCTTAGCACTTTGTATCCAGGATCTTTGCAAACTCAATTTAGTATTCCAAGTAAGCCTCTTACATGGGTCATTCTACAATTCAGCAACCAAGGCAGTAGGAAGTTAAAAACCTTTCTGAAGGTGCAAGCTCTAAAAAAGACTGAAAGTAGAGTGTTGGAGCACTGCCTCTTAATTCTCTTCTCTGACCGCAGCTCTCTTCATAGATCTTCCTCAAGTGTTCTTCTGCTTTAGGTATGCATTAGCCTGCTCTCTTGCACGATTAGAGTTGTTAGCAAGGATAATAACATTAAAACAAAATGGCTGGGTATCTCTAGAGGTCTATAGGGAAGCGTATGATGCTCTAGTAAGAGCAGTGCTACCAGGAAAGTGATGAATGCTACAGCTAGGTATCAATTCTGTGATTCTGTGAGTAATAGAGCGTAAGAATCTGCCTTTTAATGACCCATTAAGAAGAAAAATGATGTACAGAAGTTGAGGCTACTTTTGTTTTTTGCTAATAGTTTCCTAGGAAAATGTTGCCTGCTCAGAGGTTTGGTCAAGCATTTTGTTGTGACTTGCATGGACTTCAGCTAATAAAGCAGAGGCATCTTCCTTCTTCAGCATTTTATGTGGCTGTAATCAGGGCTGCATAAAGGTCACAGCTGGGTAACGCCAGCATTTGAGAGGTGAGAAAAATACTGATAGGAAATCTGTGAGCTGCAGAAAAGATAAGGAATCTATAATGTGAGGTTTGGTGAAACAAATACAGTATGGTTGAATGTTTTCGCTCTGTACTATATTTATTTCTTGCAGAAGTTTGTCCCAGATACAGGACATGGTCTGGAGTTATTTACAGGGATTTGAGGATGCAGTTTCTGTGAAATATGCCATCCTAAATAAAGCTGTATTGATTCAAAGGAAGCAGGGAAGTGGTGATTGAGAAGCAGAACCTCAGGAAAAAATCTGAGCCTAGAAGTAGAATTGCCTGTGGATTAACAAATAATACCAACACAAAAGTGAAAAGAGCAAAATACCATTTTGTGGTGAAAGGAGCATCGCCTGAGGAAGAAAATCCCATTCTGCTTTATAGCTCGACACCCTTTAAGGCCCAACACAGCAGCTAGAGGAGGTGAATGATGAGGGAGGACTGAAGCTTTGGGCAGTAGCTGTAAATTAACGTGTCTGCTGCTGTTGGAGCATGGGCAAGGGGACAGGAGTCCGGGGAACAGTGATTTGTCTTTGTGCAGGGAGTATCCTGGAACTGCCCTTAACCTGGAAAGCTGATCTTTGGTGCTCTCCTGCACACTGCAGGTGGTCTTTTTGAAGAACCAAACATTCCTAAAGGTCACCCTTGCTGATTTCTTAAGTCTTGCTTCCTGTTGGATGCCCCTGTGATGGGCATTATGGGGTGAATACATATTTCTCTTAGAATCACTAATGTTGGAAAATACCACTGAGATCATCTAGTCCAACCATCATCCCATTACCACCATGCCCACTAAACCATCCTTCAGTACCACATCTGCACACTTCTTGAATGCCTGCAGGGGTGGTGACTCCATCTCTTCCCTCAGCAGCCTGTTCCAGTACTTCACTGCTCTATCAGAGAAATTTTTCCTAATATCCAACCTACCATACTCAGGCATTTTGCTGTGCTAACTTCAGCAGAAGGCAGGGAAATAAAATAATTTCTCAGAAGGCAGATGGATGGTTGTTGTTGTGCTGGGTAATACCCTTTTTGGTAGCTGTAGCTGTGGATGGGAAAGGGAGAGGCAAGTAAAGAGCATGGCACTAAAGGAGAGAGGAGAAACAACTCATTGCTTTTATATATATATATATTTATATTGATATTTTTATATATAAAGCGCCTATCACCTGATAAACATTCTTTGGAACCATTTTGATGGCAGGGGTAAGAACAGGACTCAGCCTATTCATACCTCAGCACTTCTGTTTCCAACCAAGAGCATGGCACTAAAGGAGAGAGGAGAAACAACTCATTTTGAATGGCAAGGGGAGGAAGAGATCCCCTGTTTTCTGCAGCATGCCCTTCTCTCCCTCTGTCCTTGCCTTCTCTTCTCTATATGCCTTCAGTAAACATTTCTCTGAGGAGATAGATGATATTCTGGGCGTCACTCCAATAAACAACCACAGGCTTATAGCAAAGAACAGCAAAATGCGCAAGGATCAGCACTTGAGCAAGACTGCCTGGAGTAAGAGTGAGGGCAGAGCGGGAGTGTCTAAGCAGGTGAGAACTGGCCAAGTAGAGAGCCACTGCTCTGGGCTCTTCACTGTTCATTGCAGCTTCCAGGAGGGGTGTGCAGCCAGTGCCACAGCAGCAGCCTAGAGGCACTGTAACATGCCTCTCACGTCACACATCAAAACATCATGAATTAAAAGCAAAACAAAATACCTAATTCCAAATAGTATTAGCAGTCTTAGTCGCACTTGCTTATTATAGGCTATAATTCCAAAAAGGCAGTTTACTTTTACTGATTTTTTTCTACACCTCTAGGGAATGTCTGTTTTCAGGCTGTAAGACTTCATTTACATTAAGTGTGATGACAAATGGGAAAAAAAAAAAAAAAAAAAAGCAGCAGAAATGAAGCATTTAACAGCTTTCTGGATCATGCTTTGAGAGTTTACTTTCATAAAATGGTGGGCCTTCCTGCAGCTCAGTTGTGCAGTGCAAAGGCTGTACCCATGAAGATGGAGTCACCCACTCCTGTGAAGTCATCATAGAGTGGCTTAGGTTGCAGGGACTTCAAAGATCATTCAGTTCCAACCCCCAAAGTCAGTAAGTTTCAGAATGCTGGTAGCCAAAAATACCTTTTTTTAAATTTTATTTTAACCAACTGTGTATATAAGGCAGTGTAGCAGCTGGGGAGGGGGTTATAAGCCTGGTAGGAAACTTCAGGCAGAGCATTTAAGAAGGGCTGTGGCACCGTGGGCAAAATGTGCAAGAGACAAAAGCACTTCTGTGTGAATGCAGGGTGCTCTAAGGAGGAAGCTGCTGTGCTTTGTGTCCTTATAGCTGTGGGCTGCAGCTTTTGACAAGCACAGCTGCAGCATGGTTGGACAAGCTCTCTTAATTGTAACAGAAGACAAGATAGACTTTCAGCAGACATTCACTTATTGGACAAAATAGGTGGCTGAGCATAAGATAAAACTGTTCTTCACTTGGGACTTCTGCAGTCAGAAAATGCATTTGCAGCAGCTGGATCCTCTTGCCTTTAAGCTTTCTGGATCTATATCAGACTTTCAGAAGTACAGGCTTCTTAAAATGTGAGGCGCTGGACTCTAATGTCAGAATGAAGTTATGTAACATGGAGATTGGTGACAAGTGGTGTCCCTCTGGGGTCTGTACTGGAACCAGTGCTCTTTAATATCTTCATCAGTGATTTTGACAGTGGGATTGAGTGCATCCTCAGTATGTTTGCAGATGACACCAAGCTGTGGGGTGCATTTGACCTGCCTGATGGATGGGATGGCATTCAAAGAAACCTAGACAGGCATGAGCAGTGGGCCCAAGAGAACCTCATGAGGTTGAACAAAGCTAAGGACAAGGTCTTGTACCTGGGTTGTGACGATCCCTGCTACCAGTACAAGCTGGAGAGTGTAAGGATAGAGCACAGCTCTGCCAAAAAGGACTTGGGAGTACTGGTGAATGGCAAGGTGGACATGAGCCAGTAGTGTGCCCTCACAGCCCAGAAAGCCAACCGTATCCTGGTCTGCATCCAAAAAAGTGTGGCCAGCAGGTAGAGGGGGATAATCCTGACCCTCTACTCTGTGCTTGTAGAGGCCTCACCTGGAGTGCTATGTCCACATGGGGAGTCCTCGGTACAGGAGAGATGTAGACCTGTTGGAGCACATCCAGAAAAAGGGCCACAGAAATTATCTGAGGGATGGAACACCTCTCCTGCAAGGACAGGCTGAGAAAGCTAGGGATATGCAGCCTCAAGAAGAGAAGGCCCTGGGGAGACCTGAAAGCGGCCTTTCAGTATGTAAAGGGGGCTGTAATAAAGACTCTTTAGCAAGATCTGTAATGATAGAACAAGGGGAAATGGTTTCAAAATAAAAGGGGAGATTAGACTGGACATAAGGAAGATTTTTACAGTAAGGTTGGTGAGGCACTGGCATAGAATGCCCAGAGAGGTGGATACCCCGTCCCTGGTGACATTCAAGGTCAGGCTGGATGGGGCTCTGAGCACTCTGAACTTGCTGTGGGTGTCCTTGCTCATTGCAGGGGAATTGGACTAGATGGCCCTTAAGGTTCCCTTCCAAATCAAATGATTCCGTGATTCTATGTAGCATGCTACAGCAAGGGTAAATGATAAATAGTACCTTTCCAATGCTGTCACCTTCTTAATGGGATCAGTAAAAAAAGTGTTCCTTTTTTGCTAAATATGTCCTCCTTCATTGACAGTTGGGTGAAATCCACCACTTGCGCAGGGAGCAAGAGTTTGCACTCCTGTTGTCTGTCTTCCTTTCCTCACATATTGAGGACATCCCAAATCTCCAGGTCCAGGTGACATGCCATCTCATCAGCTCTGCAGATCTGCGTGGCTAATGGCAAACTCATCTTGAGGTGAATGTGGGTCAGGATGATAAGAACGGTGGCAGAGCTGATCAAGATAGATCAAAATCCAAGACAGCAAGCTGTCTGCCAGCTTCTTGCGTTATACAGTGAGCAGTTTTAAGTAAGAAGTCTCCAAAAAGAAGTAAATAGAAGAACACTGATGAGAAACCTGCCCAGTAACTGGAAATCCAGAGGATCCTGGATTGCCTTGGTTGTTGCTGGGATTCAGCAGTAGACACTGGTGCAGAGGTTTAGAGTTCAGTGTTTGCATGGGGTTGGATTAGCTGTTTAAGGTATCTCCCACAAGCCAAACCAGAACAGATTATTTATTAAGCCTATGGATGTACACACATACCACAGAAGATACTCAGAATTTCTGAGATGTTAACAAAAACATTCTCACTGTAAAGTCAGTGTGCTCAGCCTACAAAGTTTTGCTTGCTCCTGTTGGAGCCACCTTGTACTGCCTCCCCAGTGCTCCAGACCTGTGCTATGCCAGCACAGCCTTGAAAGCGCCACAGCACAGATACAGAGCCAGCCATGTCCTGTGTGCTCCTCAAAGACAGAGCAGGGGATTATGGAGATGAAATTATCTCAGCATTTCTTGAAAGGGCACTATGGGCCATGAGCACATTTTGTTGTTTCAGGTGTGGCTGTAAAACTGCCATCAGGGGGTTCCTTATTTATTCTTTCTCAGTGCTTTTTGCCAGTCAGATGTGTTCAGCTTGCAAGTACACTTCACTTGGGTTCTTAGGAGAAAGGCAACTTGAAAGGTGAAAACTTGTTCAGTCAGCCTCTGACTGTAGTCTGCAATGAAATTTCTAGTGTTCAAGCTTAGGTGACCAGATTACAGAGCTAAATCAGGATGCTGAAAAGCTAAGAGCAGGTTTGCTGCATTGCTGTCTAGCTCTGTTTATTGCTGCTGAGGCAGAATCTCATGGAGAGTTGTTTGGAATCTTTCCCTTTTAAAGGTGTATATGGTTGAGAGTAAATGGATGGATTTTCATCCTGCAGAGCAAATTGTGCCTGCTGAAGGCCTTTTCTTTCTCTGATATCTAATCCTTTCCTTTGGCAAAGTAAGTAATGAGACACTACTGCAGATCTGATTAAGCTCCCGGTCCCTTTTTAAATGACAGAAAATCAATACTATTACTAAATCCATTAAATGGTTTTTCACACTCCAGTTGTGCTCCCTCTATGATATATGAGAAAGAACAGAGGGATATTTTGGCTATTATAGAGAAAATGCATGATGGAGCCTCTTCTCGTGTTCCACTTTCTCTTTCTGGCTCCAAGCTCATACCTTCCAGGCTCATTGGCCAGAATTCACAGGGTGCAGGAAGGACTTTTATATTTCCATTCCCCTAGTCAATTTTGAATCCATCAGTGATGTTTGGAAAGTCTGTCTTCCAGGTATTTTGAAGTGACGAGTGAGCTAAAGTGGGTCTTAGTTTGTTTTAATTTTTGTTTTGATTTCTGTTTTCTGGTGGTACACTGATAATTTCCACAATCCTCGTATGAGAATCAGGGTACCACAGCTCTGTATCAATACATGACTGTACAGTCATGCAGCAGTTTTTGAGGTCTTGTATCCATTTCAAGGCTAGTGACTGACCATGCATGAAGAACGTACGTAGCATTAGGTACATAAATAGGTTTTCTTCCCAAGCCAGAGCAGAGGGAGACTTTTTGTGTGATGTGATGAAGAAGAGGCTTACAAGAAAAGCCAAAGGTAGTTTGGGTACCTTACAAGGTGTCCTGAAGGCTGGGGAATGCTGAATTCCCCTCTTTTACCTGAGATGGTGCCTCCAAGACTGTGGTTGTAAGACACGGAGAAGAAAAGTGAAGGAGCTGAGTGTGTAACAATGTCCTGAAAGCAGCGAGGAGGGAGGGTGAGCTGAAAGGTCACTGGTTCCTAGAGCAGAAGCCAGGGGGTCTGGACTCGAGGTTTTGTCTCCATGCTGTGATTCACTCTGCCAATGTGGGCATTAGGTTTTGGACCTTAATTTCGTTCATCTGTAAAACAGAACTAGAAGCCTACAAGAGCGTTGTAGTTTGTAACTGGTCTGTTATGTGCTTCGAGATCTCAGAGGCTAAAGGCAAAATGCTACAACAGTTCTGAACATGAGGTAGGCACCCCAGCGCTTGTTCATTCTTGGCTGCAGCACGCTGCCGCCAGCCAACCTGAGAGCTCCAGCTGCATCCTGCTCCCCGTAAGCACTTTGCAATTATGTCTCATTGTATGGCCTTTTTGTTCAACAACTCACTGGCTTTTCTCGCATCAAATGAATTATTCAGCGGCAGATTGTGTTCTTGTTTTTAACAACAGCAGCAACAATACCTCGTTCTCAGAGAGTCCATTCAGAAGTGTACTTGAAATATTATTTGCTAAATTCTTCCATAACCAGCAATGTGAGATGGGGTTAGTTCAGTGCTTGGAAAATTGAGGCTCAGCACTGCTCTGTAACTGGGCCAGTAACGGGGAACAGATCTAGAAGTCCAGCTTGTACTACTCTGTGCAACATTTCTTCCCTTCTGAGCTGCTTTTCAGCAATGTAGCCCCAAGCCAAATCCTCAACTGCTTAAATCAGCATTATTTCCTTAAACACCATAGGGACATGCCAACATTTATCTGGATCTGGACCACATTTTCAGGCTAAATTCCCTCGGGCTTTCCATAGATACCTGATATTTTTTAGATGCCTTTGGCTCACTGCTACCATCAAGAGTGGTGAATGTTGGAACTATTTAATCTCTGGGCACATGCAAGACACTGTACAATGCTACATGCTTGTTTGTGGCTGCTTCACCCACTCTTCAGCGGGACTCTCGCTTGAAGATCTCACACAGCAACATATTTTGCAGGCTTTGTAGCATTCCTGAAAGCCCTGAAAAGGCAGTGATTTTGTTTCAGCAGTTAATGCATTTAAACATGAACCCGGTCATGGAGCCTGCAATGATTAGGGGATCTGATGAGTGTTCTACAGCACAGTTCAGTGTAACCAAGTTGGTACAGATTTGAGTCTGGTCTTGCCATGGGTCTCCCAGTCAGATCCAGCTCAAGGCTGGCTTTTCCATTGGCTGAAGATATTCAGTGATGTTAGGTGAAATCTTTGGGCTGCACTGCCTGTGATCCTTCCCTAGAAGCTTTCTGAAAGAAATGTCTCTCTTTTGACTGTGGGATGCTAGGGAAAGAACTTACAGGCATGAAGAACAACATGATAGGTCTGAATTTTTGCGCTGTTTTTCTTAAATGCTCACATCTTACTGAGGCATTATTAATCTTGCTTGCTGTGGATGATCTGAATGTGCTTGACTCTGTAGGGTGATCTAAACAGAAAGAGTTGCTTTTGAGTGATGTTCCCAACAGGCTGTGACTTTCAGCTGTAAAGTAGTGTTTTTCTTAAATGGTAAAGGACTGCAAAGCCCTGAAGACCTTGTTAGCAACACTACAAAAATGAACCACTTACACTGATTTCCCCCTGCCCCAAAGCTGGTAATTTGTGTCTTAAAATTTGACTATGCATGTCCTTTTAAGACCAGAAAGATGCAGATCTGTTCATTGTGTGGATAAAGAACCGTGATTCCTCGTTTCATGAAATGTAATTGTTTCTCAAACAGAATGTAACTCAGTAAGGAGTGTTAAATGTGAAATTAAAGCAGGAATGAGCAGAGCAGTCTGGGATGAGACTTGAATGTGAGTCAAAATTTTCTTGCTACTGCGAGGAATGCAAAACTTCTTATTAGAATCAGTAAGTAGGCCTATTGTACATAGGACATCTGAAAGAATGTTTCCGCTCCCTCTTGTGCTGGGAGGCTGGAGGACTGTCCTGTTTCCAGCACTGCACTCAAATACGGATGGAAACCACCTGGAAATAATGCGAAGGTAAGCCAGGAGAACAGAGAAAGCCACTCAGCTGAAGAAATGTTGATGAAAGCTGAAAGATCAGTTCTAGAGAAGAGGGTTTTGCAAAGATCAGAGATTTCTGCAAAGCAAAAGAATAAATTTGTCAAGACTGCTGTTGCTAAAACAAAAATTGATTGGTTGAAATCACTGCAAAGGAACTTAGTTTAAGCTTTAGTGAAAAGTCTCTTACCTTTCCATCTATGTAGGCTGTGGTATTCTGCTATAGGAGGCGTTTAAGAACAGGTTAGACAAACACCTCTTGGGAGCAGTTTGACTTAGTCTGACCTAATTGCCTTAAGGCAATGGGGTGGTGTATCTGCTCTCTTGAGGATCTTTTCCAGACCTATTTTCAGAGTTAGTATTGCTTCAGCTTTATGGTATGAGATTAGATAGCTTGACTTGCTCATCATTAATAGAGCTCTGACATTCCTGAAGGAAACCTGTATTTACACTGGTGATGAGTGAAAGGAGAGATTCCATCTTTTATTAGACAGCTCTCCTTTATTGGTTAACTAATTCCATCTGATGTTGGATCACAGAGATGTAAAAATCTAGGATCTCTCTAGCTCCATGTCAGTCTCTGGACAAATAACAGATGGAGTAGGAAACTGCTGTCCCAGACCACTGCAAGGAAGAGAGATCTCTTAAGGACAGCATGTGTATTAGGAGGTCTGTTTCTTGAGAAGAATATTGTCAGAAATAAAACCTAGCTCATTTTATAATGAGAATCCTTGCTAACAGCACTGCAGGGCTCCTCATTTTTCTGTTGATTTGAATTCTGACTCTGTATGCTATAAATTGGAGGATTAGAATCAAGCTGCAAGTTACCTGTAATCTGCAGATCCAGGTCCTCTCACCGTGTACAGCTTTTTCTTTTCTTCTCTCATACAGCAGTCATTTTCCAGAAGCCACATAAGGTAAAGTGAAGCTCAACTCCTGTGCCATAGTGGCCCAACATAGCTAACAAAGATGACAAAGGTAAACTGTTACTTTTATTCCTTAAGCAAATAGATAAGACAGCAATACCTCTTACTCATTTTCCCAATTGAGATGATGGTAGACTTTGCGGAGTGACTGTTAGCTCCTCCATGTTGCCAAGCTGATGTTGGGAGACTGATCTCCCAGACCAATAGCCTTAGGTTTGCTGAAGAGCAACTTAAAACTCTACAGGTTGAGGTGAAAGTTTGGGATGCTGCTGGGACATGTTGGTTTGGCTGTATCCAAGGCAGGCTTCTGCCTTGCTCAGCCCTTCCATCTTGTTGGGCTGGGGACAAGTATAAGGAGTCACTGACTAGGTAACTGTTTTTCTATACTTATACAAAAGCCCAGGCCTGTGTGACACATGAGCAGGCAGCAGTGCCTGACACAAATATTAAAAAATGATGAATCACAATAGCTTAGAACAAGTCACAGCTTTTTACAGTTTGTTTGGTATGTTTGTAGCCCTTATTACTTGGGTTTTAAGGGGCACCTAGAAACAGGAGCATACTCCCAGGATGATGGTGCAGCCTTGGCATCAAGGCACTGTGGGCTGAAAGAGGTGCAGCTGAGAGCCAGCAATGGGGATATGCCAGTCTGGGCCACTCTGGCTCCTCCAGCCTGCAGAGCTGGTGTCAGCGTCCAGCCTTTGTATGACCCCATTTGTTCTGTTCATGCACTGCCTATGCCTGCATTTTGGTAAGCATTCTGGCAGGGCAGCCAGATTTCACCAGAGATTTGAAGGGTCCTGTGAAAGATTGTGCATCTTGGCTTGCAGGGCTTATTTCAGGAATGGGCTTATGAGCTCTTCCTGTGTCAGTGCTCACAGCTTGCCAGCAGGCAGCCAAGCCTCAGAGATAGCCTACTGAAGTCAGCAAGCTGTTGGTTGGATCTAATTCAGTCCTAGCAAGATGCAGGAGGACAGCTCTGACTGAGGGAATATGCCATTTACATGTGGCCATTTTTCTAAGCAAAAGTTTGTAGGAGGCAATATGAGACAGCTGGGTTTTATCTGATGCCAGAAGATTTGCTGTAGCCCAGCATTGCTCCTGTGTGAAGAGGAGGAATGCTGCAGAGCTCTGTCAGTCCTTTTCAGGGAGTTGTTGCCACAGTCTCTTCAGCCTGAGCCTGTTCTTGATGCACTAAGCTGCCTCTCTGTGTTGTCATCACTGACCAAGAATACCCCTGGTAGTCAGGCTGGTTACAAACAACCCACGGTTGTTTAAAGGAAGCAAAAATCCTTGTGTTCCCAACTGTAAATCCTCCAGCTGTCTTTGCTAAGCAAAATCAAAGGAATGCTTAGTCCATCTGTTTCATTCTGGGTAATCTGAATATGTACTTTTCCTAGTGGTCAATGAGATATATTTTAATTTAGTATCACGAGCACAGCAGCAGTTTCTGTCTAGAAGAAGAGTTGAAGATGCTGCTGCGGGAGAGGGACAAGGGGAGACTGCATTTGAGTTTGAGTCACTGCTGAAACAGAAGCATTGACAGCTAAAAAATTCCCCCAACAAATTGGAACAGCAGCCTGCTTATGTACAGTTTTGCAAAAGGGTTGCAATCTGAAGTCATCAAGGAAGTCACACTCCCTGTGTGTCAGCCTTAAAAAACACTATTTGTTTTGGGTCCCAAAACAAATCTGTTACCAAAGCAAATAATGAAGGTGGGTTACCACTTCCAGACAATACAGATTTTAAAACAACAACCTTATGTGTGTCCCTCTGCTCCAGTACAATTTAAAAAACATTAAGGCAAGGCAAGTTGGTCTGTCTCTTGGTCCGCTGAAAGGAAAGCAATATAAAGGCAGAAGAAAAGGATCAGCATTTAGAGGTCTGGCAGATGGTCACTGCCTGAGGTTTCCTACATGTGTCTTCAGGAGGATGTCTGTCCCATTTTTCTCCCTCTATCTTAAGCTGTGGTGGGATCTCATTACACAGATTCCCAAGTCCTACTTGTCATGACTTGCTACCAGCTCAATCTTTTCATTTTTCTACCATATTCTACTTCCCTATTTTCTCATTTTCTTCTGTTTTACTCCCTGTTGTGTCTCCCATTCCCGAAATCCTCCACCCTGGAATCAGAGCTCCTGCCAGCTCCTTCCTTCAGATGTGCAGGCTAGGGGTATCTGTGTCACTTTCTCCTCTGTTCCTTTTCCCATTCAAACTCCCTTTATAGATGCTGTCAATGAAAATCTTTTCTAGATTCCTTAGTTCTTTACAGCTCTCTGCTTCTGTCTGTCTTCTTTCGCATCCAAGCAGGGTCTCAGGTGATGAACTGGATATTCTTTGACTAATTTGTTGTGAGACTTTTCATTCAACCTATTTTTCCCACTCACAGAAGCTCTCCTTTTCCTTTGCATTTCAATTACTATGGGGAAATGTCAGTGTCTGGATATTAACGTCTTACAAAGACCCCCCACAGGAAAGGCTTTCAAAACCCAAAACTTTCTGCTCTTCAACACTTTACCATGGTAGCATTTCAAGATTTTTTCTGTTTCTCCAGTTACCTGAAAAATACTGCTTTTATTTAAAAAGTAACCTTATCTGGCTGCAGTAACTGCTGGGCTTAGACTTCTCTGCAGTGTGGGTTTTATTCTCCCCAGTAACAACTCAAGAAAGCCCGGAATCAAAGGAACTGAGATGGGGTGGGAGTCTTCCTGGTGCAAAATAGGGAGACTCTTCTTGATGACTTTAGGGTCTGTGGAGCTGCCACCTCTCATCAAGAAATGTCTTCTGCTGCCCCGTGTCTGCAGTGCTTTTAAGACAAGACATTTAGGAGTTACAGAAGAGCAAAGCCACATTTCTGACTGTCACACTGGTTCAGCTTGGACAGGGAAGACCTAACCAACACTAAGCATGGTGGTATGGGATGGACAGCTGCACAAACAAGGTCTGGTCCAGCTCTGCCTGCACTGCTCTGCCCTCGAGACTGCAGCTTATGGCCACTTTGTGCCCCCGCATGTGCACACTCATACACACATGGACTGGGGAACACCTCCAGAAATGATGGAAGAGACACAGTTGATCAAGATGACTTTGTCTTAAATCTAGCTTCAGTTACAAGCAACCAGGTCTTCTCCTTTTACTTTAAAAGTTTTTTTTTCTTGGCAGGGCTCTTTATATGAAGCTTCTCTGCCATCTTCAGTGCTCAGAGTTTGCATGTTGGATGTCAGCGTTTCACTGCAGTCAGCACCGAGCCTTTACAGCACTGAGCTTAGCTGGGTCTAATACAGAAAATGTACAGTTTCACATGAATCACAGTTTTGATTTGTCAATCTGACAATAGACAAGAGAACATATGCTCAGATGCGTCTGTTAGCCCAGCTCTAAGGAGAAAACAGTGTAGCAGCGCACAGTGGTGATTCACCACACTTCCTCTGAGCTTATCTGCCATGGCTTCTGTAGGCTGCGGTGAGCAACAGGGAGCTTTCATGAGGGCTATGTGTGACAGAAGCCTAAGCACAGACAGTCAGGGGAGATCAGGTGGCACAATTCTTACGAGGACTATATTGGCTTCACAGCCCCAGCCAAGTTCACCTTCTCCTTCCTTAATTCTCTCCCCAGTTCCAGCTGGCTCTGCTGTGTGTTATTTCCTCACCAGCAATGGGCTGTTGCCAGAGGCAGCTACCAGCTGGCAGAGGCTCACACGCCCCAGCAGGCAAAAGGAGAGGAGGGGAGCCCTCTGGAAGGAAGAAAAAGTTGTACAAGTTAGTTATTGTGGAGCCACAGCTATTTATAAAACTGGGCTGGCAAAGAAGGAAGGAGAAAAGCTGTGGGTAGGGCCTGTGACGCCAGGCTGGCAAGGCAGCTTTGTTCTCCCCTGCTACAGCTGGATAGTGCAGCACATTGGCCTTGCAGCTACAGCAGTTTTCCCCACCTAACATGACCAGTCATTCTGCCAAAATCTATCTGCTCTCAGGCTTGTACTATGATGTAGCTATGGTGAACGGGGAAGACTGGAGGCCAGAGGGCTGGCAAGAGGTTGTGGGGAAAGCCGGAGGCCATGGTGCAGGCAGGAGGCTGTGGGGCAGGAGAAGCAGTGCCTGGCAGAGGCAGCCCGGGCACACGCTGCTCACTGCAGAGCAGAGGGGAATATTTGGAAGGGCAGTCTCCTGTTCCCCCTTTCTGATGAATAGGTCAACTTGTTAAACCCATTCCTACATCAGCAAGTGAAAAAGATTTGGAGTCTATTCAGTGTATTTGCTGCTGTACAGTTTTGCTAGGAAAACTGAGAGAGAGGTGTATTGTGTTTCTTTCCATCCTGCCTTATTTCCTCTCCTCCCCCTTGTCCTCTTATCTGTCCTTGTAGCACAACAGATTTTTTCCATAGGATAATGAATGGGCATGAAGCTGGTGTAACACGACAATTTCCTGGGCAGTACATAATCTATTCATTTCCTGATTCTCCACCATAACTACTGCTGGAAGCAGTTGCTGTAGACACAGCTTTCCAGGCTGAATGATTTTGAGCTGGCCCTTTGTTATGACAAAGGAAAATGTGTCTCTGGGAAATAAAAAGGAATCTTATCCTCTCCCTACCTCCCTGAGACCACTTACACCCCTTTCCACCTCACAGGCTGCTAACTGCCTCGAAGTCATATGTTGACACAGGTTTCCTCTTATGTTCTTATCTGGTATCTGTGAATTTACCTTCCCTAAGCTGTAGCTGAGGAAGGTGTCTTGTCTTTTCATCACCTCCACTGAGGCAGCAAGGAGGCTGCTGATGCGGTAGCATAGCCTGCAGCATTTAGCACCTGAAGAGCTTTTAAGAACTACTCAGAATAACCTCTGGAAATCTCATACCAGCTGCAGCAATACAAAGTCCTGTTAATTGTTTATGCAAATCCATGAATAGAATTAAGGAACTTGTTCATTAACTGCACCCTCCCAAGCATCCCATCTGGGTGGCATACCACTGTGGTTCCTTATTTAAATAGCTCCAGCCCAAGCCTCTCAACTGCTTTGTAGAGCATGAAGCTCAGGAGGAACACCAGTGTGCTTCAGGGAGCGTAAGCAAAAGTGAGCAAACAAGCAGAGAAGAGGGGTATACAGGTCCTGTGTGTATTTGGTGTGGTTTTTCCTTTGCCACACCAAATACCCTTCCACTTCCCTTCTCTTTCCCCTAAAATAGAAGAGGTGAGGGTACAATCAAGGGTTTGAAAATAAAGGAAGGATTAAGAAAACAAGGCATACCAAGCCCCTGAAGATCCCACATGAACCACCACAAGAACACAGCTACTTGTTAGTCTGCTGGGTTGAATTCTGGGGAAAACATTCACACAGATGAAATTCTTGGAAAGTGAAATGGAGATGCACTGCTAAAGGGGTTGCTCTGTGATCGATGTCATCTTCAACTTCAGGGCTCCTGTTTTCCAGCAAGCATGAATAGCCAGGTTTTGCCCATCAGTTCTGAAAACCAATCATTCTTAAATTAAACAAAGACTTTTGTCCTGTCCATGTCACTTTTTCCAGCTGCAGGGATTGACATGTATTTGGAAAAGTTCTGAAGCCAGCATGTGTTTGTCATCTCCACACACCTTCATAAAAGATTGTGCTGGAGGAAGGAAGCCTGCCTCTCTGCTGCCCCCTCCAGCTGGAAAATCAACTCTAATCTGTCTGTCCTTTTTCCTGTTGTGCATCTTGCCAATTAAAACTAAGTCTTGTTATTAACTGCAAATAGCATGGCTAAGCCTTTGGTCATTTTTTTCCTGCTTTAATCCTTATTCTGCCCATGAGCCTGTATTTGGACTGTAGTTTGCATCTCACAATTGGCTCAGCCCTCTCTCGTTTCAACCCCAGTTCTTGCTTGCTCTCAGCCTTCTTCCTGCTCTGCCACGTATCTGCCATGTCATTTTGTTCCTGCTGTTTTCATATGTAATGGTTTTCATATGTAATGGGACTTCCAATCACACTTGAGACATTTTAACTGTGCTGGATACTTGGATGGGCCTGTGTTCATTCCCCTCTATACTGTATATTGAGGCCCTGCCTATATCACCCGGTTGAGCATTGTTTGCTTACTTTGGCTTTCGGGATTTGTATTCTCAGACTGCTGTTTGACTGCTCAATACAAAAACACCACTGACCTGTAGTGGATATGACCAGTTCCAAGAGAGATTGTCTTTTCATGGTGTAACCAATTGCTGACAGCAGTGAGTGGGTAACGGGGGTGGGATTTGGTGGTCCCTGCAGATACCTCAGCAGCTGGCAAGTACTGCTTGTTGTAAAAAAAATAACTATGGGCTCTGAAGATTTTGTTGGACACACGGAGCCCTCTGTTTTGGGGGCTTGATAGTAGTTTCTCCCCTTAACATCCAATTTTTATTTCACTCTTCTGTTTCCTGATGAACAGTTCTTGGACAAAACCACAACTTTCTCCTTTGGTATTCTTAAATGCAACAGTTGCCAGAAGCAACTTAGTATTTTATGGCCTTGCTCCTCTAGAGCAAGGAACTCAAATATGCCTTCTCTTTCACAGAAGACAAAGCCTTTTAGGAATTCTTTAAGGCTCTTCCCCACTCCCCTGACACATGCAGACACATGCAGAGGTAATGATACGTCTGCACATCTTTCCAGTTAGACTGCAAACTGTACTGGTTTGTTTGATATTGCAAGGCAGAGCAGGCTGCTGTGGGGAGGAGCTCTGTGGCTTTAGTGGCATTGCTGCTCTCTTTCTTTCCTGTGTACAGAAACTCCACATGGACTTCTGTACATCTTTCTCCCGGACTTTGTGTTACAGTAGAAACACAGATGCTACATATCTGCAAAACAGTCTCCGGCTCTCTTTTTGCTCTGGTGACTTCCTTCTTTTAGCTTCTGGTGTGATGGAGGTACCTGAGTGCCAAGGTATGTAAGGACAACTCTTTTCTGAAGAAAGTAACTTGTTACATAGTGTCTGGAGGTTCTTAGAGATCGTTTTCATATGGACATTCACAAACTTCCCACTTTTCCCCATAGTTCACAGTGCACCTGGAGAGAAAGATGTTGAGCACTAAGGGCACTTATTTTGGAATAAGCTATGCTCCTTTTATACAGTCAGGACTGATGTGGTTACCGGAAGCCGCTGCAAGGGCTAAAACTATTACTAGACAAAGTAACAGGGCCATGGGCCTACATCTCCAGTAAGTGGAAAATGGCTTTCCTTTTATATTAAGGTCATGAGTGAGAAACCTGCCTCTGCTTGCCTGCAATCTCCTGGGGCAGAGGCTGTGTAGGTGGTGTCCTCTCCTTGTGCGTGGCCTACAGGGTGAATCCTTGTTTCAATCCTAGTGAAGGGCAACATGCAGCTGTGTGGTGAACTGTCAAGAGCAATATGAAGTACAGGGGAGTCACCTCTATTTGCATTTGCTGTACACCGTAATGTGTACAGGATACGGAGAACTGCATGCATCTTTTTATCTCTCTGTTTTACACAATACCATGTAAAACAGGCACCCAAGCACAATTCTGCCTAAACTTTTTCTAGTGAACAACAATTTACAGAATGCCTCTCATTTGTCCTCTGCCTTTAAACCCATGGTTGTCCTAGCAGCAGCTGCTTAGACATGGGTAGTGGTGGGCAGAGGCGCTTGTTATTTCTGGCAGAGCTGTATGAGCCGTAGGCTATCTAAAGAGAGTTGATGATGCTGTCCTAAGTACACAGCCCTTTCCTTCACAGTTGCTGCACACAGCATTCCTGATTTTGGGAAGCAGCTGCTTTCCAACACCCACTTGAGAAACATGAACTTCTGGTGCCATCCTAGGTAATAAGTTTCACACAACTGACACAGGTCCATCTTATCTCAGAGGCTTATATGTCATTTTAAGACAGTCTCTTCCCCACCCCCAGCGTGGGCTGGATGTATCCCTGATCTAAAGAACATAGCTTTGTTTTTTTCAGACACAGTGATACAGATTTTCCTTTTCCCTTGATGTTTCTCTAGCAACTCTTCCAAGTTTTGGCTGGAAAAAAACTGTCGCAAGATACTGCTGCTGGAATGTGAGATATAGCCCACTGTTTGCAAATACCACATCCAATGGGACCAGAGCACGCAGCACTCGACAGAACTTGGTGTGTTCAGATTTCTGCTTTCTGTGTTTCAGTTTGCACACTTCATCTAAATGTTGAGCGGGCTATCTTGGGGCACACACACTGCACTGGCCACCACAGGACGAGACCACGTATTCACCCTGTAGCTGGAAGTGATTCCCCATGGCCCAGTGTGGTGGGGCAGCCCCATTGGAGATGTGTGTGTGCCACTTACTGATCCCATTACTGGCAGTTTCAGGAAAGAATCCTTGAGCCAATGAGCCTGAATTCACAGAAGTGATCAGTCTGCCGCAGTAGGTCTGAGAGACCCTTTGGGGCTGCTGAAATGACTTCAAAAGCTGTTGGTCCTGCCCTGTTTGCTGGCAACATGTTCTGCTAAAAAAGAAAAAAAAAGGACACAGGAAGCACCAACACAAGGTGGGAGAGTCAAGACCTCAATCCAATGTACTAGTAATACTTAGCACTGTACATCACTATACTTACAAACATGAACTAGTAAATCCTCACAACACCCCTGCGAGGTAGGGAAGTATTTTTGTCCCCAGTGTACAGATGGGGAAACTGAGGCACAGAGAGGCTAAGTGACTTGCCCAAGACCACACAGCAAGGCATTGGCAGAGCTGGTACATGATTGGAGACGTCCCTGTCCCCCACCCTACGCAAACCCCACTAGATGATGTTGCCTGTCTGGATACGGGAAACCCACAAGTCCCTTCTAAAAGGAATGCCTGGACTTGTTGCCTATTAATAATTTTTATTTGCCTTTAATGAATTATTTCACAGTTTTTCCCTCATACTGTACACCACACTTTGACAGCCTATTCAGCCTTCTGTGGTACCCCACAGCCTTCTCCTCTGGCACTGGGACAGCTTTGGGGGTATTGTAGGGTGCTCTGTGCTTTCGTTAAGAGGATGTTTAGAAACAGTTTCACTGGAATTGGATTGGGAGCACGTGAGCTCTCAATGGAGACTGATAGCACACACCGGAGAAGCAGGCAGGGGGAGCTGATGGTAAAAAGGCATTTGCTGTCCCCTGTGAAATCACCAGTGGTCTCTTGGTTTCTTAGCTCTTCTAAGCTCCATCGATCACTCAGAGTAGAAACTGTTTTTCTCCAGCTTGTCTGGTCAGGAAGGGGTTGTCTGGGGGTTGCTTCCCTACAGGTAGTAGCAGTCAGCTTGAGACCAGAGAGGTCCCCTCATATGGCCTCCTCCAGGTGTGTGACACTGTCTTGGAACAAGGCTGGCTGTAGCCATTGTGCTCTCCTGCCATGGGGAAGGGGTATTACCGTGGTTGGCAATGGTAATTGTTGCAGCCATACCCAGCATCTAAGTCTCTTTTTTCAAAACCAAGATTGAATGAAGAGCAAGGGAGAGTGGGTGGATGAGGAGATGGGGATGAGGCAGAGCAAACAAGAAAATCCACCAAATGGGCTTCTGGGAAGGAAATGTTCCCCTTTGGGCACTTCAGCTGAAGCGGCTTCATTTTCACAAGGCTTCTTTCTCTCTCTGGGAACATCTGCTGAGCTTCATCTCTGTCAGCTGGATATATCGTATGACATTGGTATCTGCAGGGAAAGAGCACACGAATACACGTAGAGAGGTTACAACTTCTTGTGAAAGACAGACACACCACACCTCTCATCTGTGGTGCATCTCCTGTTCCTGGGCTCTGGCATTGCCTGCAGGAACAGCTCCAGTGAGAAGGGGCTCTGAACCAAACCCTCAAACCAAACAGGCACAGAAACATTGTTTTGTCTGTGTAAAGAGCTGTGAGATCCCTGTGCAAGTGGTAAGTTATCTTTTTCTTTACAGTATTTCTGGGACAGAAATGCACAGTGCATACAACACACAAGTTCTGCCATTCACTCAAGGCACAGGTTGATTTGCACAAGCATGTCTCTAGAAAGACTTCATGCTTCTGCAGCCAAGGTCACTCCTATCTCCAATCACTTTGATTTACTATCACGAGAGCCTGGCATCCACATAGTAGCAAATGGTGTGTGATATCAGAAGCAAGCAAGCATAAAAAATAACTGCTTTCACTTATGTATTAATTTAAAAATGGTTCTTAGCTCACAGCTATACTCACAGGGCCAACCAGGGCCAGCTTTGTCCATTATAAGTTATTACAGCTTCAGAAATCAATCTGAAGCACACTGCATCTGCTCTGCCCACAGTGAGAGAGCAATCTCATCTCTTCTTCATCCAAACAGCAACATGCACCACACCAGCTGGGAAAGGAGAAGTGCTTGAGCTTCCAAAGAGATGAGCACATTACTGGTACCGTGCCAGTTGCTAGCAAGTGCAGGTTCTGCACCCACCGAATGAGTTGTGGGTACAAAGTTTCCTTTAAAATTGAGAGGTGGACCCTTCTATTGTGCCCCTCAGCTCAAGTGGAGGCCATGGGAGATGGTTCCAGCCGCTCTTTACACAAAGCTCTCCACATGTTGCAGCAATGCTATTGTGACTTTCCAAGCCATCTCTGGTGAGATGGAGCTGTGGGCTAAGCCTTCTGCAGGCTTACCAGCATCACCCAAGTCAGTTCAGAGGATAGAATTCAGCAATTTAGCTACTTATCCTGTTCAGGCAACCTTAATGAAGCAAGGAGTTCTGCTGTCACTTGTGTTAGAAGGAGCAGCGGCACTCCATACCAGCCTAACCAATCTTAAAGCAGCCTTTTAAAAAAAGCAGAATTAGTTTCAGTTGCACAGCTTCCAGAAATGGAGCAATTCAGCTGAGGGGGTGGTCCTGAGTGTTTGGCCTCCCTTCACTCTGACTGCTCTGCCCTTCTAGCACCTGATAGCTTATCACAAAGGTAACCATTCTCTTTGTTGGGCTGCACAGTCAGAGGCCAGCCTAGCACAGGTGATATAGGAGCAGAGGAGGCTCATTAGGAACTCACACCTAGCTGAGCCTGCAGCACTCTGTGCCTGGCACAGGAAAAGGTGGGTCTCAGCAATGATTAGTAGCAGCAGGCTGCCAGGTACTTTGGCCTAGGGGCAAGGTAGGTAGGTTTTGATGGCACAGCCTCACTTACCTGGAAGACTGCAACTGGCATAGAGAGCCATGGGCAAAATAAGGTGCAGCTGACAGGGGGTGGGAGAAAGTCTAATTGCAAGGTAGCTAAAAAAAAAAAATCTGCTAGCAGGTGGAGACGTGTTTTGTTTCTCTTTTGAGAGCTGTTGCTTTACTAGAGAGGAGTAATGAGTAGCACTTTGCTTGTGGAAAAAAATGGAGCCTTGTCTTTTCCTCTAAGTAATACTGTGCTACTCTAGCTCCATACGCAGTCTTTCAAAACTAAAAGTTAATGAGCAGAGGGTTTTGGTGCTTCTCAGTGTGGAAGTACTGATGTGTAAATGACAGGTAAGGGTAGTCTGGGGCTGGTCAGGCCATGCTGGAAGATGGTGATGCTGCAGTAGGAGTGTATCTCTTGGCTCTCAGGCTGTTCCTATGGCTTTTTTGCTGTGCTGCTTCTTCCTATAGCTTCAGGGCTGGTCGTGTGCCTCCGGGGCAGGTGCTGTGGCCTGGAGCTTTGCTCCCGGGATCGGAGTCCTAAGCATTAAAGCCAACTCCTTCTGTGTAGCATGGGAAGCTGGCCTGGTACACAGGCCCTCTGGCCAGAGCACTGTGACTGGTGTTCTCAGGCCAACCCATGGTCCCTTTGCATCCCTGGCCAGTGGTCACCTTGATGGTGTGACCAGATGGATGGGAAGAAGTTGAGCGCAGCTTGAAGGTAAGGTGTATGCCAAGTCTGCTACATCAAAGTTCAGTTTGGTGATCTACAACTTCTGGCCACCGATTTATGGAAGGGTGCTCTGCACAGCTTAGTGGAGGCTTTCTTCTCTCTTTCCAAACAGTTTCTTAGTAAGAATTGTTATACAGTGATCTTCTACTATTTCTATCTGCTTTTGTATGTTTTTCTTTTTGTTTGGAGGTAGCATAAGAAATCAGGACAAACCCAGCCCTCGCTATTGGTGGGCAATAAACAGCTATAAGGGATCTGCTATGCAGACAGACCTGTAAAACCATCTGATAACTAATTCTTCTTTGACATTTAAAATTGCCACCACTGAAGAGACTGTCATTGATTTCTGCCAAAAACAGTCTCTCCTATTAGAGAGAGAACGGGGGAAAAAAAAAAAAGGGCAGAACATGACTGTAATGATAACCAAGTGCTTTACCAGCAAGCTTGGTGAAACCTCAGACAAAAGAAATGATTACTTTTTACAGATGGAGACACTGAAAGTGGAGACTCTGAGTTACTCCAGGTCACATAATAACATTTTGTGATAGCATCACCTGGTTCCTACTGCTGTAACAGCCACATCCTTTCTTCCTTAAAGAAGTATTCAGTTCTTTTCTTCGAATACCTTGCAAGTTCTCAATAATCATAAATAAAACAGTGCAACAATGGCCTCAGATAGTCTGACAGTAAAAGGGAAAAGTCTGATGCTGAAGGCCAGAACTGTTTTTGTATACGTTAAGGGTCTTTGGGGACAGTTTCTGGTATGTCTCTGCAGCAAGTAGTGGTATTTGAAGCCGTTGCTGTTGAATACATTAGTTTTTCATTCAGGAAGGAATGAGGGATACCAAATAAGTAGTATTCCTGAGAGGGGGAAAAAAAGGAACAACTATACAGATTTTAAAAAGTGGTTCAGCTAGAAAGGCTTTTTCACATCTGAGCCTATCTTAACCTTGAGGTTCTGATAAACTTCTTATTTTCCTCTGTTTTTCTTTACACAGGCTTCCCTATTTGCTGGTTCTGGCATGGGCTGAAAGCAGAAGGGCACGCTGTAAATAGGCTAAACTGAGCTTTTAAGCACATTTGCTCAGCAGTGTGGGGTGCGCAGCTGTGCTGTCAGACTGCCCAGAGCCTGGGGCCAAGCATGGCAGATGGGACTGGGTGCCTGTACAGGAGGTGGAAGGGGAGTGGGATCCCAGTGCTCCTCCAGGACACTGTCACTGCAGGAGCCCAGCAGGACCAGGACACTGCACACAGCCAGCTCTGACTACCTCTGTTGCGTCCTCTAGCTCAAGGCACACCAGCACCACTGTACTCACTCCAATTCCACACCCAGCTTTCACTCTGTGCTCACAGCTGTGGGAGGGAGCTGCTCTCTGGGGTTTCCCTTACACATGGCTTCTGTTTGACTTTCTTGTGGTCCTTTAATTTTCCTACAAGTCTTGCAAAATTTATTTCTTTTCACGAAAATGGCTTGAACAACTGTGGTTTTTGTCTCACTATCAGGTGGTCTTTTGAAAAATAAAAGCACCATCTCTGATGGTGCTCCTGATTTCAGGTAGGTTGGCATATAGGTGGCTGGTCTGACTAGCTTAGGCTGCTTGTGTATATAATCACTTTGCTTCCGACATTAATTATTTTGGTTTTGGATGCGTGGATGACAGATACTTGAACAAACATGAGACTGACTTCACGGTGCAAGTTGAAGCATCCCAATGAATGCTTTTCGAGTTAATGTCTGAGCAGAGAAAAATGCTGCTCCTCTACAGAGGAGCTGGGAGACATAGCTGTTGGACTGCAAATAGTCTTCTGGTTTTGCTAAACTGAAAAATTTTGTTCTCGTATTCATAAAATGTTTTGGTTGGGATGCATTCTTCCCTATCTTGCTTCTGCACAAAGATGGCATTCCAGCAGCACTGGTACCTTCCAGCCTGTGCTGCAGCCTCTGCAGTAGCCCACAGCTAATGTCTTTTAACACTCAGTGCAAACTTGCTGCCCAAGGGGAGAATCCTTGAAGTAAGACTAAGGATAAAGTGAGTTGTGTCCATTCCTGTGGAAATCAATAAAATCAGATAGGGACTTAGTCTTGTGAAAAGAAATGCAAAGGAACTCAATGTAAAGTCACATTCCTCCTTCCCATACCTGTTGGCTGGCGGGATCTTGCCTCTTTCAAGTAGTAGAGTGCCTTGTTGTAGTCACCCAGGTGGTAAAATGCAACTCCCGACCGGTAGAGAGCCTTGAAGTTCTCGCCTTCTTTCTGCAGCACCTTCAGGCAGTACTCCTTGACACGCTCATAGTTCACCAGCTCGGCCTGGAGCAGGCAGGCTGCAGGGCAAGGGGAGAGAGAGAGCAGGGAGTGTTACGGCTGCTTTTCTGCTCCTGCAATCTGCACAGGCAAAAAGAGTAGCCTAGGTGAGGGCAGTGACTCAGACTCGTGATTCAGAAAGGGTGCAGTCAAACACATTGTTTAAATGGTGAACAATTGTTTGCCAAATCCAATTGTTCACCATTTAAATACCAATGCTTCTATTTTTGCAATTTCAGACCGATTAAATTGTTTGTTCTGGGGCTTTAGGGGGAGAGCAAAAACATAAACGTCCCCCTGGAGCCAGGCCTCCGTGTGATCTTGTGGTAGTGACTGGCTTAGCCTGGAGTAGAATCATTTCTCATTTGAGGAATAGGTCTTGGAACAGTACAGAAAAGGAGGTCAAAAAATAATTATCTGACAAGAAGGAGAAAAAGGAACTAAATTAGATTAGGTATTGGTCTTAATGGTTTGAGGATGCTGAATTTATAATGTACTGTCTTTTATGCAGGAGGTTTTATATAGTGTTTTTCTGTAGGAATCAATGAGGGGCCCTGCTCTGTTGGAATGTGCTGTTAGTGAAGCAGAGGCACCTGGAGCTATAATGCAGGGAAAACATGTGCTGAACCTTTGTTGCAGTACTTAGCAAAAAGCACCAGCCTAGCACAAGAGGTCAGTTCTCCTGACTTCCTAAAGGAAAGGTAAACAATGGTGAGGAAACAGCCTGCTGAGGGCTCAGTGCTGAAGGGCAATTGCTGCAGAAATCTCAAGGAGACAAGGAAAATCCCCGTGGTGAGTTTTCCACAACTAGGGGGTGATCCCAGGGACACGCTTTACAGATATGGCATGCTGACTGCCACTCTGGGCTCACTCTAGCGCTCACTCTGGGCTCAGCTTCTTTTGGCTTACTGGGCATTAAGATGGTCTTGGGGAACACCAGTGAGAATAGGACACACTGAAGCCATGCATCTACAGGAAATGAAGAAAGTTGTTATGTCCACAAGCTCTTCTGGTGCTATAATCCAAGGCAAGTTTGGGAATGACACAATCTGGGGAGGAGAGAAAGGGAGGGGAGGCAGGATGCTGCTGCAAGGATCAGTTCAGAGGCTGGCAGTGTCCAGTGCCAGGGCATGGGGAGAAATTTCCCCTAACAGGTGGTGTTACTCAGTGCCTCTCTGGCAAGGAGACTCACTGCTCCTGGAAATCCAAGTCATCACTGTTCACATGTCACCAACAAACAGCCAGACTTCATTTTTTGCATAATGACTGTGGCCGAGATAATTCAATGCTGGATCAGAAAAAATGACACAGTTCTAGATCTCCCTTCTGCTGCACCCCTGAAGTAAGCCCTGCACCTCCTCTGTAACTCACTTTATATTCCATGGACAGAAGAGTGGCCTAGATGATCTCCAGAGATTCATTCCAACCTTGATTAGTCTGAACCTATCATCAGTTAATGTGGATGGAATGCACTCCTAACCCAAGTATACATTTGAAGTTTAAACAGCTAACTGGAAATGATTATAAACAGCCTTTTACCTGTAGAGAATCTATGGTACAGATGCACTGAGCAAGGAGTGCTAAACTTGCCCCACTACTGGTCTGTTTGGTCAAGTGGCACATTATTTACTAGTTAGATCTCTGTCCCATTTGCATTAGGGATGGACTTTCAATGTATTTTAGTAGCTCCCGACATTGAAGTGCATAGGTATTAGAAAAGCATCTGACTGCTTGCTAACGATTGCCAGTTTAAAAAAAGAAAAGCATACCTTTCTAGAAGCTTGGTAGCGTCTCCTTATCCAGAATTTGTCCCTTCCTATTTGTCAAACATTGATTTTTCTCACTCTATTTCTAATGGAGCTTGAAATGACTGTGCTTTGTTTTCCTTTATTTTTTTTGAAGCTATTAAAAAAAAAAAAAAAAGACAGTGTAAATTTACTGCTGGCTTCACAGCCCTGGAAATGGATTGCTTTGTTTGTCTGCTGCCCAGTAGCATGTACAGCAGTGGCAGCAGCTTTCTGCACACTGCCAATCTGATCCAGTCTTTCACGTCCTGGGAAACTGCCTTGCAGAGCAACAAGATGGGGGATTTCAGTCTGTTTGTTTACCACTTGGTATTTCCAGCCATCATCATAGAAGTTACTCTGAAGATGACAGGCAGATGGACAATGCATGTTAACTCAGTAATTCTATACTGGACTTGCTGCATGGATTAGTTTAAAAGAAAACTACCCCAAATCCTGCTAATTGATAAGCTGAAATGTGCTTCTGGAGATCTAGCTGGGTTCTTTCTGTGGCTCATGTTCATAGTAAAGATTCTGTAAGGCAGTGTTAGTAACTATGCATATGGCTGGGAAAAGTCATTACCACATGGCTAGCAGGAGAGATGCGTGTTTATCGGAACAAAATGAGCAGATGGATGTGCAGGAAACAGTTATGCTGGAGGAGATGGCCATTTGGAGCACCAAAGTTGGAAGTGGCTGTTGCAAATGAACCTGGAGGGAGAACCTCACTTATAAATATTTAGAGGTGTGTGCTTTTAGCTCTTGTGCACTGAAATGACCTTAATGGATTGTGATTCAATGCAAATACTGAGCCTGTTAGTAATTCAGCTTTCAAAAATGGAAGGCGTATGGCACCCTTGTATTCCTGCATAATTCAGTCAGGGGAGAATTGTTTTGAAAATGTCATTTTCCTAAACAGACGTGCATTTCTGGCTAGAAGTGTTTGTTTACCACATAAAACACATCTTCACTCTCCTTCTCTGTTCTTAATAGGCCCCCCAGTGAATCCTTCTGAGGAACAGTGCTCACTTACAGACTGCATCAAGAAAGGTTTATCTGGCTCCTTCTGCTTTCTTGAAAGTGAATGGGCTTGGTCCCACACAGCACCATCTCTGATAGCAATCTGGCAATTAGAAAGGTGCCCTTCACAGGGAGATGCAAACCCACAGTTGTAGTCATTCAGTTTCTGTGGGTCTCACCATTGTAAAGCAGCATCAGTTGAGCTCACAGCTCAGAAGTTAGGCTACTAGTTACTAGAAATTATTTCACTTCCCCTCTGTATGATTAGTTCATCTTATTTGATATAATTCTCAATTTGGTACCTGATTTATTAAGTCAACTTGATCAACATCTAACTCCTAATTTCTAAAACTATGTGAACCTAAGGAGATTCAGTAAAACCAGTTGCAGTGTGTTTCACTTTGGACTGGTGCAATCCCGTGTGTGTGTGCAGACTGGGAGAAGAACTCACTGAGAGCAGCCCTGTGGAGAAAGACTTAGGGGTTCTGATGGATGGAAGGCCAACAGTATTGTCAGATACATCAAAAGAAGGGTTGCCCATAGGGTGAGGGAGGGAGTTGTCCCACTCTGTTCTGCCTTTTTGAGGCCCCAGCTGGAGTACTATGTCCAGGTGTGGGGACCCCAACGCAAAAGAGATGTGGAGCTGTTGGAGTGAGTTCAGAGGAGGGCCACAGAAATGGTCATGGAGCACCTCTCCTACAAAAACAGGCTGAGGCAGTTGGGATTGTTCAGCCTGGAGAAAAGAAGGCTGCAGAGAGACCTCATCATGATGTTCCAGTACTTGAAGCGAATCATAGAATCCTACAAGAGAGCTTATAAGTTGGAGAGAGGCTGACCTGTACGTGGACTGATAGTGACAGGACAAGGAGAAACTGTTTTAAACTTAAAAAAAAAAGGAGTTCTAGATGAGATACTATGAGGATTTTTTTTTCCTCAGTGTGGTGAGGCACTGGAACAGGTTGCTCAGAAAAGCTGTGGTGCCCCATCCCTGAAGGTGTTCAAGGCCAGGTTGGATGGGAGCCTGGGCAACCTGAGCTGGTGGGTGACAGCCCTGTCCATGGGAGGGGGTTCTTTAGCTTCTACTCCTAACCACCGATTTTTGTTATACCTTTGTCTGATACCCTGTACAGCTTGTGTTTGCTACTTGCATTAGTACTCTGAAACTGATAAATTCACTCCATCTCCTCTTTAATAGCCTGCATAAAGAAGAGTCTGGAGCTGTTTGCTAAAGCAAAACCAAGCAAAGCTTTTGTCAGCTTTCATCACTGTTCTCTGAGCCTTCAAAGTGAAGTTAACTGAAAATGCTGTTGGTTAGCATGTCATCAGAGAAGCCTCTTCTATTTGTAAACCTCTGCAGGTTATGCGAATAGCTTTATTTGACCCAACTTTTGACTTCTAATTTTGGCTGAGCCAAGAACTAAGTCTGCAAGTGAGATGTATGGGTTTTAACATGGAGATTTTGAACAACAATATGAAAAGCCTTGTGTACCTGGAAAGTTTTGCCAAAGGATAAATCCGCATGCCAGAACATTCCACAAGCCAATTTTATCCCAGTGGCCAAATTCCTGCTGCAGACAAAACTAAAGACCTATCCATGTTACAGAAAAGTAAGCCAAATTACTGTGCAGTGTTAACATATGCCTACCCTGTGGCACACTCCTTCAGTTCAGTGCATTGTGTTACTCAAAACGAAAATTCCATTTACAGCTTTTCCAGGGAATGAAAATGATTTGGCCCTTCAGGGATGTCTCAGCTTTCAATTCATATTTCACAAAGTCCAGCCCTGTCTGCAGTTTGCTGGTACCTCTGCCTTAGATTGCTTTGCTTCCATTGTAGATGAGAATCACCTACAACTCTGTTGGTCTTGTAAGTTTTTGTACTAAAATATTCCATATGTAATGTCTGCTTTTGGGAAATGTCAGCCAAAGCTGTTTAGGTATTTTTGAAAAGCAGATTAGGGAAACACATCTTACTTTTCCCTTGTTAAAGGTCTCTGGTGACTGTCTCTTTGGATTTGTCTCATGTCCTCTCATCATTTGGCTTTGCAATCTGAAATCTGGCAGATATCATTTGTGTCAAGCAGGTGCCTTCTGTTATCCCTGGGGTGTTATGGAGCTGGCCAACCAATAACTTTCTGAAAATAAAACCAAAAGAGTATGGCTTTAATGTACTCAGAGGTGCCTTAGATTTTGGTACCTAAATTTTTTAATATTTTGTCTACCTTGGACACAATCCAGTCTAGGAAAAAGTAGGGATTTGGCAACTTAGAGAGCAGGAAAAATCTCATTATCAGTGAGCCAATAAGAGAAGAAAGAATTGCAGAAAGTGGAAACCAAACAGAGATAAACTGTCTTACTTATGACAAAGAAAGACTGATGCTGGTGAGGCAAGGGGGCAGGGGCTGAGAGCTGTGAGGGGATGGAGGAAAAACTGCAGGGGTGGAGAAAGGGGTTTATGGGTGGGTAGGTGAACTCTGCTGAGAAGGCAAAGACTGGGCACGGAACTGGAAATAAGTTTGGGACAAGGTGCTGAGGATATAAAGGCACAGGACAAGCTAGTCTGGGTACCAGGAGAAGCATTTACATTGCTGTAATTCAAGCACAGGTGAATAGTCTCCCTGCACGACAGCACCTCCTCTAGCAGACAAATTACCCACCTTTGCATTCTTGCTCTGAATCATCTTTTTCTATTCACTGTCCTCGCTGAGGGATACTATTCTGCAATGCCTGAAAGCTGGCCTTTGCAAATATCCCCTGGAGACAAGAGCAGGTGTTCTGTGGCAGAGCTAAGAGTCAGTCCTGGGGATGAGCCATTATCAGACAGCCACATGAGAAGTTTGAATCCAAATAACTTGTTTTCCTCTCCTTAGGTTAAAAATCTAGGGAAACTGAGATTTGACTTCAAAAAAAAAAAAAAGCAAACCAAACCAAAACAAACCACTGAAAGTGTATTTTATTCACTTTGGTGAGTTTACAATGAAGCAAGCAGGACAAATGACTGCTCTACAACATTCACTGATTCAAAACAAACAAAAAAACCAAACCAGCAAGTATCAATTGGGCTGGCTGCAGAGCAGAGAGAAGTAGCTAACTAACCCATTACTGCTCGAGCCTGACATGGATATTCTTTTTTTACTGCATTTATTCTTGGTTCTACCACTGGAGTTTAACAGCCTAAGCGTGGATTATTACTTCTTAGCAAGTGCTAAGTATTCCAACCAATACAATCTCAATGCGTATTTCACGAACTCACAGTGTTGTTCCCAGAAATAACCATGATTAAACTCTGCAAAATACTTTACTTTCTGACATGATCTCACCCTAAGTATAGCAGCCAACAACTCACTTAAAATCTGTTTAAATCACAGAGAGATGGAACATATTCTTGTTCTATTTTAGAAAACATGCGATTGATGCTTTGATATAACCACTTCAGGGTTGTATTCTGACATATGATTAAGACCTTGATGTATCATTGAGCAGGTTTTGTCTTCCTATTGCATACAGAACTCAAATAGGGAAGACTATGAGAGTCTCATAATACTTCCCTGACTTCAGAAGGCTCGGCATCTTTCATGGGGATGCTCTTCCTCAGAAAAACATGACAGCAATAAGTCTTGGTTTGATTTGTGTTTAAGAAGGAAAAATACTGGAATATAACTAGAGAAAAATGAGATTAAAAAAAGAAACAACTATGTTTTGTAACAGACAGCAATCTTCTAACCGTGCCACTGATGGATGTATCCATCTTTGTGTGTGGCAGTCTGCGTAACCATTGTTCATAGAAGAACATGGCTGTGTTGTGTCCACTGGAGGAATTAAAGAGGATACTGTTAATAAATGACACTGAAAATTTCAGCCATGTGTTAGTAATTTAGATTATAATTAAATTCCAATATTGGGTAACATGTCTTTCATAAGGTGATGTACTGTAAAGAGTTAAATGTAAAGGGTTATCAGAGACTGAAGGTAACCTTGGAATTAAGCTACTGTAATTTCAGAGTGCAGCCCAATAAGATCTTGACTAATCTAGACTGTTGGATTATTTTGATTCAAACTTCTCTGAAATTTAAGTAAGTGATCTTGAAGGTGAAGCTGCACAAGTAACATGGATGGCACAGTCCAATCTCTAACCTCTGTTAAACTTTTGATCCTGACTGGCACTGAAACATGTATAATATGAGGGAACGTATGAAACCTATGCTGAGAGAACAGAGCAGGCTGTTAGGCATCCATATTTGCACCAAACCCGTGTGAGCTTTGCCATTCAAGAATGCAACCCAGTGTCCCTCCAAAGAGGATATTTAGTGGCATCTTTTTCAGAGAAATGTTGCATACAGTTTCACTACAGGGCTGAGATGCTAATTAGAATCTACAGTCTCCAGACAATCTCTTCCATTAAATATTTTTCTTTTCTCTATAGTCCAAGCTTGCAAACAAAGAGGATTTTCTGGCTTCTCACCAGTAAGAAACTAATTATAGACAGCTTGATAATGTCTGGCAATAATCTGATCAGCTGACTCCTAGTTCCTGAACACCCTTCATGGGGTGAGAAGGGAATATGAGAATGACAGTACAACTTTCCAGCCTACGGTTCTCATTTATTCATCTCCAGGTACCACAAAGCCCTAAATATACCTGTATGTTTCTTCTTGCAGGGAAATGTGTGGATAATTAAAATCCAAACTGTATGACAGGTTGTTTCTCTCTGTAGGGAGGAATTCATGCTAAATGATCGACAAATATTTGGAGTGCCCAACGAGTCACCTCTTCCAAGCTGCCTTCCTCTTCTTAGCCTGACTCTCAACTCATAGACAGGTGCCAATTGTTCCTTCCCTTTCTGCTTTCTTGACCATGCTTTCCTTCCAAGGCAGAGCCTGGTTTTCTTCAGTTCTCTGCTGCTTCTGAGTACTTCCTACCTTTTCCAGGAGGACCAGTACAAGAGTACATCCAGAATAGAGACCTTAGTGACTAAAGAATTCAGATGTTTCCACCATCATACGCACTAACAGGCATCTAGCAGCTCTCAAAGGAGCTGCTAAATCTGGTGCATCAGGATTTTTGTGGCTAGCAGCCCACCCTAGGACTCCACCTACTGCTATCCCTTCTAGGGGCTTGGAAAGCACAGGGCTGATAACTAGGAGATAAGTAACAGCTAATGTGAGCTGTCAGAACAAATCACTTTAATTTCAGTCTGCGATAGGGTGATCAATCTTGAAGATAAAGGAGAAACAGTGGATGTTACACATCTTGGCTTTTACACTAGTCAAATGGCAAATTCTAGTGACATTTTCTTAAGCAAAGTGAAGGAGAGCGATCTAAATGAATACACTTAACTTTGTTATCAAAGAGGAAGGCAGTATTTAGTAGTGTTCTGCACTGATCTGTCCTAGATCCCCTGGTATTTGGTATTTTCAATAAAAATCTAAATGACAGACTGCAGAATGCCTTGTGAATTTTCATATAACACCAAGATGTGAGGAGATGCTGGGATGTATTGGAAGGCAGGGCTAGAAGTCCAAAGCATCCCCACAGACTGGAGCAGTGTCAGAACAAAAACAAGATGCAATCTGGAAGGGGCTGGTGAAAGGTGCTAAAATTAGGCAGAAAACAAAACAACTCACGCTGGTATGGGGGAAAGCTACTCTTTGAAGGACAATTCTGCAGAAACTGATCTGGGTAACCCACATCACATCAGTCAACAAGGCAATACCATTAATGAAAAAAAATACACACCAGCATGCGTAAAAAGAAGTTTGTGAGAAAAATGAGTAACGTGTTTAATTCTGGGTAACAGTCTTGCAAGAAAATGTGGATATAAACTGCAGGAGGACACCAGTAATAATAACTGATATGGAAGAGACAGAGTACAAGACATAAAGAAGACAGTGAAGGAAAGCAGTCTTACACTGTTCACATGTATAAAAAGAAAAAAGCCCAGTCATGTGAAGCAGGTTGTAACCAGAATGCAATCAATTCTTCTTGTATTCATGAAGTAAGAAGAGGGCTTAAATTTTAGCAGGAAAGATTCTTTCTGGGAAGAATTTCCTAATACTGAAAAGATAAACACTTTAATAGACTGCTCAGTGAATTCGTGAAGGATCTTAGCTTTGGAAGCATGTAAGAACAGTTTGTATAAAAGTGACCTGGAATATGCATTACCTGTACCCTTGCACCACGCTTGAGCATAGATTTCTGTCCAGCTCCACAATCTGGTTACTGATCGTGCTGTCACAGTTGGAGCACAAACTTGCTTCTCCCAAAGGCCACCATGTAGCCCACTCGTTCAGAATTCTATGGAAGGAGGTTGCTGTGACACCCTCCAACCTAGACTTCTGAACACATATGCACTTAGTAACAGCAGACATGAATGACTTCTGCCTTTGATGTGTTTTGGGTTAGAGTTCCTACATCTCAGACTTTTTGAATTTTCAAGAATGCTTCAGAAGTGTTCATGACTTCAAAATGATTCTTAAGTTACTTTAAGGCAAATTTGTGGTGATTTATGTTTGTTTGGGTTTTGTTGTTTTGTTTTGTTTTTTTTATCACAGATCCAGTGATACAATACAGAAGTTTTCCTCCAAAGGGCCAAGCTTTTGGGAAGCAAAGAATTTTGGATAACTTTTCATCTGATCCTCATAGCTTCTGTTTTGAAAAGAGTATTTCAACCTACCTGTGCCTGTAGTTACTAGTTCTTCAAATTAACACACTGATTTCCTGAAAATTCCTAGCTGGTAGTAGTTAAAACCTAGATGTCAAGCAAACAAGGAGTATTTTCTGAAGCCAAAATCTATGCCTAGTTGTGAATCAGCAAATCTTTATTCAGCCAAAACAGAGATCATCTTCATATTGCATCTTCTGATCTCCCTGCCTTTCATTTCCCAGCCAGGAGATGTAGGAGCAAGATCCTAGAAAACCATTGGTGGGACAAGAACTTCAATCAGCTTTTGATGCCTAGACAAGAGCTTCAGTCAGCTTTTAACGCCTGGATCACTTTATTCTATAATCTCTGTAAGTACTTCCTCCTCCTGCAGCCACATGAGGAGAGATGGGAATCCCTTGTTTCTTTTTGCCATGGCTTATTGTTGATCTGCCAGGCTAAATTCCCTGGAGATTCCCTTCACTCTGACTTTATATTTATCTAGTAATCTTTGACCTGTCTGTATCTTTTAGAATCAGGACTCATCTAGTCCAGTCCAGTCCAGTCAACATGACTTTAGATATGTTTGACCTTCAGTCCTGCTGTTCGAGTTGCTATTTATTTCACCACTCCTTCCTTGTTTGTTTTTCCATGTATTTCACCTTGCATTGCTTTACTCTCTCACTGCTGTGTGGTCTTTTATATCCTTTCCTCCCTTGGCCTTCTGTTGATATTGCCACCCACTGGAGGAATCTGGTCTGTTGGGTTGTTTTCATAAGGGAAAAGTACACACGATTTTGTCAGATATCAGCAATATCAGAGAGTGACAACCATCTGATGAGTGCCAGCAGTTCAACAGCTGTCTGGCTCTAACATGTGCAATCAAATATTTTACAACTGTTAAGAGTAAACTATAAAAACTACTACGTAATGAAATAAAGACCTTAGTAGAAAGATAGCTTTTGTCAACCTCACTCAGGCAAGGAGGGTATTTCTTTAAGTAGGGAGAATCTATGGGGAGACTGATAGATCTCGAGACACCTTCTCTGTTGCAGGGCAAAGCCTCCATTGCTAGGTGTGGTTTGCTGAATAAACAGCTGACAGCAGGGGTGTGAAATGCAGCTGGTGCAGCTTGAAGGCTCTCAAATGAGGTTGCTGACAATTGCACATGCCACAGCTGCCGCAGGCTCAGCTTACTGTGGCACAATTAATTTGGGCTGAGAGCTAATGCTCCATCCTGTGCCGTAGCAGGGCTGGAAGATGTGGCTGCACAACACCTGTGTGCTGTGCACTGTAGTGCTGAGCCACAGCTCACCTTACCTCCCAGGACATGGGGAAACAGACAACTGCAGAATCTGCTAAAGAAGGGCTGGGAAGCAGGCTGTCTGAGGCCACTACCTTTTTGTCTCCAGACCATTTTATGCAGGCCATTCTGGAAGTAATGCCTCCTATTTATTTCCATGGAGACTACAACAAATACAGAGAGCACAATAACAGTGTTTGATAAAGTAAATTCTTAGCTATGAAATACTACTTTTCAACGTAGTCACCACTGTTACCTATGAATTTTTGCCACTGATAGACAAGAACCTGCAGGCTGTGCTCATAAAAATCTCCATCACTGGAGTGACCCACTGTTTTACAGCTGGTATGATGACATCACGGCTAGGAAAATGTTTCTGTTCCCATGTGAGCATTTGTGGGACCCACCTGGTGCAACCCTTGAGATATTCCAATGCTGTCAGCATCATTTCCAATGCACTGAAGCAGATATTCAGCTCTGTGCACAGTTCCCTGACCATAATCTGCCAATTCATGTAGATGAGCTGATTGAGACACTCTATATTTCATGGTGTGACAGCTGTGAATGGCCATCCGGAACGTGTCTTATCTTCTGCTGTCGCCACTTCTGAAATGCACCAGTGCTCACATTCACTGTTTGGTCTCCACAAATGTTCAGGAAGCATCAATGAATGTCAGTGGGTGCCATTATTTCCACATGGAAGAACTCACTGACACACCTTTGCTTTATCCGCACTTCCACGTCAGTTGCTATTTTGTCAGACTGCCCCTCTGCTGCCGTCTGTCACACAGCAACAACATGTCATGGAATACTGGAGGGAGGGTTCAACCTCTACTACCGTACCACTAACATCCAGTTCTGACCTCATAGGCCAACATAATAAAATAAGAGGCATTACTTTTGGAGCAGCCTTTATACAATTAATAGAGACTGAAATTTTTAATTTTATCCCTCCTGAGCTCTCCCTAGCTGAGAAAACTTACTGGCAAGGAGAGGTTGAAGGGGGAGGAACGTTTCCTTCATTAAAATAAGAACCCAATCATGTGTGTTTAGCCCAAAGACTTTGCATTTTAATGAGGTTCTGAAACAGAAAGCAGCCTTTATGGCCTCCGTGGGAGGGATGGGGAGAACAAGAACAGACACAATCAGAGGCAGAGGATGCCCAAGTCAACTGTTTTCAAACTAAGTGAAGAGCGAGAGGTAAAAATCAAAGCTCTGAAAACTTTATTTTCCTTAAAATTGCACTGAACAAATGTACAAAGAAAAGTGGTTTGTGAGCACAGCTGGCTCTGTCGGGCTGTGACACCTGGCTGGGCTCTGCCTGCCAATGCAAGCTGAGGTTAAGCTTCACCTTTCTGTATGGTTGGGCCTCTAGTATCCTCATCTCTTCCTTGCCCTCTGTTTATACCGTATATAAACGTACTACATTTGAGATAACTGCCACTCCATCAAAGCCAACTAGGTGACAGGTTGGAAAGTTACTGAGAGGGGCACAACAAACATGCTTGCTTGTGACTCATTTCCTTTGGAAATCAGGCTGAAAACGAATAAACTAAAGAATGGAGTGATGATTCAGTGCATTATTTGCTTGAGAAAGCCAGGGTTTGAACTGTGCAGGAGCACTGGCTGGTGTTCTAATCAGATGTCTGCTCTTTAATATAAGTTGTAGCAAAGTGCTTCAGGTAAAGATCCCAGATTGTTCCCGAACTTTTCATAACCCATGTCTGAGCAGCACACTGCTGGCAGTGGAAGAATGGAGTGTGTCTGATCAGAAGTGTATGGAGGGGAACTTCCACCCCAAGTAAAGGGCTTATTTTCAGCCACCAGCAACTCAGGAATCACTGTACTAAGCCAGGCCAGTAATCCACTTCTCTGTCCTGACCATGTACTCTTTCGATATTGCTAGGAGATACAAGGATATACTGAGAATTATATGATGGCTAACCAAGTTGATGTGGGTTCTGCTGACACGCATATAGGTCTGCTAATAGAGATCCCTAGTGGAATGCCTCAGGAATTCATTTCATAATTGAGCCTTAGTGCTTTTGTAGGAGTGCTCTACTGACACCGTGAAGTCGGAAGATATTGTAAAAAGGACCATATAAAAAGACCTACATGACCTGGTGGATGGTCTTAAATTTATTTGGGATGGAGATCAGTAATACAAAACTTAAAATCATGCTCTTTGGACTTAAAGCAACAAATTCTGCTTGAATTTGTGAGCTCATGAGGTGGAAACAGCTAAAGAGGAAAAGGATGTGAATATGCTCGCTGGTCACAGGATGACTGAGTCATTTATGTGACACGGACATGGAAAGGGAAATTAAAATCTCAGGAGTTATTCATAAATCCAAACCAGTTAGCAGTGGTTATCAAGCATGAAAATGTAATATTTGCTTTACAGTTTTTAGCCTATCTAATATAGCATCGCATGTTCTGATTAGTTCTGTGCCTAAGCCTTCTTTTCTAACCTTATTCGGTTCTTTAACTCCACGATACCTTCTGGCACTGTGCTTCAAGTTAATCAGCCTTGAGTTTAAAAATTTATTTTGTATTCATCTATTATTTTAATTTACCCTCCACCCCATGAGCAAAAATCCTGATCTACCACAGTCTGAGCCCCATCACAACAGACAGAGATCATATAAAGGAAAGTGAGTGTATTTTCTTTGTGCTTCCAGTATAGGTATTATGCTGCTCTGGTTTCTTTGCAACATGAATGCACTCTGCGTCTTGTGCAATTAATCACTGCAAATCATTTAAGAGGCCAGTAATCTGGGATTTGAATTATGCTAGCATTAAAAAAATATGGTGACTGGAGAAGTTGAGGCTTAACTCTGCACCTTGCTGTGTGATGAGAGAATCATCGCTAGAGGCATGGGATGGAGGATCTCATTTATTCATCTGGAAATAAGAGACCAAAAAAAAAAAAAAAAGGTGCTGTGGCAGAGCAATAGGTATAGCTAGTGCTGACTTATGACAATTATCCTACAATAACAGACTCCTGTTCTCCAGAAACAGTTCTGCTTTTGCAAGATAAACTGATGGCCTCCCCAAATAGTTCATGTTCGGGAGAGGCTACAGCTTTTGCAAGGAGCCCACCTATTACCTAAAAGAATGGAAGAAACGTAGGTCTTCCTGTCCACTCCCTATCTGGGAGCAGGAGCAGGGGGAGGAATGCTAATTTTCACAGCTTCTTCTCTGCAGTTCACTGAAAGACTGTTCTGTATATCATGAAGATGCTTTTCCTGTCAGGGTGAATTAGTGGGTTAGATGGTGACTGTAGGGATAGCACAGCACACTGGAGGTAGAAGCTGGTTAGTCACGCCAGCCCAGGAATAGCCAAAAGAAGGACTAAGGGTCTAACATAAATTTTCAAGTCCAGACACCTCCTCTGCCTTCAATTTGCTTTCAGGAGTAAATTTCTTCTCCTACACACCACAATGGGGAGTGTGCAGAACAAGGATATACCAGCACTTACTTTCTGCTCTCCCTTCCATCTGCTTCAGGTAGCAGCAAACAGTTCTGCTGCCTGGAGTCAAAAGCAAAGTCTTTCAAGCCGGACCTAAGATAAATGTATCAAGCTGAGCTGAGATCAGGCTATGCATGTCAAGCGGAGCCTTACAGATATATGAGGCAGGAAGTAAATCTCCACCGTGTGACTAGGTTCTACCAAGTGGGCCTTCATCCCTCTTGCTTTACAGAGCAAAATGACTTCTGGCAAGGTAGTACCTCACTTGAGTTTCCTCAAGTAGGAAATGAGCCATTTAGACCCTGATGTGGCCAGGTCAGCGCAACGCCAGGGGCAAGAAGACTGACAGTTGTAATCAGGGAACTACAGGAGCTTCAGAATCACAATCTGATGAAAACTAGTTTGGTGGCTCTTGGCTGGCTGACCCAGCTGCTCCTTTCCAGCAGCTCCTAGGAAACTAGATCAACGGCAAGATTTAGCAGAGTTTTGCTGCTGCCACTCCAATATGAAAGGAGGTGCTGCTGCTGTTGATGCAGAACAATCTTCATGACAGCCCCCTCAACTGGCAGCAAGGAAACGCAACAGACAGTGCTCCAGTTAAGGTAAGAAAGAGAATGCAGAGCAGTGGTGAGAAAAGTACTTGCTTTAGTAAGGCTGAGGTTTTACCTGTCAAAAATGGATGTACTGGAGGTCTCACAGCAGAGATGGGATTTAAAGGGAGCAAGGAAAGGAGAAAAGGTCTGGCCTGAACTAATATGCCATAGGTAAAATCAGCTTTGAGGAATCAAGTGCATCAAGATGCTGTGGGGCAGAGCCTGTGAACACAAAGGACAGGAGAGCCTCACTGGCAAAATGGGGACAGGGCCTGGAAAGGGACAGAACTTTGCCTGTGGGGTCAAAAAGTGTGTGTTGTGACCAGGGGGGCGAGCAGAAGGACACAAGTGGGAAGGGCACCGACTGTGTGAGCAGCCCCACCTCCTGAGCTGAGAAACATGATGGGAGAACTGGGTACACAGGACAAAGCCAAGGAGAAGCAGATGGTGCTATCCAGTCTCTAAGCCTCAGGGTGATGGTGTGTCAAGAATTTCAGAGTGAGGAGAACAGAGTGGATTTTGAAGTAAAGATCATGACATTAGCTGTTGCCTATGGATAATAACAGATGAGCTCTGGCACATCAAGTTATGACAGATAAAATCATCGCTCCCAGCTGTCCCTTCTGCCATGGGTTACTGTAGAGAAAACGTGACTGTGCCTAATTCACTTCGTGAACTGTGTCAGGATTATTTCCAGCATGGTCCTAATCTCAGAATGGTTATGCTGAGGTGGGACCTCTCTGCTCCAACCCCACCTTCCAGAGCTGCCAAGCACAGCACAGCTTCCTGGGCAGGTGTACAGGAGCAGGGCCAGCCATATGCCTTCCTCCCTCCTTCCCACCTCATGTGAGCCTGCCGCAGCTGAAGCTACCTCCAGCAATTCCAGTGAAGCTTCCAGAAACTGCACTGACTCTACTGTCTTTGATAAAGAAAAAAGGAATAGAAATGCTCCAAGCCACCACAAGAAGATTTACCTGCATTCATCTATCAATGTCTTACGTTTACCGTTTTCCATCCAAGATGCAGTGCAGAAATGAACAAAAGGAAACAGATTCCAGAGCAGCTGTTAGTAACAACTTCTTAGTTAAGGATAGTTAATATTGACTCTTCTTCAAAACATTTTTAACCCTCAGTTTTAGTCACTGGTATGGTTATTGGAGTAAGCTGAAATCAAGATTAATAAACAGATATATATTCTATAATATACGGATATATTTCTTTTATATCACAATTTCTCACCTGCAAAGTAAGAGAACATAGAAGAAAATAAATAGCCAGTAAATTTTCTCAAAACCTTGTTACGTAGTTCCTCTTTCTTAAATTGTGTTTCCTCAGTTTCACACTCTTTTGCATGCTATTTTCTGTACGATGGCACAGTGTCAGGAAGAAAGTGGGACCTGGCAACACTTAGACCTCCAATTTTATTTATACCCTTTTCTTTTGCTATTTGTTTCCTTAAAGCAGTTTCTTTTATTGGTGTTAGAGCTCATGCTAAAATCCTAGTACGAAATCTTCTGATGACCCTCCGTACTTGGAGCATCAGTCATTCTGCTCACAGAACACTGATTGGGGATGTGCTTCTGAACTGATAGGCATTTCTGGAAGAACGACTGGAGAAGCAAATCTGGAGTTAGGTTAGAAATTTCTGGGTCTCAGCTCAACTGAACAGGAGGAAAAGAAGGATGCTCCACCTGCTGAACCACAGAAAAGTGGCCCAGCTCCCAGAAAAGAAGGTAACCATGGAGCTCATGGATGTATCTAGCAATAAGTTGGGAACCAGCTCTGGTTTTCACATGAGGCTTTGTTGAACCACCTGAACCATCTCCAGAGCATCACTGATAGAAATGTAGGGAGGAGGAAGAGGCTGTGACTCACTGCAACTCACCGTGGGACTCTTGCAGGAAGAAACTCCAGGACAGCATTTCAGAAGAGGACGGAGTAAAGCTGGGAAGAGGTGCTACTACAGACTTCACAGAAAGCATACCAACACACACCTCAAGGAGGACAACAATCTGTAGCTTTTAGGTAAACAAATTAACCACTGCTCTGTGTTCCAGAAAAAGCTCTGTGGTTCTTCGATGCCTCCTGCTTCACCTCCTATGTTGAGCTGCAGTTAGCCTTGCACGCATCTCAGCTCACCAGAACTGCAGCTCCTCAGGGCAGTCTAGCATAGGACTCTGTACTTTAGCAACACTTTGCTTCAGGCAATCAGGTGAGATCAGCAGGGATGAGGCAACTGGGCATCTGGTAGAAGAGACTGCAAAAACACCTGCCACCACCACAGCCTCAAGTTTTGAAAAGGCTTGGGAAGAAGAGTGACATATAGAGAGAAAAATGCGTCTCCTGCCTCAGCAAGGGAGGTGCTGTCAGACATATTCAAATTTGAGAGTATTTGCTATCCCACTCTCTCAGTGAATACAAAACTCTTCCCTGAGCAGGGAGAATTTTGTTCTCCAAAATAAAAGGGAATCGGTAAATACGAAGGATTTGTATAGACTAATTCATGGCAGTGGCTTCAAATCTCACTTATTTAAATACATGTTGGGGTTTGGGCCTATCAGTAAAAATGCCTCACAGTCACTTGTATTCATTCTCTGCTTTGACTGCACCTATGTGGAACAAGGACCATGCCAGGCCTGTACAACAGACGTTCCCATCACTCTGGTTGGGCAGATGCATCTAAACTAAGTGTCAGGAAACTCCCACCTCAGTGAAAATGCAGCCACATCCTGCTCACCTTTACTGCTCTCTCTTTTTCCCACTGCATGGCATCCTTACCAAGTGGTTGGGTTTTTTTTTGTTGTTTTTTTTTGTTTTGTTTTGTTTTTTGATGCAGCATGTAAAAAAACTTCACATCCAGCAACAATCCAAGTCTGCTTTAACACCCACAGCAATGTGCCCTGGTAGAGTCTGTACTTGTTAGCTGCTACATACTGGGGTGGGATTTTAGTAGAGGTTCCTTTTGAGGTGTCTTAGTGGGTGGTCAGTGCGGACAAGTTTTAGCATCTTTTCTCATACAGTTATATTTTCACTTGGGTTATACCAAGTGCCTCAGAACTACTTTCTGAAGGCTGTACTTGCTGTCCAGGCTGAGACCCAACATGGATGGCTATGCTTTGTAATACTCTGCAAGTACGTGTGCCCTCTTGACTGGACTCCTGTACTAAAATAAGCGTACTTCAATGGAGATGAACACGTTGCATTTAATTGGCATTCACGTAATTAACAAAGCCTTCCAGCACTCCCAAGAGGTCATCGATGCAGATGTATACACTGAGGCTCAAAGAATGAAAGTTTGGTGAAGCTAATACAACTGGTCAGCACAGAGAGGCGGAATGGAACGTTCACATCTCCCAGCATCACTCCTCGTCCTTCATTCTGTCTCTGGTTCTGCTTTTCCTGCCAAGATTAGCTCCAGTATTTCTGCATGCTTGGGAAAACCAACAAAGGTTTGCTTATCACACTGCAATGTTCCCTCACAACAAAGCTTAAAACTATGCTTACTCTGTGCATTTTGCTGCTTTGGAAGGACTGGGACTTACACCTCTCTGCAGAGATCCTTTTGGACAGATCCTCTGAAACCTTCGGGCTGTAAAGCCGGAATAAATTATTGTTGCATTTAATGGAGATAGTGGTTGCATTTGTAGCAGGTAGATGCTCTCTACCTACTTGTGGTTCAAAAGGCATTTTAGCTTCAACTATGCACAAGATGTTATATGAGTGGAAAGGAGACTGGGACATGAGTGGTATTTGGCCAGCTTGTTTTTCTGCAGGCACTGTTCCTACATTCATCTTTATTTTCAAAGAATACAAACCACTGACTTGGGAAAACTCGGTTGAATGCACCACCAGGACTGGATCGTGGTTCCTGTTCTTTATTTTTCAAATGGGCTGAGAGAAGCAAAAAGAGGTCGAGTGACTTCCTCAAGGTCAGAGACCGTCAGTGAGTCATAAAGAAATGACTGTTTGCCTCACAGCCCTGCATTCATTCTGTGAGGCTGTGCACTGCTGGTAGGATTTTTCTTTGCCTACCGCAGTGATTTCTGGGAGCCCTGACCAAGCTGCTGCCCTTGTGCCCGGTAACATTTATCAGATGGATGTAGGGCTCTCAGCTGGGCTGTGCAAATGAGGGGTGAATCTCTTTCAGGTGAAACTCCTGGGGCTAGCTATGTGGCCCAGCTCACAGCTTTGTGAAGGAAATGTGAGCAGTACTACTGGTGGCCAGCAGTGAAAATCCTAGGCCAGCAATTTACATAAATCACAGGACTTTACAGACCAGCAGGTTTTGGAATCTTGTGTGATGGACTTAAATAGTTTAGGTGCCACATAGCTTTGCAAGCAGAAACTTGAGAAAATACACCAAATATTTTGGGGCTTTGATTAAAAGCAAGAAGGAGCCGCCCTGCCCTGCAGTATGGGAACTGCCTGTTGAAGGTGCTCTATGTGAATCTATGACTTTACATTTTGCAAAGCAGTAAATGCACTGACAACAGTTCACTGTTGGCCCACATAAAATACAAACCAACCTCAATTGTACTCTTTGTGGGCACAACCTTCACCCATCCAATCCTCCCAAATCCCCTCAGGGTGTGTATTTCTCACCCGCTTACTTGGCTAAGTGCATTATAACCATAGCTAATGTGCTCTTCTGTCTGGCTTTAAGTAAGCAATTAGGTGTGCACATCTATATTTACCATGCAAAACATCTCTGACAGGTGAATGTGTGCTGGCCGTGTGAAAACAACAGTGCAAAACCAAAGTGGGCTTCCTAACTGCTGAGCTTGGAGAGCAAGCGGAGGTGCTGAAGACACTCGATAATAAGGACATTCAGATGACAGCTGCTAAGGCTATCGGGTACAAATCAGAGCTAAGTGAAAAACTGTCTTCTCTAGAATTAACATGCATGGCTGTTATGCTCTCTGCACTATGCAATGCAGATTTATTTATTTTAAAAACAGCTCTAGGCTGTGCTCAGAAGCGGAACGCCCTGTGTCTCCTCTCTTCCCCGCATCCAGTAACCCCAACTGCTGCTCCAACAACAGGCACTGGTGTTGGAGCTCACTGTGTAGTGGATCTGCTGGCTCCTGCTGCACCACTCCCTTACAAAATACAGCCCCGCTGCTGCACCTCGTGAGGTTTCTATTAGGAAGGTGTACTAACTGTTATGACAGTTCTGGAGGAGCTCCCTCCCACCCCTCTCCTTCCCTTCAGACACTAATTCACAGATCCTCCTGCTAAGTGGGAGCTCAGGGGCTGTGCTGGGAAGAGCAGCGCTGCAGTTTGTTCACCCGCACGCTCTCCTTTCCAACAGGGGCACTTCCGTCAGGCAGCACAGCACGCCCTGCTCAGCATCTCCAGGACAAATTCTCTCTCTCTATTCTCCGCTCTCTGCTGTCCATCTACTGAAAACAAACAATGCTGTGAGCAAAAGGGCACCCTGACCTGCTGCCACGTTACCCCGGGGAAAACACTGCCTGCACCTCCAGGGTTAACTGTTGTCATCTCCTTTTGTGTTCACACCAGTTAAATTTAGGTGAAATCTGTTCAAACCTAGGCTAAAGATGGAGCAGGCTTCTCATGTCAGAAGGCTACCACTGACAGAATCAAGTACAACCAGAACTGAGAAAAATTCCCTGCAGCAACCAGAAACAGCAAATAAATGGACAACGACCATCCTGCAGGAGGACCCTGCAGGCACTGTGCACACCTCAGCGAGCAGAACTTGTGCGTGCAGCAAAGTGCCGCTGGGGTAAGCCCAGCCCTTCTGCCGTGTCCCCGCTGTGCCTCGGCACTGCCAGCAGGCAGAGGTGTTCCTGGGAGTACATCTGCAAAGCCACAAACACTCCGTGCGGAATTGTTCGTAGTACGATGGGCTCTGTATACCTAACTCCACTCACCTCAACAAGCCCTGCCACATACAATGGGTTTTAATAAACCGGTGAACGGAAATTCTGTGAGAGGCAAAATTACAGCTGTGCAATTATGCTATCACTCTGGAATCTCACCTGCCTCTCCCTCCTCGCGACTTCAACAGGCATTTGAAGGAGGAATACCTGGAAATGTGATAAATGGGGGCTAAATTGTGGCCCCCCGCTACATCCCAAAAGGCACACTGAGCATAACAGATTGGCATGGATTAGACAGGAGAAGGCTCTGGCTTGATGTTTCAAACCCGGTTTGCTTTATTCTGCCTCTTTTTTTAGCCCTGGACAACAGGAACCAAAGCTCGCCAAGTGTCTAGAAAGCCAGGAGCCAGGCGGCGGTGACAGCTGACACACCAGTGTCCTGATTTTCACCATTTTTTCCCCAAGGATATAAAGGGTAGTGAGTGACCCTTCATCCTTCTGAAAACAGCAGAGCTTTATCAGTTTTGTCATTTTGAGCACCTCACTGAGTGCGAACCTTCCCTACCCTCTATGTATGTAGCCACAAGTTTTTGTTTTAGGGATGCTTTCGGGCTTGGAAAGAAAGCATCCATGTGTTTCCTGGAAGCAGAAACGGGTGCAGCTGCTCAGCGGGGACTTCAGAACCAGACCTCAAAGTGCGCCGATCCCCGGCCCTCCCCTCCATCTTCCCGCAGCACCTCTCCCGAGCAGATGGGAGGGATGAGCCCACGTCTGCTGGCCGCAGCTGCGACTGGCGCCTAGCGAAAAGCCAGCGCTATATTTGCCTTCAACTTTTATAGCTAAGGGGCAAGAAAACGCCTTTGGTACCCAGCGCTATTCGGAGCTACCCGACGCCTTCCCCTGCTTTGCCTCGCTCGCGGTGAGGGAGGCTCCCCGCCGTGCCGCCGCTTACCGGACCGGCTTCGCGCTGCGGCGGGGGGACCGGACCGGAGGACACCCGCGGCTGCGGGGCAGCGGCGCACCGCCTCGGCTCAGCGGCCGCGGTTCCGCGCTCCGGGCGCCGCTCTCCCAGCGCCGGGGCCTGCGGCAGCCCGGGGAGGGCCGGGGGGGGCCGTGAGCGGCGCCCGGGTGCCGAACTCGCGCTAAAAGCGCGGCGGGGCCGGGGCGCGACGCCGGGGAAGGGACGCGCGGCCGGGGGTCCCGGTGCCCCGCTCCCCGCTGACCTGCCAGGCTGTTGTAGCAGTCGATCTCGATGGCCTCCACCGCCTGCCGCTGCTCGTCGCTCAGCCCGCCCGCGGCGGCGTTGGCGGGGCGCTGCCCGCCCGGCTCCTGGCTCAGCAGCAGCGCCTTGAGCTCCAGCAGGGCGCGGTGGTACTTGCCGATGGCCTCCCGGAATTTCTTGTCCTTGTAGCACTGCGCCCCTTCGCTCTTGAAATCCAGCGCCCGCCCGATCAGCTCGCCCGGCTCCGCGCCGCCCGCCGCCGCCGCCCGCGGCTGGCTGCCCCCCGCGGGGCCGTGCCCATCGCCCGCCCCGCGGCCGCCGGCGTTCAGCTTCCCCGCCGCCGGGCTCGCCCTCTCCATGGCCGCGGCGCCGCCGCCTCCCGCGCCGCCCTACGCGGGCGATGCCGCGGCGCCCGCCGCCGCCGCGCCGCCGCCGCCCGTGCCCCCGCGCCGCTGCCCGGCTCCGCCGCTCGCTCCCATCCTCCGGCGGCCGCCGCTCCTCCTCCTCCTCCTCCTCCTCTCCGCGCCCGCGGGGCGCCCGCCCCTGCCCGCCCCCGCCTCCGGCCGCCCGCAGCGGGCGCCGCCGCCCCCCCAGGAGAGTCCCGCGCGGCGTGGGGCCGCCCGACGGCCCCGGGTCCCTTCGCCTCCGCGCCCCTCCGCAGCGCGGGAGCCGCCTCGCCCTCGCGTCCCCTCCTCAAACCCATCCCCGCCGCCCTCGCCGTTCCCGTCCCGCAGCCCTCAGGGCGTGAGCCCTCGCTCCGCTGCGTGGCACGGGCAGAAGGTGGCCGCGTCCTCTTCATGAGGGCACCGAAACCTTGTCCGGGCGGCTTCCCAGCCCCCGGCACCCCCCCCTCGGGGGGCTTAAATTTTCCTGAATCGGGTTTTCCCATTTTTTGACAAGTGGGTGGATGTCCACCGATAAGCATTGCCGCGTTTCGGGGATCCGTGGGAGCATTCCCTGCACACATGCAGTGAGAGCAGGGCCGTCAGCACCAGGCACGTAGGACACAGGTGGGCTGAACGCTGTGCAGCTCCACGTCCTCTGGGTGCACCATGGCTCCAGGGTGCTTTGTTGATCACACCTCATGCTGTAAAAGCAGAAGATGGATGAAAACACAGAGAGGCGTTTTCATCACCCGTGTAACCCTCCCGTGTTGGAGGTGCAGGTGTAGGGCGGTGTGCTCAAGCTCTGCAACCACAAGGAAGCTTCAAAATGGAGGCCGGATTCTCGCAGTGAGATACATGCAGCCTTGTGGCACAGCACTGGTGAACAGGTCTGTGCTGGGGGTTGGTGCTGATGGCTGGGCGACTCCTGCTCAGCAGGCAGTGCTTTGGGCACGGCGCTGTGGGGCTCCTGCCAGGCCTCTGGGCCTCACCACAGCCATGGCTTCAGCCATGAGAGCAGACATCTCGAGGAGTGTCACGGAGAAGCAGGTAGCACCGTACCTGTGGTAAAAGCATAATTTTGAAATTAGAGCTAAGATACTCAGCCACAATTAGCTGATTTCATGCGCTCTGATTTCCAGGTGCCCTGGCAGACCTGTCTCCATAAAGCCTCACATCCTGCAGACAGATGCTCAGTGTTCTCGGGTACCCTGTGCCGAGCACAAGATAAGAGAGACACTTGTACTCCAAGTATGCGTGGTCTGGAAGTTGGGAAGTCCAGTGAGGCAAGGAGGGCAGTAACAGTCAGAATAAAATTGATGTGTGGGATCTAAAAATTCCTGCTGGACACTTTGTCCTCCTGCTCGTCACATTGCTCAAGGTAAGTTCACAGAATTCCAGAGGTTTCATCTTACCAATACTGACTGCAGCTCAGGAGCATCACAAGGACACTGTGCGTCTCCTGTGCTGGAGCTCTGACACTGCCAGGGGGAAAAAGGGAATGTTGCAGGCACTGTGTCCCTTGGGTCTGAGCTGTGCAGAAGTGGGGAGGGAGCAGGTTGTTGGCAGGGTGCAGCAGCATGGCTGGGACCTGGGGTTGGTTTGCCTGAGCCCACGAACATGCACAGTCTCGGGGCTCTGAGACAGAGGGGACCCTGCCTTCTCCTCCTTCCTGTGCATTAGTCTTTAAGGAAATCTTTGAGATTTCTTTCTTTGTTAACTGCTCTTCAGCTGGTGACAGAGGCAGGCTGTGCAAAGCTGAAGTTTCTCCTACATAAGAGTCTGGCAGTGCTCACTGCCACTGTGGGTGCCGGTGGGGATTGAAGAGGTCACAGAATAACGGTAAGAGCAAGTTCTCCTTTTGGTGTGGACTGTACTGGTGTACTGCGCTGAGGCTTAGTCCTGAGTGCTGCTTAAGCACCCAGATGAGTTTTCCATCCTGTCATTCATTCTTCCAGAAATGTCCAACCTCTTTTCCTGCCAGATTGCAGTGATTGTGAAGAGGGATGTCACAAGTGCATAAATCCCAAAATGGTAGTAGTAGCAGCGTTCGATTGTTTGCTGTTTGTTGTCCAACTGGATCTCCCACACAGATGACGTAAAGCTGTAGTCAGGTTTGTGTAGGTCAGGCAGCAAAGGTCAGAGCAGCCCATCAGTTCTGTCCTGAAGAGGAGCTGAGCATTGCACTGTTTGCACTAAGATGCTTGGGAAACATTGCTGCATCAGTCAGAAGGCACCACACTGGCCGTTCTTGGGGATCATCAGCATCTCTATTGACACCCAACTTGAAAACCTGACAGCACCAGAAAGAGCAGGTCTGTGTACCACATCGGTGCACCGTGCTGAGAAGTGAGGCATGCATTCAAATAAATAAAACAAGGCTGGTTCGTAGCCCTCAGCTGTGTGCCATGAGATGAGGTCACAGTGTTGGTCAGTGTTAGCTCCTGTGCCTGCTGGTGAGGTTTTGTCCACAGCAGCACTTATCTGTCTTGTTCTGTGCTGGCTAGTGTGTGCTGACTGTCTGTCTGTGTGTCTGTCTGCTTGCCCCTAGGTGCAGCAGACCTGGCAGCTGCCTGGGTGTGCCTGTCTCTCCTCCTCCACACATGGAGGATTTCCTCACGCATTCCAAATGTGTACGCTTGCATTGCTTTATTATTGTTATTATTCTACAGCAGCCACGTGCCTCATAGTGGTATTTTAGGATCTGTGACTCACTAAACCGTAATTTCCTGCTAGTAGCCTACCTGAAAAGAATTGTCTTGGTGGTGTCCCATTTGCAGTGGGGAGATGTGCTGCTGGGTGAAACCGTAAATATGGAGAAAGATGCTGGGCACAGAGCCACGAGATCCTCCGACCTTCTCCTGGCTGCAGTGGTTTGTCTCTGCCCAAGTGGTGATTAATTGACAGGCAGACGTAGGGCAGATTCCTCACATTTCCGGACAGTGCTGTAAAGAACAGAATGTGAGCTAAGCAGGCAGAGCACCTGTCTTTATGGCTGCACTGTTCTAGCTGGGTGTGAATTTGCTGTATCATTTCTGGTGTTGGTTAGATTTTTACCAATTACAACTTTTAAGGCTGCTGTGAGGTCTCAAATCTATATAGCAAAATCATAGAATGGAATCATAGAATCATTGAGTTGGAAGGGACCCTTAAAGGCCATCTAGTCTTTAATGAACAGGACACTTCTTGTCCATGCACTGACTTTGATGGGACTGGTGGTGGTGGGAGAGTTGTCCCACCGAGTCCTTATGGACAGCTGGAGAGGCAAACCAGAAGTCTCGCAACTCCCCAGATGAACCCGAACCAGGTTGTGATGAAAATGGTGCCGAGTCCCTGTGAATGGGAGAAGAGATTCCTGACTGCTGCCATTCAGCTGGAAAGAGAATACCCAGGCTGCCCTCAGCCTCCAGCACGCACAGCTGCTGCTGCTAAAGTCTGTCATCAGCTTAGTCAATCATCCATTATTTATTTCCAAATCATATGTAAAGCTCTGCAACACAGCCTTTGGTCTACCTATGGGGAAAAGAAGAGACAGAGCTTCTGAAAGACCTGGGAAAACAAAGGCAGAGAAACCTCTGAAATTCTTTGCTTGGGAGATTGTCATATGTAGTTACGTCTAAAGAAGAGAGGAAAGGGAAATAAATTCATATGCAAGAAGGAGTTGCCACCTTGGTGCATATTCCTTTGATCTCTCCATGTCATTTGTTGCAGTTGATTTCTTTTAGCACTGGAGCTCCTTTGTTTACACGTGTTCCTAAGACACAAAGTGCTTCGCTCGTCACGTCCCTCATGCATGTTTCCCTGCAGCCTGGGCCATATGTGTGGCTGGTCACCAGTCCCTACTGCCTGCCTGCTGGAGAGAGGGCTCCTGGCACCAAGGAAGAACAGTCAACAGAGATGTTTGCAGGCAAACAAGAGCATCTTTGTGACAAGCCATTTGTTAGGCATGTGAATGAACAGCATCTTTGTCACAGAAATATTTGCTAGCAAAAAACATTAAGAGGTAGACGGTAAAACAGAACAGCTGCTCAGAGTGAGGATGAGTGTTCCAGATTGCTTTTAACGTACTGGATTCCTTCATTTTCATAAAGATGATGGCAGGGTGCTGCCTGAGAGACTTGGCTCTGGAGGCCAGATCAAACCCATGTCATCATTCTGAGTGGTTTTCTTTGCATTTTAATTGAGTTCTCTAATCTGTAGAACTGTTCGGTTGCACCACAAGGGAAGAGAATGTTGCCATGAAATTTGAGAAACCCTTTTAATCTCCTAGCATCTATGGTGACAGGCCACCTGCAGGCTGCACTCACAATCTGTTGGGCTATCCCTGGAGCTCTGGGAGAGCTCCTGCACTGTGCTCAGACCGAACTGGAGGGCAGTGAGGTTTGTTCTTCTGTTGTGTGCAAAAAGAGTAGATTCATGGAAAAAAATACATCTTCCTTAGCAGGCAGGTACTCCAAATTACTGCAAAAGTAATGCCTGTATCTTTTGCCTCTCATTTTTCCTTTATCTTATCTACCAGCATCCAAGACTGTCCTAGTTCCAAAGGTACATCTACACTATACAAAAGAGCACAGTGAGGGGTTTTTGAATTAGCAGTGACCTAGATCTGAGCTCAGAACAAAGGGTTCCTGAGACCCTATGGAAGGAAGCAGACACTCTCTCTGCTAGCCCAGCTGTTGCTGCCCTGGGAAGATGCGCAGGACTGCTCCATGTTATACCACAGCATCAAGGACTGTGTCTCCATGCATCAGCCTCCTGGTGTTGCTAGCAGGGACCTGCTCAGGGCCTTCCTGAAGGTGAAGTCTCGTTCCCAGACTGCTGAAGCACTGCACATTGTGCAGTATTAATCGGGAATAAGGGACTGCCCAAGTGAAAGGCAGGCAGCTCCAGGCTTGTGAGGATCATGGCACTGGACGAGCTGTATTGGAGGACACTCGCCTTCAAATCGGTACAGGAGTGAGGAGGAAGTCAGCCAAGTATGAGTCAAGCCTGATAGTGTGCAAGTATAACTGGATCTTGGATTACTGAACAACATAAAAAGCATCCCAGAATCCACTGACGCCCTGTGTATCCTGCATGGCTGGCACTCAGAAGAGACACGTTGCTCTGGTTACACACCCTGCTCACACCTGCAGGATCAGGCGGAGGTTGCAACCACTTTCCAGGACAAGTGTGCATTTTTCAAAACTCCCCATTTGCTAACATAACTAACACCAGAACCACTGGACTTACTTCGCATGTATGGCTGTGACTCATTCAGCTGCATTCTTCCATAATAATATGTAGGCAGGATTGAGTATGCATCCAACTACACCTAGGCTTAAAGAAACGTCCCTCTCAGCTTGATGGTTCAACCCTATCACTGTTTATGAGATTAAAAATGAAGAGTGGGATCAAATGGGGACATTTGTGCTTCTAATCGCTTACAGCTTACCCACCTTACAGCTGAACTGCAGGAGGAAAGCTGTGAGCACTCATTTCACAGAGCAAGCAGACCAAGCAGCTGCCTCTCTGAGACCCATCCCAGCAACATGTGAAGGAGTTAAGATCTCTCAACAAGCAGAGGTGTCTGGAAAGTTTCTGGTTTGGCTAAGCCTTTGAAAACCAGGGCTTCTGTGGGTTGTCTCAGTGTGGCATCTAGTTTTATTGTTCTCTGTCAAGGTGGAGGTACAGTAGTTGGCCACTTTGTCATGCCTGACTGTGAGCAGAATGCTGTTCTCTGGACAGGACATCAGTGTACTGAGCACAGCTGGCTGGAGTGATGGCAGCAGGAAGGGCTGTGTGGTTCTCCTGCCCATTCTCACATGCCTCTGGAAATCATGGTGGTGACCAAGCGGGCAGCCCTGAGGAAGCACAGGCTGACTCAGAGTGTGTGGTCAGCGATGCAGTAAATGGTGCTCTCTGCTAAGTGAGCACTTAGCCGCTCCACTGGTGCCTCGGGAGGCCCTGCCGTTCAGCCGGCTGTGCTATCTTTGGAAGAGGTGAGATGAAGGTGTTTCACTCTCCTGACCTTTAATGCTCTTGTGCTGTTACTGAGTTTGGAATGTCGGCTGCAGGTCCTGGGTCAAATTTCGATGCAGATGCATTCCCCTTTACTTTTCCAGTTGGATGTATTTAGTCTGCTTGCTGTCCAAACGTGTGGAGGGTGCTGCAGTACACAGCTGAGCAGATGGATCCTTTTGTCCCAGAGACAGATCCATGGCTGAGCACAGGGATTCTTATGTCTACAGAAGTGCTCGAGTGCAAGCTGCAGTGTAAACTGGAGATCTTGGCCATTTTGCACATGGATGGCTGACCTGCTCACAAGAAAGCAGAAATAGGGAGATAGGCTCTAAAAAAAGGAATGCTTCTTGCTGTATCCCCAACATTCATCATCCTTTAGCAGCATGTGGGGTTTTCCTGAGGACACACAATCCCAGATTTGCTAGAAATAAATTTGTGAGCTCTGGTGAGCTCAAAGCCCCAGACAGCATGGTTGCAGGCTTACCATCTGTGCGTTACTCTAGGCCTGCAGTTCACATTGTGGGGTTCTCAGCTTTGTTCTTTTGTTGCAAAAACGGTTCTGTTCCCACCGAGGCAGCTTTTCAGGCCAGATCCATCTCCCAGGACGCTGCAGTGATGGAAGGTAGCCAGTACAGTGTGGTATCAGTACAATCCTGTGTGCAGTGCAGTGGAAGCTTAAATGAGCCTTAAGTGAAGAAACATCATTGATTCATCCTGCAGAGAGGAGAGGAGTTCTAGTGAGCCAGGGTCTATGCAAAGCTTTCAGACTCATTCAGAGGAGCCATGTGAGGCTGCAAATACGAGGTCCCAAGTGTAGACATGTAGAGATTAGCACTATCACTGCTTAATCAAAGCTCACTGAGGATTTCACTGCTGAAAGTTAGCATTTATATGGTGAGTCCTGCAACACACACTGCTTTGCATTGTAATACTGATTTTAAAGGTATTTATTTTCCTGTAAGCTGTTGAGCACAGTTGATATTAGCTGTATCACTGCAAGGAGAGTCTGAAGAGCAGCCTTTATGGCCCTGCTTGTCTGAGCCCAGCTGTCACTGTGATGTCTTAGCCTGGAGCAGCAATGTTCTGGCAGCTCAGGAAAAGGCGGCTTTCTGTTGTTGAGGAGATTTTGCCTGCTCTGTTGGCTCCTGAATTTTCTCTCATGTTTTGAGATTTGTCCTTGTTCCTGCCTGTCCTGTGCCTATTGATCAGAATAAGCCAGGTAAAACAAGGTACATTCAATGCAGCAGTTCCAAATTTCTCAAGAAAAAGAGGACAGTTTTAAGCTACATTTGTGATCCTCTTTCCTTACTCTACACTCGCCTTGGAGGATCAGAGTATAAAAGTCATTGCATAGTACAGCACATGCTGTCAGAGAGACGTGGGAAGTTTCTGCTATAAGTATCTCAAGCTGGAAATTCCTTTGTCTTGGACTGCAGCTACGAGCTTCCTGTCTTCATATATCAATAACATCTCCTCCTTCATAATGTCATATGTAAAAATTCTACTATATACGACTCCTACTAAAACCCGAGATATATTCCTGATGAATTTTGGAAGTGGAAGATGAAAGTAATTTTTTTTTTCCAGTCCAATGTTTATTTAAAATACTGCATGGTATCAAGACAAGCAGCAGTTGAATACTACTTAGGGAAAGGTGCAAATATATTTTCTGCAAGGATTTTGAAAACAGAGAATCAATGGTGTCAAGAGTAGCAGATGCCCCAGAGAAGGAACTCTGAAATCAGAGGCAGTGAGAATAAGAAAGAACAAAAATAGTATGGAAAAAGGAAAAGATGAAGGAATGAGGTGTCTTGGATGAGGAAGTAAAAGGGGAATGCTACAGTAAAAAGAGTACTTTTGCACTTCAGGGAGGAAGCAATGGATGGTTGAAGATGTAGCTGATGCAGCTTCTTGAAAGCTGAACTGATGGCTGGAACCTGTGTGAAAAACATCATTTCTAAAGCAGGGCCACAGCAGCACAGGTGTGAGGAAGCAAACCTGAGTGGCAGTGGCAGTGAAAAATCCTTGCTGAGTTGTAAAGAGGCAAAGTGTGCAAAACCCTTTGATCTGTCTGGTAGCATTTGGTAACCAGACAACTGTTCTCTGGAGATGCTAATTTAATCCTAAATTAATTAATTAAAAAAAAAAGTTCCAACCTTTTCTGTAGTAATCCCTCTGGTAGGAATGGTGAGCAGGATTTCCGAGACCTGACTCACTGTGTTCTTCAGATAAATCTGTGAAATTACATGAGATGATTGTTTTCCAGTCTGTACCAGAGGTGGATTGTAGTCAATGGTACAAAGGCACGGATCACCACCAAAAAAAAGATACATACTATTCCCAAGTGAGTAGCCAAATGTGCCAAGATGGGCACAGTGGAGAGGTGGTTAAGGAGAAAACCAGTTTTCTAAATGGGCACAAATAGTATTAAAGTCTGAAAAGAACTTTGATTGCCTTTTTTGAAAAGCACGACTACATGCAAGCTGAAGTACAGAATACCTAATCTTCTCTACTGCATTTGTTCTGCAGTAGCAGAATAACAAAAGCACAGTAATAGCAGTCCTTTAGTTCCACCACATCTGGTACTGAACCCATGCAGAGAATAGAGTAGTGTGCAGCCTGATTGTTCATTACTGCGGCTTCATCTGCTCCAGCTAAAGTCAGGAAGACACAACTTCCATAAAGATGGACTTGCAAAATCCTTCTTGCATAAATTCAGAGGACTGTGCGCGTAACAGTGAAGTATGTGACCATATGGGACAGATTTTCTTGGCGCTTGTCAGCATATCTGCCAAGTCTGCAGCTTTCTAGGTTTTCATCGTGCTGAGGTCAGATGCAGTGTATGAGGAATTCATCTGAAACCAGAAGGTAAGCCAAGAACGGGCCTGACATCAAAATGTGACCTTGTCTTGTTCTCATTATTCCCATAATTTGTATTAGCCAAATATATATTGACTGAACAGAGAGAAAATCAATACTTTTCCTCCAAAATGAAAATATCTACATTAATGAAGGTTATAAAGTTGCTCATACGACCTCCTTAATATTTATAATGCAGATTTGTAGGGCTGTTTTTTGGCTCTTGTCAAATCAAAAGATCAACAGGTAAACAGTATCACAAAAAAAAAAAAACCACCAAGCCAACAATAAGCAATGAGTGTTTTGGATTTGTCATTTTTCAGCACACAACTGGAACTTTCTTTGCAAGCAGTAATATTGCTTAATGTACTCCATTTCATGTTCACAGTTTTGAAAGCGACAATGAGCTACTGCAGTCATCTGTTCTAATCTCTTCTGTAAAACAGGTAATGTAATCTTAACTGGTGGTCTGTGATTACAGTTTCTTATTTTTATTTGAGCTCTGAAATTTATTTATGAAGACGTTGGGTCCTGACTTAAAATCTTCCAGGGATTTTGATGGTTTATTCCAGGGGCTGATTACGGTCATTATTTTGTCTTACCAAGTCTGTCTTCTTTCAGCTTCTAATCATCAGATCTTGATGTATTTTTTTTCTTCTGCTAGATTGCACAAGCGGCTACTGTAACAAACAAACAAACAAAAAAAATCTTTTGTCTTGGCAGCTATTTGTCAATTTATTGTGGTCTGTTCTTGGTTAAGCTGAATAGACCAAGTTACACTAATCCTTTGCTGAAAACAGGTTTTCTAAATTACTCATCAGTTCTGTGGCTCTTTTCTGAACTCTTTCTTAAATACCTCAAAAGTGCAGACAATGGAACTAAATTCTGTTGTCACCTGTAATTTCTTTATTCCCCAGTTCTGCCCTATAAGCCTCGCTTCAAAATCAGGTATTATACTCACCTTTTGAAACCAACTCATTCATTTCTTTTTAAGTTTTCTAAAATTTTCAGAGCATCTTGAGTTTTTCCAGGGAAACACATTTCCATGGGCGTGAATTTCACTGACTAAATAACAGATTATTGAAGGACAATATTAGAATGTCCTCTGTGTGAAGACTCTGTCATCTACTGTCATTTTTTGCATTTGGTAAATGAAACATTTTCACCAGACCTAGATAGTGCTGATTTTTGCATTCTGATTTCTCAAAGTTAGAATTTCAGAAAGGACAAACACAAATGCCATGCCAAATACATGTAGTAAATAAGAATGATCTCAGCCAATCTCTCAGCCAATTTACTGGTAAGATTTATTTTGTAACAAACCAAGCTGCCTGGTATTGACCATGCCTCTGTTTGCTTCTCTGATTGCATCTCCTGTTGACGAACTCTTGATTCTACTGGGATCAGGTCAATCTAACTAGTCTGAAGTCACTTTGGTATTTATGTCAGCCCCTTTTAACAATGGACAAAACAAGACTATTTTTCAGTATCCAGACACTGAAAATTCTAGATGATCTCAGAAAGAAAAAAAAACAAAAAAAAGATCAATACTAGAAGCCCTAGTAGCTCTTAAGTCAACTCCTGTAACAATCTCTTCTGATACCTTGGAGAGTAATGAAATCAAACGGGAAGCAACACAGGCTTATACCATAAAATACTTGCTAGGTCTTGTCACTGCAGCAATGAGTCAAGGTACTATTATCAAAGGTCTGACTTGGAAACTTACATTCATTTTTGATTCTCAGACTGGTGGTGCCTATTGAAATGATCTGATTTCTACAGGCCCAGCCATTTGTGTGTGTTTCAGCTACCTGGTACCGAAGCTTTACAATGAAAAGGAAAGTCATTTCAGTGACTTAAGAGAGTTTCTGCAATATGTGGAACTATGCATTATTTAGATGCATAGGATGGGCAGGGTCTGTATGAGTAATAACTTCAGTGTTCAGATTTCTTTTAATTCATAATCCACTGGTTTTCAATCAAGGACTGTTTGCATGTGAGAATCAGGCAAGAAAAGTCTCTTGTTGGGCTGCTGTCTCTCTTTTGGAAGTTGTAGAATTATTTAAGTGTTGCCATCACGATTGAGAAACACAGTACTGAAAAATCTTCTAACTGAGCAGTTAGAAGAATAGACTATGCTTGACCTTATTAGCAGTATCACTCATTTTGTACTGCGAGGCTTTGGGGGTGGTGGGAATTGAGCCAGTCTGCTTGGAGCCATGGGATATGGTGCAACTGTCTTCTGGTTGTTTACTTGCTAAGTCATTTAATTAGTTTAGTTTCTTGATTATTCTTCTTTCTGCTTAAGCGCTGTTGCTGAAGTAACTCGTATATATGTGTGTATATATACATACTGGGGAATGCAATCTAGGTAGGGTGACAGAGGCACAAGGTTGAAGCCCAGCCTCTTATCAACACCTCTATGGATCTCAACCAAATTAATTTCCCCACTTCCCTCCCCTGAGTCACAATTTTCCCAACAGACCCAACACCTCTTACATATCCCGTAGCACCACCTACTGGGATGAGAATTCTCAGATGAATCTGGTACAGGACACTGGGAATACGGTCCAAAACCAATGTATAAAGCTACCTTATAAATGTATAATGTGTTTTTAGCATTTTTCTAATGAGTGAGGCAATGAAGAGATGACAGGCATGGGCAAACTTGCCTCTAACTATTTACCGTATGCATTAAGAGGGTTTAAAAGTTATGATGGATGCTGAAATTAGATATTTGAGCTGCATTAAGGATACAGAAATTGATACAATCACTTAGTGTTCTGCTCACATTACAAATGGGATCGTTATGACACACTGTCTTCTATAGATTGAAAGAGAGCAGGTCACTTTTATATCACAATAAGTATTTTATGAAATAGTTGACTTGTGTAGACTGACTGAATAAGCTGCAATGTCTTTGTAGCTTCACAGATGAATTTTAAATTGTATTTGGGAGGTGATATTCTGATGTAGCCTCGGGCTAATAAATCCAGGGCTTATCTGCCCAACCGGCTGAGGTCTCAGTGTTACAGAAATGAGGAAGGCAGCTCCTGGAAAGGACTAGATTCTGGATGTCACTGAGACAAAAGACAAGCATTGAAAATTGGTATGGGAGATGATATGGTTAGTATTTAGAAAACAAGTGCTCTCTGTAGTCACTTCCATTCCATCAGTGGTGAAAGGTAGTCAGGCTTCAGAAAAATAGTATTCACAAATGCAAAAGTCAGCGTGTCCTGATTTGAGAGGCCTGAGATCTTTGGACTGTAAAGCAAGAATTTACAGCATTTAATGTATTCTGTGGATGGATTGAAAGAGATTTTAAAATATACTGATAAACCTGATAAATAATGACTGTGGAAGATAGGCAGACATGGATTTTAAAAAGTAAGAATCATACAGACAGAGAAATGTGTGATGACTACAGCTTCCCATGTCCACTTCTGTAAATGTTCAAAGACACAGGAGACATTTGATCTGCTATAAAAGCCACTGTGGATGAGAAAGTAGAAACCCACAAGCAATACAGAAAATCAGGCTACAGCTTCTGTAACCTTGATACTTGTCTGAGATACAGTAAGAAAAAAAATGGTTTTTCTGCCCAGAATGAAGTCCAAATTTCCTCTCGAATGCTAATAAGTCATAAGCTATACAATGTTTCTCTCTACTCACCTTTTCCTTTTAGGAAAGAATGATCATATTGAGCTGTACAGCTGGATAATGTGCACAGAAAAGATACTCTAGCCAACACAGAGCTTGAGTTTGAAGGACATTTCTTTCACTACAGCCCTGATAAGGGTATACAAAGAGAAGGCTAGTCATTTAGCTGAACCTCCCTTAAATCCAAATCCTGTTATAACTTGGAAACAGAAAGGTTATTTAACATGATTGAGAGATTTGATAAAGAGACGGACAGTAAACAAGAGTTAACAGTATATTATGGGGCTGGGTGAAGAAGACAGTAGAGATTGGTACGGCTCATGACATCCTTTTTCAGTACAGAGCCCAGGCTGACTATGTTAGGAATGGGCTGCACAGTGCTATTAGATGCAGTGCCCAATACATGAACAAGACACATTGCTACAAATCTGTTCTGCACTGGGGAAAGTTGTCCTGGAGAAACAGCCCTATTGATGGAGGTATTCATTGCCTTGTTCTACCTTCTGTTCCTTCAGATGACAGTCTACACTTCGTGGCACTGAATCAAGCTATGAAGGTCAGTCATGTGCTGTGTTTCTGCTGGTAAATGTTAATTTTGGACAGATTTGTAGGACATTTAACAGGTCTGTATTCATCTCCTGATGTTCCTATTATCATTATTTATCACTGGATCATGATAGCTTTAGTGTCCCAGCAGAGCCCCAGATGATAAGTACTACAGGAATGCATGCCCAGCTTTGCTTTTTTGGCTTCACTTCAGTAGATCAGCTATACTTGTGCATCTCCTGCTCTGTCATCTTGACTTTTTCTTCTTCTTCAGCAAAGGAGATATTTAAAACACTGGGGAAAGGGAAGCAGAGGAGATGATTACTTAAGATCTTTTGCTTGTTAATCTGTAAATGTTCCTGCTCCATTTTCCATTGCACTGACAGAAAAACAAGACCAATTCTTTGCTAGATGCACAACTATTGCAGTGTATTGTCTAAGCTGCCACATCCCTATGGATTTTAATGCAGGGTGCAAAGCAGAGAGGTGCTGTGGTATTTTCAGTTATACAGATTAAGCTTTGGTGTAAGAGGTTTATGTTTGCTTGGCGTACATGGTGAATCTCTGTGCTGTGAGCTTAATTAATTAAACCTACCCTTTTCTATTGAAGTCTTATGCCAAGTACCCACTGACACACCACACTTGGCTGATGTGGTTGAGTGAATATCCCCAGATGAAAGTTTCTCTTATGTGCAGAGTATCATCTTGCCAAACAAGAGCACTTCCAGCACTGTACGTCATGAGGGCAGGGTCGCACCTTCTGGGTCTGTGTTGTGGCACAACAAGACTAGTATCTCATTCTCTGACGGTGGAAAATGCAGCACCAACATGATGGTTTGATATTTTTTCGATACCAAAGGGATTGACCTTGCCTTTGGGACATATTGAAGCCAAATATGAGATTATCTATATTTGAAAAGGAAAATTCACCATTTTTTTAAATGCAGCCTAAGATGGGAAGTATGTTACTCCTGCAACAGAAGGGATGGATGATCCTGAGAATGAGCTTTCTCTACAAATTGCATTCCAGAACTATTTGAACAGACTTCTTGTGCACCCGTAGTTGTTCCAAAAGCCCACACAAAGCACTGATGCACCAGTAGTTCCCTATCCCAGAGAGGACTTCATAATTTAGAGCTCACAGGGCAACAAAAGGAAGCCTACAGTGATGCTCTCTGCAACAGCTTTTGAATGGAAAGGACTTGGATCCCACACCCTCTCAGACACAACTCCGGTGACCAGGTAAATCTGCTCTCTGAAACTCTCAACTGAGCAGCCAGAAGTCTTATTTAGCTGTCAAGCTACAAGGCTCCAGTAAACTCCTGCCCTGTTGTGCCACCAGTATACTGACCTGGAAGTTTGCTCTGCCCAAAGCAGAATCCAGTTACCTGGCAAAGAAATCCTCTACAGAGCAGTATTACCTGAAGAGGAACATTTTATTATAGCTCATACAATTCTTTTTTTTTTTTCCCACAGGCCTAGCAAAAACATGAATTCCCCACCTTCCATTAGCTCAGCCATTAGTATTAACTCATTCAGTCTGGGCCCAGGGACAAGCAGTCCCTGCCACGCTGAGATGCTGAGCTGAACATTTTTTTCTGTTTTCTCCAGGTCTTAGAATCAATGTATGATGTAACCCCTGCTTCACGCCCTTGGTTGTTGTGCTGCCCAGCCCCACAGCAAACTCAATGCCTTCCTGTGTGGGTCTGGAGATCTCATGCCAGGGACTTGGAGCTAAGTGGGCCTGGGGGGATGCAAGCAAGTAAAGTCAACTGCTCAACCTGTTCATCCAAACAGAAAAGATTGTTAGCAGCGATTCTAGCCTATTCAGTTTTAAAAAACCAACAACATAGCCTGAGATCAATATTTGAGTGACTTGTCTGTCTTCAGTGTTGGGTAGTGTGAAAGCACAGGTGAAGAAGCAACATACCAGTCAGGACAGAAATAATGTTTTTTATTGCGACCTGCAGGGGGAAACATGTAAAATTACAGGGAAGGAAGCACAGGTGTTAGGGTTACCAGGCAACCACAGTATTAAAAATAATGTGACAGGAAAGCAGGGAAGAAGGGACCCAACCGGAGAGCTGCCTGGCCAATTAGGTGCCTGAGTTAGTGATGAAGTGAGCACATTAGGATTTCATGGCAGGTGAAGAAATCTGAGGTAGACAGATGCTGCAGAGAAAAAAATGTACGTCACTAAATGGACAGAGTGGAGATGAGAATTATTATCACTGGAATAAAACCCTCTATTTTAATTATTATATAGCTTGGAGTTGTACAAGCAGAAAGATGATGAGAAGTTCCATTTGTGATCTGCCTCTGATATTTCTGGTTTGATTTTTCAGCTCTTTCAAAACAATGAAATTAAGCTTTTCTTTTGCACTTCCTGATCTGGTCAGCCTGCCCTGTTCTGCTTCCTCCCACTGGGCTGCACTGAACACTGCCACTGTGCAGCACAGGGCTCGCTGCCAACCAAGCCCTAGTTTTGACAGAGAGTACAGTTAACCAGGAAAGCACATCCTCATTTTGTACTTCACAGTGGAGACACTTATTTTTCTCAGACCTTCTTTCAGATCAGCCAGATGCTTGACTAAAGACATAAAAAGGACTTCACGATTTGGCCACATTTATAAATTTATAAAGCACTGCAAAACAGTGACATTCAAGGCCTACTGAAAGATATTCTGTAATTGCTATGTAGTGTGTTGTGGAGACTGTGACTATTTCTAGCATGTGCAGTACAAAGGCTCCACAGGTGGGCAATTGCTTTGCCTTCCTTCCCCCCACTGCCCTTGGCTCAGTGGCTTTGAGCAGGGTCAGGATTCTGCTCCTGGGCTCGGATCTGCTTGTTGGAAATGGGGTATCAATGAAATACCAGCTGGCTGCAAAGCCAACGAATGGATCCAAGTTGGAGGCTGAGCAGCAGTTACCTGATCCATCATCCTGCCTCTCCATGGACACCTCTGTTTGTCTCCAAACCTGTGCATCTCGTAGGACGTAGGACAACTTCTGGGTCACGCATGTGTCCCCTTTGCTCCAAGGAGGTGATCCCACACCTGCAGATTGTACCTGTTGCCTTCTTCTCTAGTGGGCTTCGGTGCTGACAACGTCAATCCAGCAGCAGATACTACTATTATAAATGTCTGCAGAAACAAAAAGGGCAGCATCCCGACTTTCAGTGATGCATTAATAAGAGATCACATGCCAGATGACATAACTGGTGCTTCTTTGCTTGAGATCTCATTTCCTCTTCTGCCTGCAGTCGTAGCAGCCATGTGGCATCTTGACATTTCTTCTTTATTAACTTCTTGATAGATAGCCTTTTGGGGTTTATAAGGAGATTAAGGAGATTAATAGTTTTCAAGAAGCTTTTAGGATGTTAGCAAGGTTTTATCTTTTTTTTTTTTTTTTCCCCTGTACCTTTAAACACGTGACTCAATAAAGCAATGTGAGCTACTCTGAGGATGCTGGGAGCAGTACTCTTCTCAACACGCTCAGGCTCCTGCTGCTTGCAGCAGTGAGCTGATAGCAACAAGGGGAACCCAGTTCTGAAGAGGGCACCAGCTGCAGCCATCGTGGCAGCCACTTCAGTTAGATCTTCCCTGTGGCATTTTTCCAGTAGGAAAAAAAAAAGATCACACAAGCTTGTTTTTTTTCTATAGTCAGTGCATGTGATTAGCAGTATTTATAAAAACTGTGCATAAAACAGTATCTCAGGAAGGAAAAGTACAGGCAGATGCACTGAACAAAAGGAGAAATTAACGACTTTGAAGTCAGCAGAAGTGCCTGATTAAGGATGTGAAGAACAGAATTCTGCAATCTGGCCTTTTATAGGTTTCTAAAGCATCATTCCACAATGAATTCTGAGGCCTACAGAAAGTTATAGTATAAATGACTACATATGTAGTGTCACTAAAGATACTGTTGAAATTTTCATTATTTTCAGGATGGAAACAAGGAAATCTCACCAGCAAAATGATAATACAAATTAAGGGAAACATATTCATAGTAGCCCAATTAAACCTCCCCTTTAAAGATGTTGTGGATGTTGTGGTGTTAGCATTTTCCTTGCATTGCTTATAATTTTCTAGTGCTTCTCGGTTCTTTTTTTTTTTTTTTTTTTACCAAAACAAAAAGAAACATTTTTCCATTCCTATTTAATATAAAACTGGTAACAACTCACTCATTTCATATGCAGTTCAAGCCCTGCAATTTTGCATTAGGACAGGAATTTAAATTTCCCTTGCAATTCAGACGAAAGCTGGAGTTGCACAGAAGGGTCAATGGGACTTGGATCTTGTTACTATTACAGTGCGAGTTCAATCATAGTTTGGCAGAATCCAAAGCACTGTGATGATCTCCTTGTTCTGAAGCCTCTGATATGTTTTGGGAACTACCCAGGGTATAATGACAAGGATACAGAGACAATGCTTTTTACCTGATGGCATACAGCTAGATTATTATTCCTGCCTCTGTGTTCTGTGGAGATGTGCACAAAGACTACCATTAGTAGACAGAGTCCTCTCAATTTAGCTCTGTTTATGTGAGACCATAAAGGAAGTCCTTGCTAACGTCCCTTCTGTACCCACAATGCGATCGGAGCGTTCAGCTCTACCAGTCCCACCTCCACTGCGGATACAGGAGACTGTGAATTAGGAGCAGTCTCTTTTATTCTGTGTGTTGTACATACAGTGCCTAGCAGAGAGGATCATAGCAGGACAATATTCCTCATTAGTTCTGATAGCAGAAATACATAAAATTAATTCCACTTGGGGGAAAATGATACTAAATGACATCAAAACGCTAGGGCATGAAAAGGTACGTATTTTTATCCATGTGTTTTATGCATTTTTTAAACACACAAATAAATCCTTTGTGAATATGTCTGACTATCCACTCCTCCAGGTGCCTTTCTCTGACACTGAAGGCAGCGAGCATAAATTCCTCATTTTACCTGCAGAACTGATCAGGTCCCCACCTGTAACCCACACCTCCTGCTACAAAAGACAGCACAGCAACACTCATGAGGACCCCTGCTTCAGAGAAAGCTGAGGGAAAAAAGCCAAGACTTTCATCCTGCAGTGAAGGTGAAAACGTTACCAAACGAACAGATCTTCCCAGCAGCGCCGCAGCCGCTCTTGCCGTGTGATTCGAGATTTGGCGTAAGCCATCGTCTGCAGTGTACGCATGTAGGAATTAAGTGGGGGAAAAGCATGTCCACACAATACGATCTCAGTGACAAAGAGAAGGGCTCAGAAATGAGAACGCTGGAAAATTAAGGTGAGCTGCGATTTTTGACGTCCCGTGCCATTAAGGACTGACATCATTAAAGAGCCGCCCCTCGGCACGAAGCCCCTCCCGAGGCCCGAGCCCGGGCAGGCGGAGGCCCGGCCCTGCCGCCGGGGGGCGCTCTCTCGGACCGCCGGCGCTGCGCGGCGCCGTTCTGTCCCGCCGTGGCGGCGTTCGACTTCCGGCCGGCGTGCCGGCGCCGCTCTGCCCCACTTCCGGTGCTCGGCGGGCTGGCGGCGCCGGGGCCATGGCGGCGGTGGACGTTCGAGGTGCGGGGCGGAGGGGCTGGGGGGGGGAGCTGGGTCCGCGGGCGGGATGCTTGAGCGTGGGGCGGCCTCCGGCTGCGCTCTTCGGCCCTGTCTCCCACCGGTTTACCGGTGATTATGAACGCCGTCAGTACGTATATTTACAGAGCGGGCAGCGTTACCTTCTTAGCAGCCGCTCCTCGGAGCGGCTGATACGGTGTGAGATGTTGCTTCGGGATGTGTCTGTCCGACCCTGAGCTACAAAGAACTGCAATACAATGCAGCACAGTGCAGCAGAGTGTTGGGTGTGCTTTCAGGAGAGATATAGTGCATGGAAGTAGAGTAATTCCTGTGAGAAGGGAATTTCGGCTCATTATTCAGTATTCAGAGACTTCTCATCGCTGACGTGGTGCTTTTTCAGGGCACCCCATGGATCTTCAGTGGTAGCGGATTTGTTGTCTGTAGAACCAATTGCTGACAGTGGTTTCTTTGGTCAGGCTGTAACTTTGGCTATTTGAGTGCTTCAGGAGTGTAACTGCGCTGCAGCGCGATAATAAAATGCCAAGGACTTACATTTAAATGTCCCCACATCTGGAGGAACGTGCCTGGTGTAGAATGATTTGCATATAATAGAGCGTATGTCATTTTTAAAAGCCCTTTTTGAGTGTGTGTAATTGTGAACATTTGCATAGACGGATTTCTGTAAAGCCCACTGAGGTATGCAGTAAGTAATTTGCCACAAACAATTTGGCAAATTACTGTCGGATCTCTTGTTCGTGACAGCTGAGAAACATCTACCCAAAATAGCATCTTTCTTTCTGTCGTTTGGGGGGTTTGTTTATTACAGATTTCACCTATATCTTTGAAACATGTTGGTATCAGCTACTGTGATATCAGAGGGTCTTATTGTAACAACAGCATTGTAGTAACAGCATCTTAGAAATGTTACCAATGCTGCTGTTCTGTTTCACTCAATAATTTATTCACTGGCTTTATCAGAAGAAAACTCTTTGCGTTAATTAATAGATCTCTGTAACTTTTTGCCTATTTTTCAGTCCTGTCGTTTAGGACTTGCAAACTATTTTTTCTCAGAAATAAACAGTTTAAAACATGACCAGGCTCAAATTTAGTGTAAGGTTAATAACTTCTTTTTTTCAGCAACAGATTCTAACTTAGTAACATAAATTCAACTTGCCTGACTTCTGTGTTTTGAAAGGAACTATGCCTTTCATGTGCTCTCTACTCAGCTAGTACTCTTGTTCATAAAGTAAGCCTTATGTAATACTACTGATTAGGCTTATACGAGCTAAGTGTAATTAGGGTGTTATGCAGTATCACGATTACTGACTCCCATTCTTGAGCCGTTAAAGGTATACCAACAGCTAGGAGTCAAGGAAAGAAAAACACCATAGTTAAGATGCATTTCTGCTGTTTACCTACAACAAACCTCTATAAAATGTGTTTATAATTAGAATTGGTTTGTATGGGGCTGTGCTGCACCTGCTGTAATCATTAGCTGGTGGCAGCTTACTGTTGGTGATGGTTATAGCCTTGGTACTCAACGTAGGTTTCTCTTCCCAGATAACCTCTTGGGAATTTCCTGGGTTGACAGTGCCTGGATTCCAATATTAAACAATGGCAGTGTGTTGGACTACTTCTCAGAGCGCAGTAACCCATTCTATGACCGAACTTGTAACAATGAAGTTGTCAAAATGCAGCGGATGACCCTGGACCACTTGAAGTAAGTTGCAATTCGAAACTGCTTCCTACTAGTGTGCTGTGTCCCTCCATCCTTGATGACTGAATGGAAGCATGCTGGAAACCTTCTGTTTCTCTCTCCTGAGCTTTGTAGTCCCACCACTTGCCTGGGAGCTCAGCTTTCTTTCCTTCTTCTTTTAATTTTTACTTTTTTATATTTAGTTGCTTTCTACTTCCTTCAACGCTATCTCAAGGATACATGGGAAGACTATTAGTAAATCACCTTTTAGGTATTTTTAATTAGAAAAGCTGCTGACTTTCGTCTTCTCAGCTCAACAGAAGCTAGGTAATGGTAATAGCTTTAAATGTTTTTTTCCTACAGTCAGTAGGGTTTATGTTAGGGGATACTTTTGTGTTTGTAAGTAGTCCGTGATTCCATATCATGCTGGCTGCATGCCATAATTAGTACATAACTCCTCTTAGGAGCTGGCTTTTTAGTATGGAAGATGAAATTATGGAACGTTGTAAATAAACTGGTCACAGATGGTTGTGTAATGAGATGGCAGCATGTGCAAGTTAACTTTCTCTGCGGTTTCCCATCTGCTGCACTGAGCACAAGTGAGGTGTTAGAGGACTATTTGAAGACTCTACAGTATAATAAGGAATGTGCAAACTGAGCTGAAAGTTCATTGGTAAAGCCACTTGTGTTTGGATGTGGTTGTAGAGGGGTTTTCAAATGAGATATACAGATAGTCACATCATACACTGATCCTTTTTCTGTGTTTAAATGGCATCTTTATGCTAATAGACTGTGTTGTTTTCCTTTCTGTTTGACCGCTAGTGTGTTCAGTTTAGATGTGCCAGATTGTTGCAGTGTCATTTGTATATGCAGGTATAGGTTATATGCAGGAACATGTGTGGGTTTTGACAGCTAGATCAGGAAGTGCTATGAAAGCCTATGTCTTTATTTAGAAATAGCTTGAGAAATGATTATTGAAAGCTTGAGAACTTTATTGCTATAGTGCTAGGCCCTTGATATCTCTTCACATCCCACAGATTTTGCTTTAAGAAAGATAATTATTCAGATTGTTTCTGTTTCAGCCAGATGGTTGGAGTGGAGTACATCCTCCTTCACGCTCAAGAGCCCATTCTCTTCATTATCCGAAAGCAGCAAAGGCAATCTCCAACACAAGGTGAGGCCATTCAGTTCTTGCCACTGCTGAGAAGGCTGACCAGTTAATCTCTTCTGTGTTCCTTGTTTGAACACTTCTGACTCCCCTTTTCTGCTTTCATCCTAAATTTAAGTGGAAGGTTATGAGGCTTTGTATTGGAAGTGTGGTGGAGGTATTTTGTCACTAGTGACCTCTTGTGAGCTCGTAGCTGGGGTTGCCATCTCGTGGTGAATGTGATGAGTGCAGTGAGAAAATGCTGCCCTGCGGTGTTTTCTGAAATTGGTAGTAGCATTCATACAACATCTTACATGTTTGGCTCTCTAGGATTTTAATTATTTAAATGTAAGGCTAATTATATCTTTGCTCAGAGCTGATGAGCTTAGTTTAATTACAGGTAATCATCTGAAGTGGCTAGTATGCAATTGGGACTGAGCTGTGTTTTCCATCGATTAGGGAGAGTGCTCGTTCATGGTTCTTTTTCTGTCATTTTTTAATTCTGTGCTGTTTCCACCTTCAGCTGTAGTTTGGGTAGACATCTTGTCAGTAAGGGAAGAAGACCTATCTGAAAAATGACCATGAGATGATACACGTACTTGTTTTTGTTGTTCCTCTGAGACCAGAGTACTGTGAAATCATTGAAATATTAAATCTTTACAAGTTCTAAGTGAAATATCTTTGTTTTTTCTTCCCTTTGCGTGCAACCTGATTCAGTGTAACCTTTTGACCTTGAATTTGTTGTGCATGTGTGATTAATTAAAAAAGAAAAAAAGCAATCACATTTCACTAGTTTTACTCTGTATACATACGAAATATTTTATGTTATTTCAGAATAAGCAGAAAAGAAGAGCATGATAAATGCTAGTTACTTTTTAACTTTATATTTACTAACTCAGTCTCTGCACGTGCATTTTGCTGTTGCATAGGACTTTGACTTATCCAGCAATGCTTTTTATTTGCTTGTATCAGATATTGGCTTCTTAATATTGTAGTTCAGTACTGAAAAAGAGCACGTGTAATTCGACCTTTAATGGATTTTCCAGTTGTTTCTTTGTTAAAGGTTTCATGTCTAGCGTATCGAAATCTTGTGTTTAGACACTTTTAAAATCAAGAGTAGAGTTTGGCTTCCACATTACGTGTGTTAAGCTGTGAGGCAGGGGTGCTGCTGTTCTCTGTCTTTCTGTGCTTCTAGGGAAACGCTGAGAAGGAACTCCTCGTTCTTTTTACTGGCTGTAATATGTCCCCAGTTGTCTTGGCCTGTTAATTTAGGCTGGTGTCCAAGCTTTGTAAAATGCAAGTATGGGAGGAATTGGGCCCTGTCAGTAAAAAGGTTGAGACAAAATGAGTTAAAGCAGATGGAAGAACCAGAACAAATGAGTGCACAGACCAGAGTCTTGGGAATGTGAAGCTGTCAGCATTGTTACAGTTTCTAAACTGACGCCCGTTCAGTAGAATGTTATGGAGACAATTGTGATGTTTTTCTGCACTGCAGGCCTAACAAACAGGTATTTTCAATCAGTTAGTAGAAGTTGTTCCCAAACCTGATTTAACAAATGGCTTTGGAAGGCCTTTTTTTTTTTGGGGGGAAGAATGTTATGAATTTAGGAAGGCATGCTTTGTACATGCTCAGCTGCCATTGGGCTTGTGAAATTTGGCTAAGAAAATTGCACAGGTTGGAGACAGCAGACTACAGAAAAATGATCTTTTGGTTTGGGTTTCTGATAGCAGGAACAACTGATGGAACTACTTCCACTTGCAGTTCACTTGATTTCTTTTGCATAGCTCTGAAAATGCCGACTCTGCTAAGATCAATTATTTGCTTGCAGTAGAGGAAGACCTAAGTCTGATGCTTTCCTCTCTGTAAAGCAGGCTTAGGGCTTTTCCCCTTAGGTGAATAGAGTACAAATAAAACACCTGTAAGACGTGAAAAGACACAACTTGTTGATCAGAAGGATTGCAGTTTCTATTTTTACTACTGAAATTCAGCAGCAAATATGGAGTCTTTAGCCAGAACTTTAAATTGATCCTGCATATCTTTTCTTTTTTCTCCCCACAGTTATTCCTTTGGCTGACTACTATATTATTGCTGGAGTGATTTATCAGGCACCCGACTTAGGGTCTGTCATTAACTCCAGAGTTGTAAGTGTTCTGTACATTTTATGCATGTGTATATGAACAGTTTGTATCTGCTTTTATTTTCTCTTGTTCCTAAGGCTTTTCAAACTTTTCTTCACTGTAGTAGTATGTTATATATATGCATAATATGCACGGGCTTAATAGAAATGCCACCAGTTAATATGGTTTGTATTCCACGTGGAAATGAAAGATCCTGGCAGAGTGCAGTATGGCCCAAAAAGTAGGATGCATTCCTTAAGAATTAAGGGATCAGAATAACTGAAGGTTGACAACTGTCAGAACACAAGGTTCAAATAATCGAAAGAGAAATTAAGTGATAAATATATATATGAAACAGTGATTAAACATTCAGTTTTGAAATGTTCAAACTATGGTAATGTGGTTTTTCTCTTAATTAAACTTCTCTTTTTAATTTAATATGGATTTCTCTTTAAATTAAACTTCCGAGTTTTTTGTTTCTACTGATCTTATAAACTGCTTTTATGCAAGCTTTTCCTCTGTGAATTTAGGAAAAGAAAAAACCTTGGTTTTATGAGATCCTTTGCTAGAAATTATGTTCTTAGTCCAAAAGTAGCTGTCCCAAGTTTCTTTCCCAGAACATAAATGAATATAGAATGCTAATCTTAAAATCGTTGCTTACAAAAATTTGTACTGTACTTTCTCCTTAAATTCTGAACGCTGATTTATGTTGCTTTGTTCTAAAAGCTCACTGCTGTACATGGAATTCAGTCTGCTTTTGAAGAAGCTATGTCCTATTGTCGCTATCACCCATCAAAAGGCTATTGGTGGCATTTCAAAGATCAGGAAGAACGAGGTATGAGTCTTAGTTGCTCCTGTGTCTCTTGACAGAAAGAGAAGATAGTATAGAGAGGGTAGGAGGGAAAGCTTGTGGCAGCATACAGTGATGGTGTGGAGATGTTCTTTCTGAGGAGTAAGCTGGTGCTCTCTGCCAGTGGAAGGAATCTTGCTGATGGGGATAGACATTGAGACATGGATAGGAAATAAAATGGTAAGCTATATGTCAGCACAATGGACCCAACTTCAACCTACTGGAGACTAAAGTACACTTTGTTTTGAGGTATAAAATCATTCTTAACCTGTCTTCCACAAAAAAACCCAACAACAAGCCAAAGAGAAAATGGAGCTGAGGTTAAGAGGAGAGTTGCATTCCAAATTTGTGTACATCAGAGAGCTGCTGAGAGAACAAAACTTTTCATTAGCTTCCTCTTACATTTTTGTACTTGCAGAGAAAGCTAAGCCAAAAGCCAAGAAGAAAGAAGAACCAAGTTCTATTTTCCAAAGACACCGGGTAGATGCTTTGCTTCTAGACCTAAGACAAAAGTTTCCACCCAAATTTGTTCAGGTATGACACAATGATAATACAAGTTAAGTAATAAGTTTGAAATGGAAAGCTTTGGTTTGAGTATGGGATTCCCGTCAGTAATTGCAGGAGTTAAGACCTTGGCAAAACGATGAGGGCAAATTGCGTTACACCAGTTCCTTATCTATTTGTAGAGGGTCTGTAAATGTCAGCTATCTGACTTTGCTGCTGCTTACAGTTTCCTGCTTTGTGAGCTGAATCAGATCACCACAACTATTGTTTTCTGGTTACCCCATTGTTCTGGACGCTCATTAATTAGTGTGGAAATTCTCAGCATTCTGAGAGGTGGTTGTGATTACCTCTGATAATCTCTAATAGTTCTTTGTACCATTGTGTCTTCTGTTTGGGAGTAATGAAAATAATTTTTATAGCAACTCAGGAAACTGCTCCTCAGACATTGAGAAGGACTGGCTGAGCATTTTTTCATTTAGTCCTTTTCAGCTGTCTGGGGAAAAACTGGATGTTAAAAATCACAGAATGGCCAGGGTTGGAAGGGACCTCAAGGATCATGAATCTCCAACCCCCCTGCCACATGCAGGGTCACCAACCTCCTCATTTAATGCTAGACCAGGCTGCCCATGGCCCCATCCAATCTGGCTGTCCCCTCTGCCCAGGGACGGAGCAGCCACAACTCCTCTGGGCAGCCTGTTCCAGTACCTCACCACTCTCTCTGTAAAGAATTTCCCCCTGACATCCAACCTAAATCTTCCTTCCCTCAACTTAAAACCATTTCCCCTCATCCTGCAGTTAAAAAGTTCCAACCTGGATTTTGTTTCAAGTGTATTTAGTGATCTGTTCAACAGCCTTCCCTTCTTTCTTCAACTCATGAATGTAACAGCACTGCTTGGTGTGCATTCTTAAGTGAATAGTAGGAAGGGTCAAGAATTAAGACTTCATTTCCACTGATGTGTTGTTTTTTCTTCCCCCACAGCAAAAGCCTGGAGAAAAGCCCATCCCAGGTAAATCTCTACTATTATCACAAGATCTAAAAAGATATGCCATATGTAGTAAAGTCTTCCTGTTGCCCTATGAGCTTCTCACTGTTGCCACTGAGGTGGTTAGGGGTTCTGGCCTTGCCGAATTGTGCAAAGGCAAGAGTAGAGAACTTAGTGATAGCAAGAATGAAATAGAAAAAATGCATATTCTGCTCCCTGTCTGGAAGATGTCCTGCCCTTTCCATCTGTAAAAGCTATGTTATCTGAAGGTCCAAATGCAGGAAATAGTCTTTGAAAGCAGCAGATGGGGAAAAGGTAAAAGAGGAAAGGAATAATTGAATAATTTGGTCAGTCCAGCATCCTAGTGATTTTGGCAAGTTGCTCAGGAAAGCACGTGAAGGCTTTTAGTTGATCTGAAGCAACTTCAAAACAGGAAAAGCATAAACTAGATCTTTTCATCCACTCCATTATTATTATTTTTTTACCTGTGTAGGCATGAGCTCATTCCTTAGTTCTTAAACCTTTGAAACTCATTTTATCCTTTTGAAATCAGTGTTTTCTAAACACTCTGAAGAATACTTTGGGAATGAAAATAGGAGGTTTAACCCTGTTTTGCTGTTACTTCTTAAGTGGATCAAATAAAGAAGGAGCCAGAACCAGCCCCTGAAGCTGTCAAGACAGAGGAAAAAGAGACTGTAAAGAATGCTCAGCAGAGTGCTGCTGCTAAAGGACCACCTGAAAAACGGATGAGACTACAGTGAAGGGCGAAGTTGATGCATGTCTGGATTAGTCAGTACCTGGAAAACAGCAGATTCCAACTCCCTTTCTTCATATTTATGCTCTTCAACCAAGACTGTGACATTTCAGGAATTCAAATCCCTGTAACAGCTTTTTCTGTAGAAATCTGTTACAAAAATGTTAATGGCAGGATGTGAGCTGCCTTAAGTAAGGTGTTTTCAGTTTTCATCTTATTTTGAATATTGGCTTCTGGGAATGGTTTTTATAGAGATGTATTTATTTTGCAGCCTCCTGAAATCTACAAACCCCTGCATTCCTTGTGTCTTGATTTGCTACGTAAACAAACAAGCAAAAAAACCCTTTAAAACAACAACAACAAACAATTCACCTTGTGTCTCAGTTAATAAAATCATGATTGCTAGAATGCCTTTCTTAACTGCTTACTTCTTTAGTAGCAATTATACCATATGTGCAAGCAGCAATTTTGTTTTGTTTGGATGCTGAAATATGCTATGGACTATTTTGAGGGAGGCAGGTTCACCTAAAGAGTTTAGGCTGTCTGCTATAAATTGCCATGCCTTTAGTATGCTTGGGATGCACATCAGAAATTTGGTAACTGAAGACTTAAATCTACGTAATTAGATGTCAAACTGTTCTCAGTCTGTAAGAGTTCTTGGACATTTGTTTTACTTAATGGTTTAGCTGGTCTTTTATGATAAAAAGTATTGAGGAGGATTTCTTAATGCATAAAACAAGCTAAAATGTCCTAATGTTTGCACTATTAGAGTGAAGCTGTTGATGTTTCTCCTTTCTTTCCTCACTGTCTCTCAAATATATCAGTTACATATCTCTTCCTCTGTGCTTCTAGCACCTTTTTGCTGCATTTTACCACCTTGATTAGTCATCTGCCTTTTAGACCTGAATAGGTAAAGCAGTGAAACATTGCGAAGAGCACTTTATTTAACCATGCTGTTTACATAACTCTTTTTTTTTTTGCCTTGCAGAAAAAAAATTAGAAGTCACCCATTGCAAAGAAATGACCATTGGGTTGTTTTTTGCTTTTGTCAAAGTAATGAAACAATGCAAAGTAGCTTGTTTTCTCAACCATTGTCTTCTTTCTTGAAGTAAACTCTAGGAAGTGACAAAAAAGAAAAAAGCTGTATGTAGGATATAAAATGTTGATAGGAAGGAAGACTAAGATACACTTCTGTCGTTTCCCCAGATTTATTTTGAAGTTGTAAGAGAAATCTTGTTTTCTGATTTAGTAACTAATAAAGAGTTCTGATGGGGTAGCTATTGAACAGTGGAAAGACCCATGGGATTTTTGCCCTTTAATCCAAAGCTGTAACAGCAAATATAGATAAGCCAACAGCTGTTTGCTGTTGATACATCAGTGTACTTAAGTGTGTATTACCTTCATTTTATATAATGTGGGTGACATTTGAACTGCTGTTTCTTGAAATGTTGATGGAAATAGGTAATAAGGTAGTGTGAACTATTAAGTATAGAGAGAGCAGTTATTCTGGAATGTTCAAAACGAGCTGGAGCTAATTATTTAATCTTGAATAATTACAAGGTAGCATGAATATGCTTAGAATAAAAGTTTTGCTTCTTTCTCCTATGAAAGAAATTCCTTTGAAAGGAAGGAGCTTGAGAAGTGCCAAAACCACTGTCTTGTTCACCTGCATGGTAGAAAGGAGGCATCCCCAGAAATGAGGCATGAGTGGTGAGGAGCCTCGAGATTCCCCACTGAATTTTTGATATTCAGATGAAGTTCTTGTAAAGGGGTTGTTAAGGCAGCTTAACTCTATGTGTTTTCATATCGCTAGAACCTATAAGCTATTCGGAAAAGCTTGGTTAAGAAAGATGACCAGATTGCACTGTAATGAAGATTGAGGGTTTTATTTCAGTTTGGGAGATTAATTAAATACTTGTGTATCAAAGAAGGATTTGAAATTACTAGCATAGGAAGGATATCTTGTCTACTGTTAAAAGCACGTGAAAATGGTTAAAAGTGGATGCTAGTACAAGCAAGAATTCTGTCATTAAGCGGGCTACCCCTACAGTACAGTGTATTGTACAGCACAAATACTGGAAGAATTCTGCCAAAGAAAAGGATTTGAAGATTGGTGATAATATGAGTAAGAGGGGAAAAAAATCTCTTATGAAGCCATTGGTAAGACCAAGACTTTCCTAAGAGAGAAAAGACAAATATTGACCCTTTATAAAATTGAGTGCTGTAAAGCAAGTAGGATACCTTGTTCTGTCTTGCATTGTAAGAATACATGGACAAGTTAATGAAGCTGAACGGATTTAAATTTAAAATGAATCACTGCACTTCATGTTCAGAATTTGACCCAATTTAGAAATGCGAGTGAAACTTAGGGAGGCAGACTGTCTTTGTGTTTGCCTCTCTTAACTGTTTTTGCTTTCTGCAGATCCATCTGGTTTTGGTCAGTGTCAGACTGAGGACATTAAAAAGGATCGTCTTCTGCTCTCATCCAGCTTGAGTTAATGCCAGCATATAAGCTATTGAAAGGATAGAAAATAGTTTCTATGCACGAAAATGTGAATTAGAATGCAGTAAGCCTTTTTATTTCTTATTTGTTTTTTCCCACAAAGGAATGATCTCTTCTGCAAAAAATATCAAGAGCTGTAGAAAGCACAAACACAAAGAGTAGTGGGAGATGTTATCGATGAATGTGTTGATTTCTTAGTAGCCATCTTTCAGTGCTGAAGGCTCACTGCATGAGGGAATGAGGAACTGGAATCTTGTCTGATCCTATTATTTGCTGACAAGATATTCTAAAACAACTTTACTGGTTAAATGAGCTTTGATATTTACTTGCTCAAGTGTAATTATATCAGATATTACTGCTAAAATCAAAGTTACCGTCAAAAAGCTGCTAAACTGCTATCTTTTAGTCAGTTATGTTTCTTGGTGTATGAGAATCTAAGTCTTTTTTCCCTCTGGTATTTATACGGTATCTCTTAGCCTGAGTCTGAGCACTGAAGTCCAGAGTCCTTCAGAGGACATTCCGTATTTGTAAAGCTTATAGATGAAAGGGAAATAAGTAGTTCCAAAATTTTTACTGTCACTTCATTTTGGAGGCATTTGGTTGTACAAAGGAAATACATTTTTCTTTACTTTTGCTCTTAGATAATAACTGTTCAGACTTTAAAAGGACTTTTCTTAATCCAAATCAGAGGGATGAAGGAATTGAAGACGACCTAAAAATCTAATAAAAACATTCTCCTGATAGCCTGAAGATGCACATGTCTGCATACATATCCATATGAACAGATATGCACACATATATACACACTGCAAAAATCTGGCCAGATTACAGGAAGAGAGGGAGCCTTGCTATCTCCCTTCACCATTTAAAGTTAACAGTATGTGAAATGTGTCACAAATACAGTCTTTTCTGCTCTTCAACAAGTAAGATGTGACCATGCATTATGCTTACCCATTTCTCTTTGCCACCTGCACCCATACTTTGTATTTTGATAACCTTTCCCTAATTAAAAAAAATAAAAAAAAATTACATGCCATTTGAACAGTCAGTACATGTTTGCCATGTTTCCTTGGAGAGGTACATAAATTTTGGATCAAGTATTGTTTTAGTCCTGTATTCACTCACTTGATGAATGTCCTTCTGCAGCATAATGTGGATTATGGATGGCTGGGTAGTAAGGGGAAATCTTCTCAGTGGAACGAGGTATGATGTAGTACTATTGATCTCAACAATCAGAAAGTTTCATTTTTTTTCTGTTAGGACAGTGGATTTCAACCTGTGGTCCTCAAGACTGCTGTGAGTCTGTGACCTGTTCATAAAGACTCAACAGCAGGTAAGTGAGAAAAGTAAATCTCTTGCTAGGATTCAGTTTCATAAGAGCTTGTACCTCCATTGAAAATTTTAGGGGATGACCACATGAAAAAAAAAAAGTTTGAAAGCACTACTGCATACAAAGAAGGCCAGTCACACCTGCCAAACAAACGTTTCTGCTGCTGAAGTAGCTATGGATTTATGCAAACTTTCTTCTCTGCTCTTCTATAAGGTCAGGTTTTTTTTTCTTCCAACCTGTTCATTGTCATGCAATAGAAATCTACCTCCCTCTCATTTATTCTTAATCAGAGTACAAAGTGCAGTGTTCTGTTAATCAGAACACAAGTGTCATTCCCTTTATGTAATCTTGCTGCCAGAGGGCTTGCTTTAGATGTTCAACACGATGGAACTATGCAGGAGAAATGAGGATTGTAGAAAGCTGTGAGTTTGCTTGTTTTGGAGTAATTCTGTTTAGTCTTCCACAAGAGCCTACACCCGTACTCATAGAGCAGGGGATGGCTGTCTTGAGGTGCCTTTGTGGCCATCCAAGATATACCTCTAGGCAGTAGAGTGCATTTCCTGATGGAGGAGGCAAAGGAGGCTGCCATATTGCTGATCTTCCCTAGTACCTCCCAAGGGGAGGGCAGGCACTTGAGGGGCAGTTCTAGACTCGAGGGTGGCTCCTCCATTCCGAGCTCCAGCCCCTCACAAACAGAGCGTGGGGCAACGCTGTGCAGTAACCATGGAGACACTGCTGGTGCTGGTAGTGCTGCTGGGCCTGGTGGGGTGCTCCGCCGCCCCTGATGATGAGCCTGGGCCGCTTCATGTCACCGGCATGTGGGTGACAGTGCCACGACAGCTGAGCCCCCGGGCTGACACCAATCCCCTGACTGTCTCCTACTGGCTGGAGGTAGAGGGGAGGCCACAGGTCCTGCGCCTGCGGCCCAGGAAGGGCCTGGCCTCCCAGCCTTTCACTTTGGTCACCTACAGTGAGGACGGGGCACGCCGGGAGGAGCATGTCTACGTTCAGGACAACTGCTTCTATCAAGGTGAGGTGCAGGGAAGTCCCGGCTCTCTGGTAGCCCTCGGCACCTGTGGCAGGGGTCTCCGGGGAGTGCTCTGGATGGAAGGCAGCACCTACGAGATCGAGCCCATCCCTGATGATCCAGCCTTCCAGCACATGCTCTACCGCATGGAGGCAGACAGCGACCCTATGGGCCCCACATGCGGCCTGACCCCCGCGGAGCTGCAGTACCAAAAGACTGTGCTGCCCTGGCTTCAGGCTCCACGAACAGAGGAGAAGTACGTGCTGAAGGACTGGTGGACGCACACCAGGTATGTGAAGTTAGTAGTGGTTGTGGACAACGTGAGGTTTGTGAGGTCGGACAGGAATGAATCCAAAGTCTTGAGGCAAGTCCTAGAAGTTGTCAATATTGGGGACTCTCTGTATGACCAGCTTTCTGTTCAACTGTTCCTTGTGGGACTGGAGATCTGGACCAAAAACAATCTTATAAACATTACTAACTCTGTAAACAAGGCACTTGCAGACTTTAACAAATGGCGAAAAACAGACCTGTATCCACGGATGCACCATGATGCTGCTCACTTATTTGCATTTCAGGGCTTTGGAAAAAGCCTGGGATTGGCATATCTGGGGTCCATATGTGACAAGCAGTGGTCAGCAGCAGTTGATTCCTTCACCAACAGGAGGCTGTCTTCATTTATTGTCACATTTGTCCATGAGCTGGGCCATAATCTTGGGATGCGCCACGATGAACGGCACTGTAAATGCAGGCGGAAGAGGTGCATTATGTACGAAACTGAATCTGACACCGATGCATTCAGTGACTGCAGTTACAAAGACTACTTTGACCTGCTTGGGACTGGTGGTAGCTGCCTGCGTCAATCACCAGCACTTGGCAGCTACTACACTTTGAAGCGTGAATACTGTGGGAATAAGATAGTAGAAAGCGGAGAGCAGTGCGACTGTGGTTCAAAATCAGACTGCAGAAACGATCCTTGTTGTCACCCTAACTGCACGTTGACTGCAGGTTCAGTTTGTGCTTCTGGAAAATGCTGCAAGGGCTGTCAGATCCTTCCAGCAGGAACACTCTGCAGAGCACGTACCGGTAACTGCGACCTGCCGGAGTACTGCAATGGGACCTCCCCTTGGTGCAAGCCAGACGTGTACGTACAAGATGGAGCCCCTTGCGAAGATGGTGCCTACTGCTATAAAGGAAAATGTTCTTCCCACGGTAAACAATGCAAGCATCTTTTTGGCAAACAAGCCAGGCCTGCTCCTTTAGACTGCTTCAAAGAAGTGAATAGTCGAGGTGACCGTTTTGGAAATTGTGGTATTCGTAACGGTGTTCATTTTATTAAGTGCAGTGTTGAGAATGCCTTATGTGGTAGGCTACAGTGTGAAAACATACACAAGTTGCCCCCTTTGCAGAACCACATAACAGTCATCCAAACCCCTGTTGGAGGTAAAAAGTGTTGGGGTCTTGACTATCACATAGGGATGCCTGTAGCTGACTCTGGGGCTGTGGAAGATGGCACGACATGTGGCAGCAACAAGATTTGTATTGAAAGGACATGTACCAACATTTCAGTGCTGAATTATGATTGTAACATAACAAAGTGCCACAACAGAGGAGTGTGTAACAATCTTAGGAACTGCCACTGTGAGTATGGTTGGGCTCCTCCATATTGTGAGCGGGAAGGATTTGGAGGTAGCATTGACAGCGGGCCCCCTCCAGCCAAGCAGATTTTTCAGAGATCAAGAATAGGACTAGTTGGCCTTGTTTTTCCTGTTGTTCTCGGAGTTATTCTTGCCCTATATTATAAAAAGGAAATAGGGGAATGGATTATGAGGGAAAGGCCTGATTCCACAGGAGGAGTTAGTGGTTGTTTCAAATACTGCAAATGCCAGTAGTTGCTATATAACACCTACTGCTGAGACAAAATCTACTACCGTGCACTTCGCAAAGACCAACAAAGCTGTGGCTTTGGAGGCTCCTAAGAAAATCTCCGGTAGCCCTTCAGCTGATACCTTATCGAAATAATTCAACACGTTCTGAGTTGTTACAATCCAATGCAACGTTATTAAACAGATTAAATGTTATCTCTGTTTATTTTAAGTTAATAAATGCAGGTAATAAGGTACGCTGCTCTTGGTTTGTACCTTGGGTTCTTAAAAATGAAGCGCTCAGTGAGCGGTCGGTATGCAGTGTATGTACTGCTGGGTCCTCCAGAGAAGTGCTGTGGATTTTACTGCTGCAAGAACAAGCAATCTGTGAGGCCGCACGAGTTCCCTGCACTTCTAAAACAGGGCTGTTCTGCAGCTCTCCCACCCTCACAACTTCTGCCCTATTTGACAGATGCTTTATATCTGCCTACCTCAGGGCCTTTCTCTTGTTTTACTCTGTGATTACTTGGGGAACTGTTACCAAATATGCTGCCATAGCTGTACACCGTGTCACACAGAAGCATTACTTTTAATAAGATGTAAAATACGTGTCATTTATGAGAAAGCACGAGGGATCTGGAAATACCATTCAGTGCTTCATTATGTGCATGAAAGCTCTCCTCTAGCGCAGCAGAAAGCAGACGCTGTAGTTTCGCTTTAACAGTGAGAATTTTATTCTGAAGGAGGGACATTTCTGTACGAAAGGCTGTAAAATAATACACTTGTCTGCTAGCCGAACAATCCTTGCCGTTGCTGACTGCCGGCAAACCGTTAACTGCCTTTTTTAACGCGCTAAACGGACGCGGGCAGAGCAACCCGTCACGGCCAGCCCGCCCACCCCGGGGCCGTCCAGCGGCAGCAGCTCGCGCGCCCTCAGCGAGCCCCGCGGCGGGAGCGAGGCGCTGCCGGCTGCGGGCCGCTCGCGGGCTGCGGCGGCCGCCGGGCCCGGCCTTTCCCGGGCGGACTACAACTCCCAGCGCTCCGCGGCGCGGCCTTGCGCCGGCGGCCGAGGAAACGAAAGCGGTCGCCTCGCCAGTCGACTTCACCTTCAGGCTGCAGCATGAACGGCAGCGTGGCGGGCGGCGGCGTTTCCGAGGAGGTGATCAGGCTCACCCGGGGACCCTCAGGTGAGGCCGGGGCGGCCGCGCTCTGTGCGGGGCCGCGCCGAGGCGGGGGGGGCAGCGGGCCGGCGCCTCGGCCGCCCCTTCCGTGGGTGGGGAGGGGGGGGGGAGAGGGGGACGCGGCTCCGGCGCCGGGGGTGCCGTCCGAGGGGCGGGAGGAGCCCCGAGCCCTGCGGGAGCGGCGTCCCGCCGAGCCCCGGCCGGGCAGCGCGGCGCCGGGGCTGTGCCGGCGGCGCCGCGCCGAGCGCGTTGCTCCGGAAGGGGACTGCGAGCTGTGTGAGCAGGCGGCGACGCCGTCGGACTTCGTCTTCCGCGATAACAGCGCGGCGAAGCGCCGTCGGCTTCTCTGCTGGAAGCGAGGCGGCTTTCAGGACGTCTGCGGCCCCCGGTGCCCGCGCGGCTGCTCGCGCTGTCCGGTGAAGCGACAGGTGTGCTGCCCTGCCGCGCTGCTGGACGCCCAGAACCAGGGGCGTTCCTACGGCTTGTGGGCTGCGGTGCCCCGTAAGGGCAGCTCGCGGAGGCCGAAACGGAGCTCTGAGTTCGGCTGGGGTGGTGCTGAGCTGTCCGTGAGGAAGGGGGATGGGGAAGGCCGGGAGGCGTTGTTTGGCTTTGCTTTTCCGTGTCTCGGTCCCGTGGCGGTGACCAGGCCTTTAGACGCTTGCTGGCTCTGTTGCAGCACTGAAGCGGCAGTGTCCGTGGTGCGGCAAGTTAGGGGCAAACGCCCTGAACTGAAGCGAAATCCTGGATGTGAAGCGTTGCGAACTCCGGGGAACTTCTGAAGGCAGAGCTTTGATGTATGAGGCCTTTAATTAAAACAGGGGTGAACGAAACCGGCCCGGCTGCAGCACATGGCCACGGGCCAGCTTTGCCTTGTTGTGCCTCACCATGAGCCACAGCACTGACATCTTCACAGCCAGAGCCGTTCTGACTGACCCTGGGGAGGCAGATGGCCCCCGCCGCTCGTCCCGTGGCCATGAGATAACACAGATACTGCGGTTTCCCCCGTCCTCTGGCCTCGGAGAGCTTCTGGCAGACTAGTCTGAGCAGTGGGGTTGGGTACCTGCAGGCCATTAGGATCATGGCAGACCCTTTGCAAGAGGAACTCTGCTTCTGTGCTGCTTCTGGTCTCCTGGTAGTGATCTGCAGGATCAGACTTGGTCTCACCACGAGCAGGCACCCTCTGCCTTGCAGGAGGAGTGACTGCTCTGAGACCTGTGCAGCCGTGTTGGTGTGGTTGTGAGCCTCAACCAACAAAAATGAAGCCAGATCTGTCTTGAAGCTCCTTCCGTGCATTTGGAAACATTTCACCTAAAATCTTGAGGGGCAGGAAAAGGATGTTGCAGGGCAGAGTTGAGAGGTCTTCACCATGACTACTGGAATGTAGATCTGATTCCTGTGAGCAGCACCTGTCCAATCAGTAGGATGAGCTGTCTGTTTTTTTACACAGCCCCCTGTGATCTTGAATCACTTGTCATTCATTTCTGTTGAAGGAACAAACCTGTGAAGCAGTGCATAATCCTACAATCTCTCTAATCTGAGTTTTGACTGTCTAGTTTTCTAGAATATAACTGATGATAAACATCTCTGGCAGAAATTTCTGAGGGGCTGAACGTACTTATAGTAGCAAAACTGTTTGTATAAATCTCTTTCATATTTCCTTCTGATTTATTAAGCTGAAGAGAGGTGGAAAAGTCTGGTTTAATGAAAAACTAAATAACTTTGCAGATTAAATTTGTAGTTTGCATTCTTCAGTATCTAAAGATTCTATAAATCGTGGGTTGTTTTTGAATGTTGATGGAGGGAATTTTTATGTTTTAGGGGGTAAAGGAGGCATGGAAAGGTCAGAAGGTACACCCGCACCTTCTGTTAAAGCTTGGTCATTGCACTTCTTGCCTCTTGTAGGTGAGGAACTTAATGCCTCATGCTCTCTTCTTCCCCTTCCTCTCTCCTGGTTATACTCGGTCTCTTAATTCATAAGCTGGAAGGAGGAGAACAGCAAAAGAACTGAAGGGAAGGGAAGGAAGGTATTTTTAGCCAGGCTGGAAGTTTAAGTGCAGAGGAGGAAAGACAGTGAAAAATCCCTTCAGTGAGTCCTGCAGGTCCTTAACTCAGTGTGACATACATTGCTGCCTCACAGAACTCTGTTCCTCCTTTGTCTTGTCCCTGCCGATGTAAACAATGGCTTTAGGTTGTTTTGGTAACCATGGGTGAAAACTTGTAAAGTGTAATTTTGTTCATATTGTGTTGTCTTTTAAATAGATACACACACAGACATATCAAAACTGAGAGAGAATCATTATTCTCTGAAAGTTAGATTCCTTCTGTTTTTTTAATAAACACTGATTAAAACTCATATTTTCTATAGTATTGATTTCCCTGAAGCTTCATGGCAAATCATTTTCAGGCTTGTGGATGTTTTTACTTTTTTGTTTGTTTGTTTTTTAATTCCCACTGAAGAGTGTGCTATTGTGTTCAAGTGCTCCTTGTAATAGATATTATTCCAGCTCAAAAGTCAGTGTTTTTTCATTCTGTTGCTCCTCCCATCTTCTTCCTCATTTGTCTGAAGCTGCCAGGAATAGGAGGGAGCAAAACAAAACAGCACAGGTGTCAAGGTCACTGTTAATATTTCTCTGCTTCCTAGCTGTGGATGCACGCTTATGCCATGACTCATCTCATGCAACCTTTGGTCCCTCGTGACTAATTAAAAATACTGCTTCCCAGCAGGCATGAGGTGTTTTTTGCCTTTCACTTTCTACTCTGCTTCCCAGCATTTGAAGTCCCAACTTTGGGAGAAAGAGAGAGAGAAAGGAAGAACACACCAGCCTGGCTGAATGTGGAGAGAATTTGCCTTCAGCTCTCCTTGACAGTAGGGTTTGGATGACTGTTTTATATCAGAAAAATAAAGTTTTTTTTGTTTGTTAGTTTTGTTTGTTTTTTTTTTTCCCTCAATTTCCTTTGTTGATATACTTTATTTCTTTTTTTCACTACAAGTCTCCTTTTAGGAATCTTTCCCATCCCTTAACATATTATACTCTTGACAAGGAAGCCCAGCTGCATGTGCAGTACAGAATGTGGTTTTCCAGATTCTGATTTCAGTTTGTTCTTCTGGATTTCGAGGAAACCAGAAGACTTAGTCTTTAACTGTGCTTTAATCCAGCTGCTGGGTCCAGCCAGTGGACTGTATACAAGGCTTGTTTTAAAGAACCATACAAAACATAATAAGAGTGTGGACATCAGTTCTACATAATGTATGTGTATTTCTTTTTGTTTTACCTGAATTCCTGGAACTTTGTTTCCTGTCATGTTTTGAACTCTTTGAACAAAATCTGAACAAGCTGTGTCTGACCTGCTGTGACTCCTGGAGGCAAAGGCTGCCAGTCCCAGCCCTGTAGGTGCAGATGGGAGCTGCTGAGTTGTCCTGAGGCTGGCAGCATGGCTCCTCATGCCCATTTCCTCATCTGTAGACAGGGACTGGTGCTCCTTGCCTTCCCTGACTCTGACTCTAAACTCCTCAAACTTGTGAGGCATGATTCCTTTTTGCTCCAAGGTTTTACTGCAGCCTACTGTGAAATGCAGAATGCTTCTATTTCCTTCCATTCTGCGCTGAAGAGGTGAATTCCTGCTGAGGGCTGAGCTGACATCCTCGAAGTGAAGATGTGCTCCGCAGTATTTCTCAACTGATGCTTTGTGGAATGAAGCACTCAGGGTCTCTCCTCTGCTTTGGAGAACTAATTGTCTTCTTTAGACAAAGATGGTTGGGAAGGATGGTACTGATTTGCGTGCTGTGAATTTCAGCATGGTGGAGCTAACAGAACAGCGTGGGTGGGCACACTTCCCAACAGCAGCAAAAATGCCTGGAGCTTAGAGTGTTTTCTTACCAGCTTTCTCTCTGGCTTACCTTAGGGCTGGGCTTCAACATTGTTGGTGGGACAGATCAGCAGGTCATTTCTAATGACAGCAGCATCTATGTCAGCCGGATCAAAAAGGATGGGCCAGCTCACCTTGATGGCCGATTACAAGAAGGAGATAAGATTCTGGCGGTAAGCCCTTTCTTCTGTCGTCCTGCATGATCTTGAGGTACTGTGTTCAGTGATGTGATAGGACATGCAGGTTTGCCAGCAGAGGAGGAAGGATGTGATGAATGCAGTTGATGCAGAGCTGCGGAGAAGCCATTCTGGGGATGTGGGAAAGCTCTGAGTGCCAGGGAGATGAGTGCCTCTACACATATACGCATAGGTCCATCTCTTCTGCCTTCCTGATTTGTTCTCAGAAGTTCTTCTTGATGCTGCATTTGTATTTCCTCTGTAACTTGCCTCCTTGACATTTTAGACTTCATCATGCCTTATGATGCTCACAGAGGATCATTGTTTACACACATGTAAATAAAAGAATTGGTCTTCCATCTCTACGTTTTTTTTCACTAATATTCTGTGACTTCCAATCCTTCTGCTCAGGTGGATTTTTAGGTCATAACACTTCTTGTCCAAAGAACTCCTCACTGCAACTCATCAGGAGTAATGCAGACTGTTCCTCCTTTTAGATAAATGCTTTAAAGTATCTGAGTTTGAGTCCCCTCAGTTCTCGGAACTGTTGTCAGTCATACAATACAATATGCTTTAAAAAGCGATGAGTAAAGAAGTAGCCTCTCCTAGTGTGATATACGATCTTTGGGTACTCTTTTATTTTATTTTATACTTAATTATGTTCCACACGTGAACTTTTTAGTCCCTGTAAATGAATTGAGCGCCTTAAACTAGTTAGAGCCTGTTATTGATCCAGAAAATGGCATTAAATTAAACCACAGGATACCATCCTTTATTTTCTTGACAGTTTAATATTTTTGTACATGTGTCTGGGGAGTCTGAGTGTCAAGAGGGAGGAGGAATTGGTTGTGATCTCAAGGGATGCAATTAGAGGTAATGGTGATGAAACAGTGAGGAAAAAATGGGATGAGTATCATTATTTAGTGAATGAAAATAAATGAGAATGAAAATAAAACAGGCTATAAAACCTTCTGCTGTGAGAAATTATTTAAAGAGAAATCCTAGCATTTCAAAGGGGATGTCAACATGTGTGTCTTTTATTTTTTAACATCACTATGCTTTTCAATTTATGTTTTCATCATTCTTCCAAAGAAAACATTTCAAAAATGTACCAACAGAGGATCCAGTGTGGGAAGGATGCTCTTTTAACAGTAATAATAATTTTGCTGTCACCGCTCTTTTATTTTCATTAGCTATCACAGCTACACCTTTGATTTATTTCCAGTAAAGCTACAACATAAGAAGCTGCTATTGACACAGCTGTTGTTTCCTGTTTGTTTTTTTTTTAATAGGCAGTATTTTTTTCAACATCTCTATCTTTTGTCTTGAAGCTTCTCATGTTATCTCCCAACTTAAAAATGCATTTATAATATGAATGGATGAATATTGGTGTTCCGGTCTGTTGTGTCATGCCCTCAGTAGCAGAATCATGTGGAAGAGGAAGATTTTTATCTCCTGTCCATGCCCTTTAGCAGTTGGTTCTCCTTTTTTTTTTTTTTTTTTTTTTTTTTGCTAGATCAATGGCAGAGACTTGAAGAATTTGCGACACATGGATGCTGTGGAACTGTTCAAAAATGCAGGCTGCGATGTGTTTCTGAAAATTCAGCACAGGGTATGTTTAACCTGCTTCTTAGGCTTATTTCTGGCTCAATTTAGACTGGTTTCTATGCTTGTTACTTCTCCATTTTATGTAGCAGAAAAATGCAGTGTCCAGGTGCCCAGTGTAAGTTATGCATATAAAGAATGTGTCTGACCAGTGGCCTCCCTTAGTCAATGAGTGCTGTGTCCATACCTTTGGATTACTTGTTTATAAGTGTATTAGTGAAGTGCTGAGGTTGGAGGAGTCCCTGGGTCTTTCTTTTTGCTGCACTGTGCTGTGTTTTCTCACAGATCTCCTTTCTCAGAGGCTGAGGTTTGCCTGTGAAGACAAAATCTCAGGTTCTCCAGTTTGCTTTCAGAGGCCAAAATCTTGCTGGAGACAAAACTTCCCTATTTCAGAGTTCATGTTAGTAGTGAGATGTGTATGTACCCAGCACAAAGGAACATTTGCTGCAGCGGTGTAAATGTATTGGCACTGTTTGGACATAAAAAGAGAGGAATCCTTAATCTGCTGCTGCCACTTGAATATCCCTGACGAGCGTTGAAGTTGATAAAGAAGATACTGGTCAGCTGGAAGCATGCTGGTGGGAGGTGGTGGGATGAGACCCCTTTCCTACTCCCTTAATGAAGGAGTAAATATTTTGGAACTTTGTATGGGGCATATGGGAAAAGCAGAGGAAATTACTTAAGGAAAAGGTGCCTGCTAGTGTCTGGATACTGTAGTAAAGCTCAGTCCACCTGAAGCTGTTCTAACCCTCCCTGTGTGCACAGGCAGCTGGGGAAGCCATCTTGCATGTCCTTACAGAGCCAGCTGGTCCTGACACAGAACCGCAGGCTGCAGTGGGCTCTCTGACACAAATGCTTTGTTCTTCCTTGTAGTTGCAGCCAGAAAATGGCCCAGCGGGTCATCGAGGTGGTGGAGACTCAGGTGGGCTTCCCCTAGCAGCCATTCTTGTTCCAGGCCTGGCACTCGCTGCAGCAGCAGTCTGGATCTTGTTGAGGTATCGACAGCGGATGTGAAGAGTACACCCTTTGGATGTCACTGCGTATTTTACAGCTATGATGTAATTTAAAGATAGAGATTAACGATCTTATCACAGACTGATGTCAAAGAGGATCATTGTCTATCATAAAGTTGCTGCTGGTGTTCTTTATATATTGATTTGTTGCAGAGTGAACGGAAGCAGAAAGGAGCAAGGGAAAGGAAGGAGATGACTGTATTAAGTGGGATGGCTGTTGTGTTGTTTTTAACTCGTATGAGAAGTTTTTAGCCATCTCCCTCTATTTGCACCGTGAACTTTCAAGCACACATCTATTCCATGTTTTAGGATGTGATTCTTTATAAAGAGGTTGGGAGGGTGGGTGGGATGGGTTTAAATCAAATACTTTTACTAGAGGCTTTGCCTTGTTCCCACTGAATTTCTCTTGGAACTAATGATCCATACCTGAACCATGAATAAAGAGAAGTAATGCACAGGCTATCTTATTTTTTTCTGTTGGCTTTTGTTCTTGTTGTTGTACTAAATAAATGCCTTAAGAAAAATGTATAAAGTCTAATCTACAGTTTCACAGGTAAAATCTTTGGTATAACTGCTGATTTAACACTAATGTACAGTACTGGTGAGGTACTCTACCAGTTCTGGAAATACAGAAGACAGTCCACTGCTAGAGAAAGACTTTTGTTGTCAGAATGTTGCCCATTTTTTAATCCGAGTTGTAAGAGGATGCTTTCCAGAAATTGCTGGTGTAGCAGAGATGTGCAGACAATTGAAACACAAGAATAAGTAATGGCAAGAGATACGATCATGCTGAAGCTGCAGAAGTCTTTCAAGTAGTAATGAAGCAGTAGCACCTCCATCCTTCAAGCTGATTGAAATCTACATCTTTTGGGTGAAAAGTTTCTGTTGTGGGTTTGTCGTTTTTTCTTCGGTAGGGGGAATACTGCTTTTCTGTAGCAGCTAACTTGCTTTCTGCTGTCAGAAAATCTTACAGTGGTTGAAAGAGGGAAAGCTGAGAGCAGTCTGGGATCGTCCTGGCTGTGGCTTGTTGTGAAGACTGATGTGATGCTCAGGCTCAGGAGATAGGGTGGTGAGTGTGAGACAGGGTAAGGTTTAGCAAATACAACTGAGGGGCAGATTCCTTCTCTGGAAAATATGTTACTGAGTTTACCTGCAGAGACTCATCTCCTCACTGTGATTGGAATAGTTTTAAATGCCCCAGCTGACCTGAACTCTGTAGAGTAAGACCTGTTTCTCTTGTCTCTAAGAAAAGATGTTTTTTTGTTGTTGTTATTTTTGTAAAAGAAAAGCACACTGCTTGATCTGGTCTGTATAATGCAAAGAAAAATCATATATGCAATATACGTATTCAAACAAAGAAAAACTGGTGTCTCAGTGCTTTACTTTTCTCTCTTCTTCATTATTTTAGCAGGACATTGACGATGCATTTGAAATTGTTGTGTGTTTGCTCAAGGCCGTAGTCTTGTCATCTACAAGAAGTAAAAGCGGTGTGTTGTTATGCAAGATGTTCCTCAGTCACCACAGCGGTTCAGATCAGTCGGGCCGTGTGAAATGTTAGCCTGGCACGTAAACTGCTCTCGTGTAAAGAGAGGAGAAAGCAGGAGGAATTTTCCCTATGTTCCTGGTGAACCTTGGGAACAGACTTGATGCACAGGTGTGTGATGGCCTGGGCCAATGCATGCAGTGACCTGCCCACCAGTTATGTTGGACTGTGTGAGGGCAGCTGTTAGGATGGATTTTTGCAGATGCAGCAAGGAGCAGTGTGCCTGTCTGTGACCTGCTCTGAATGTTTGGCTGTGGTGTCCATGTAGAGCCCGCATGTATTAAAGAGGGCAGCTACAGCTTGATGCTGTTTTATTCCATCTGTCAAAATAAAGGTGCAGAGAGCAAGAGAAATCTCAGAAACAAACTTTCTCTTAGCCCTAGAATGAGTCTCGTCTCTCTGCAAAACAGGAGTGTGGAGCCAGATGGGGAGAATGAGGAGTTAAGGAGGAGGTTATTTGCTCTTTTACCATTGAAGTCAGCAGATAAAACACAGCCTTTTTTATTTTTATTGTTTTATGCTCTTCAGGCATGATTGCCATCTGTTCTGCAGGCAGTTTATTAAATTATGGGGGGGGAGAGAGGGGCTTATCTCCAGTGCCCAAATAATTCATGTGGCTTACTGAGCAGCTGAAAGCCTTTCTGGTGCATGCTATTCCTTTGAATTCCTTTTCCACAATTATTTGAATTATTTTAATACCGTGGCATTAACTTGGTGTTTTTTCCAGAATAGTGGCTTCTATTTAACCAATCTAACCCTCAGAACTGACTTTCTCTGCCTTCTTCAAAAATGTATGTGGGTATCACCAAACGATCCTCATTCCAATCCCTGACCACATCACATCCCATTTATTGAAAAAAACACCTTAATCTCAAACAGCCCTGTGAGCTGTGGCTCATATTTCTGTACCTCAGCAACTGGACTGTACCACCTAAACTTTCTGTGCTTTCCACAGTTTCCTTCTCCACTCAGTTTCTGTAGCCGTGACTTTCGTCTCTATTCTGAGCACTGTGTATAAAATTTTCTGTCATTACTGAAGAAATGAATTAAATGAAAAGAAAAAAGCTAATGATGACAGGGTGTACGTGCAAAAAATGGGAGAGAATGCTAAGGAGAACACTTAGAACAGCTGGAACTCTGCAATCCCTGTTTCTTTCTCATTTTCTTCAATTCCCTCCCTTATTGTGAACTTATTGACCTGCTGAGGCCTGTGTTTTCATATACATGTTAGGTGTTATGAAAGAGCCCTCTAATAACTGATGGTTTTTTCCCTGTGATGTGAGGGGGCTTGTGTTTTGTAATTGTTTTACCTTTCACATATTACTTTTAAGAAATTAAGCCAACAGAACCCATTAGGATTTTCAGCCAACTTATAAGAACTGGTTTGTGTGAAATAACTTTTGCAAGTCTCTTAGAAATGGTAGACTCTTTTCCCCATATTCTTTTGTTTTCTGAACTGCTGTACACAACCTGTAGATCACAGTACAAATGCCATTGCCACATGGAGAGAGAAATTCACTTCTTTTCATTTTTTATACCAAAAGAGCAGTACCTTTTGGTCAATGTGTGACACTAGAAACTTGTGTTAATTGCCATTTGAGTTTTGACTTCTAAATCCACCATTGTGCCCAGATGTGACCTACGTGGTGTGGGTAAGAGTATCAGTATTTGTGTCTTATTGAATTAATGCATATCTTAGATGAATTGGTTGTGCTTATTAACAGATCTAGATTACAAGATCTTTGTCTGCTTTGTCTGCGGTATAATTTGCTCAGCTCGCTATCTGTAGTGATACTGATTTTTGTCTTCTGCCGGACCACTGGTGAAAATACTGAATGGAATTTGGTACAGAGGCAGTGTCCCAACATGGTTATGATTTTTTTTTTTAAATTAACTGTTGGCATCTTCTGATTATTGGATTCTTTGTATATTTAACAGACACATTTTGATAGCTGAGCACTGGCACAAGTTACCGGAGGCTGTGGAGTGTCTTTCTTGGAAGTATTCGGAAGCTGCCTGGACATGGCCTGGGCACCCCACTCTGGGTGTCCCTGCTGGAGTAGCGGTTGGGTCAGATGGACCCTGATGTTCCTGACAGCCCCAGCCACTCTTTGACACCATATAGCATCTTTTTTCAAAAAACCATGTATCAGCATGCTGCATAGTGCTAAGTAGATTCCATCCCAGTGGTTGTTAAACTTTATCAGCTTTCTTCCTGAAAGAAGAAGATACATGGATAATACTATATTACCATTGTAATTTAATCAGGTGAGTTTATTAGTCTCACTCTCCTCCTATTTCCCAACTTGTGATGTGGCTTTGTGGGACTGTGTCCCACAGCTGTGGTCCCAAGAGAACATTTCCATGGAGAAATCTGAAGGAGAGTCTTAGCTGTACCTTTATGGCTTTCCTCGTGACTCCCTTTAGGCAAACTGATGCTGCATCCATGCTGCCTTCTTAGAATGCTTCCTTATAGAAGCTCTGGCTGTGACCTTGCATGCAGTGGAGGGATACTCCATGCCTTTCAAAGCTTTCTTGAAAAAGGATCTGTGGGAGTGTGCACTGATTAGAATGAAGAGCAATGCTGTGTGGACTTGAACCATGGCTTTCCTTGTCATATTGGAGAGCTTTTGTTCTTGCTGCTGCATCTGTAACTGATTCTGGCAAATTTCACTATAGGGAGAGCTGTGTCTCTCACTTGGCTGCTAAAACCAGCTTTCCTAAAATAGTGCTCTTAATAAGGGAAGCTAACTGTGCTAAGTATGCAGGACAATTATTCAAATTGCCTTGTGTCTGATTGGCAGTTATTTGCCAAGCTTTTGTGCTTGTGTGCAAAGTAAAAACTCTGTCAGTGGGCACTGTTTCTGCTTTCTCACTCACTGGGCATGTCTTCCAGCCAAGAATGGCTTTGGTAAGGTTCTATTCCCTCTCATCCCTCTTCACCAACTCTCAGCAGCCTAACATTTGTGCCTGGCTTGCATTTTTTGCAATGACACAAAGGCAATTGTTCTTAGAAAAACTGCTGCTTTTGCCTTGCATCAGCAAATACTGATATTTGTTAATTCAGCGATGTCCCTTTAGGTGGTTAGAAGTTATGTCAGATGCACTGGCAGATTTTGACTTATGCACTGAACCAACTGTTGGACTTGCTGTTACTTACTCCTTTTCCTTTTGGAAACAGACATTGGCATTTAGCTGTGTGGACAGCCCTCTTTCTGACTGGTGCATCTGGTGTAGGACATATGACTGGAACACAAGTGTGAGTGTTTTCTCATATGATGTGGCTGAGGCCACAATCCAGTTAGATTGGTAACAAGCTCTGATCAGCTCCAAACTGAGTCCAGAGATGTCCTAGAATCAATACTCTGAGTATCAGTATGTTAAGCAGGATGCTACACTCTTTATAGCAGTCTTGTCTGACCTCCAGTTTGGGGCATGTCTTTGAAGGCCCCCTGGTGCTGTTATGATAATGCTTAGCTCCACATCTGTCCATTGTGATGTGTCTGTGCCTCACCTTCCCAGGTTCCTGATCATGGGTGGTGGTGAGAGAAAAGAGGCTTCCAGCTGTTATAGAGCATCAGTCCACATTACGTCTGTACCCTGTCTCCAGCTATGAGTTGGATGGGAGGGAAAGACAGATCTTGGCTAGAGATCACCAGCCAGATGACAACGCATCCAGTACTTGGGAAAGTTCAGCAGAATGCAGGTCATGCTAACCAAGCCTGTCATGATTCTGCTGGAGCATGGTATTCTCAAAGAAAGCAAGCAAAAAAGCAACCAAGTTTTGCAGAGGCAGGCAGAGTTTTAAAAAGATAGCTGTACTTGTCTCTGTTATCAGTGGGTAGCAACATACTTGAGAAAAATGATTGGGAAAGGCTTTGAGTAGACTGAGAAAAGAAGTGCTGGAGAAACCTGTTTGTTCTTATTCATAGCATTTGTGTGAGGTAAGTGTTCTTCTAACGAAAAGCAAGTGAGATTTAAAGGAAAGAATGTCTGAATTCAAGAACAGTCCTTGGGGTGGGGGAATTTGGGCAACAGTCAGGACTGGTTGAAAGATGGTTTTCAAGGTATATTGCTAACACCAGTTGAAAGACACCAAACTGCTAACTTGGAAGTAGTCTACATTAGATGATGCTGTGGTTATTTTCCACTAGTTAGTGTAGGAGAATACTTTTTAAAACTATTATTTTTTTATTTTTTAATTTAGAACAATTGAAATACTGGTAGTCTGATGTTAAAAGTTGTTAGCATGAGGATTCCCAGGTGAGGAACTGCAGACTGAAATAAATTGCTTGCTTAACAGGCAAAATAATTAGTAAGTGTTTCATTTAAGTACCTAGGCTATGTACGAGTCCAAATACAATACCACGAAATGGTGGGTTCACAGTTACCCTTAAGGGTCTTTTGCATTCATTTCTTGTCAGCCTGCTTCAGTAAAGGTCTAAACGATTAATATGATAAAATAACGAAGGAACAGGGATGAAAGTTGTAATGCTTATGGCTTCTTTCACTTCTTTTTTCTTTCTAAACAGCAAGCACAATACAGAATTTGGGTATATAGTTCAGAGATTTAATTGTGGAACGTGTGTCGTAATCCATGATTATGTGGATATATTCCTGCTTTTATTGCGTAAATAACCAGAATGGTTTCTAGTGAATGTAGAAAACAGGTCATGCAGCTGTGCTTACGCTCCACCTCAGGCTGTTGTGAGCTGATACACAAAAGGCATGCAGGTCACACACTATATTGGTAAAGATAGTACCATAGGCGGTAAAGGGGAAGTATTACAGAGGGGAAGTATTCACCTGCTCTTGGCCTTGCCGTGTTAGGGGAGCATGGACAGGGAGAGAAATGAGTAGAAATGCCAGAAGGCCCAAAAGTCTCACAGAAGCAGAGACTTCATCCAAGTTCCTGGAATACTGCGGGGCTTCTGGGTCCCAGCTGAGCTGTCACATGCTACGTGGCTTAATTGCAGTAAAAGTGCCACAGAAATCAGCTTGTCTGCCAGCCAGCCACTGGAAGAAAACAGTTCTGCAAAGAAATTTGAGTGCTTTTTTCATGTGATTTTTTTTTTTTTCCCTAGCAGTTATACCAGCTTTGCCAGTCCCATTCCATGTTCAAGTTCTCCTTGCTTGGCAAGCCTTAATTAACCTCTCCTTGAAGTGCTGCTATGCCATGTTTTTGTTACTGAATTGCTTGTAGTGTATAAATACTTCTAAAAATCCTATTTGGGGGATGTAAAAATGCTGATCAGCTGAACGAGAGCACACAGTTACGGCACGAAGCTGAATATAAAACAAATGCAGTCCAGCACAGGGACTTCTGTGGCTGTGTTTTTTTGTTTGTTTTTTGTTTTTTAAAAGGCAATCAAAATTCTCCCCTCAGGGAAACCACTTACCACTTTTCTTTGGTACTGCTCTAAGTGCTATCTTAAATGCTGGCATCAGAACACATACCGTTGTTCAAGGTGAATGCTGCAATATGAAGATGTGGACTGGATTTGAAAGACACCAAAGACACATGATGGCTGGAGAGAGAGAAAGGTGCTGAAACCACTAAGACTCAGCTGCTGTTGCACTGTTTGCTTGTGGCTCACTCAGTATCCTGTATCGGTCTATGCTGATCCTTTGTGAAGCAGGTCCTGCTTTCCCAACTTGCAGGTTTATTTTTTGCATAAAGTCAATGTGCCCTTGATTTTGAAGTGGTTAAAGTTAAAGAGATTTACTCTTAGCTACTTGATCTGACTGAAATTTGTTCTGACAGTAGTGATACGGAGCATTTTAGAGGTGAGATTGTAGGCTGCTCTTTAATAGGGGCAACCATTTCTGATGCAGAGCTTAAAAATGAGATGCTTTGTCAAAAGAAAAGCAATATTAGGTCTCTATTCCTCTGTACCTGCCACATTTCTTCTGGGACTTGGAATTAGTGGCAGGAGGAGGATGGCAGAGTTGTCTCTGTCAAATGTAGATTTATTTAAGGAGCAATGAAGTGGAAACTGTTCTCCAAAGCTTCGCTTTGCTGTAGCCTTCTAGTGGTGTTTTTTTTTTTTTTTTTTCAGTGCCTAAAATACATTTTTTTCCTTTATTATTATTTTTTTTAATTTTATTTTCTGGGTCTTTGGCAAAGCAGATGTCACATTTCTCCACCTAATTCTGAAAGTTTTCTGCCTATCACCATTTCCTCCATACACTCAAGAGACGTAAGAAACGTTTCAAGCCTGACTTAGAAGCTTGAGGCTAAATACAGGCTGATACATTTACTCTGAATTTAACTTTGTTGTATTAACCAGTCAGACAACTTGAGAGAAAAGTGGTTTTTCCCTATGGAGAAGAGATCTTTGTTTGCCCTTACTAGTAGGCAGAGGAGTAATTACCATCTGCGGGACAGGGATGGGTTAGCAGGGGAAAATCCTGGTGTGCCCCAAAGCTGATGTCTTGATACTCCGATTTAGAGAGGAATTTGAATTTCTTGACTTGCCTTTTAAGGGAATTCCATATTTCTCCCTCACGGATTAATTCTCAGGTGTGGAGAACAGGAAGATTTTTTTGTGAAACCAGCATTAATGGTGTGTTTCTGTCATTTAAACATTGCCTTAGTGAATTCTTTCAGATATGAAGTATTTGTTTGGTATAGCCTGTGTAGTTTTCATGAGGATACTTGATGTGCCTTCTTTATCTGAATGTGTTTATAAGAGTGTAGTACAATAGGACTGAAAAACTGATTTAATACTGTATACACACAGAAGTTATCCATTATTACAGTCACTACCTGCTTGCTAAAGATCTATAATCAGTGAGAGTTAGTGATTCAGTAGAAGTTCTTATTTTCTTGGCTCCCAATGTGACAGTATCAAATCATTTCCTGTTTATGAACAGTGACTAATCTAAATACATGTTGATAGTTTTGTTTTGTTTTAATTAGTGAAGGTCAAAAATGTTCTTACAAGGTGGTGTGCATGAATACTAAGAAGACTGTGAAGCAAGGAAAAATGAGGAATTCATGCCAATGAAATGTAGTCACAGATGGTGAAAGAGATGAGTCAGACTGGGATGTGCTAATAGCTGTTAATGATGAAGGAACTCCTTCTCAAGCAGTTCTTAGTATGGTTTAAGCTTATCATTTGCGGGCCTGTGTGTTCATCCCCAGACTTTAACAACAGTCTATTCAAGAGCTCAGGGCTCATAGCCATAGCTCACAGTTGCTTGCACACATGGCTAATTGGAGACGGTCTCCAGCAAGATGATTTATGCCAGAATTGGCAACTGGCTGCATTGTTTGCCCCTGGCTAAGAGAACATGTTGATTATTTAAATAGCCCAAATAGAGCAGGAAGAGGGTAGAAGAATGGAGAGCTTTAATATTTTATCAGCACATCTTAGTTTTGCAAGCCTGCTTATTGGACACATTGAAAGTGTCCAGTTATATGTAGTAGGAGGAAACTCCGCCTGTCAGTGGAATAATCTCTGTTGAAGAGAGGGGATGTTCTTAATTGTGCTTCTTTCAGGATACTAATAATGAATTTTGCCATTGGAGGAACAGCTTCAAACAAGGAACTAGGTCCAAATGTCATCCAAATTCCAGTAAACATAGTTGGATCAAGTGTTTGTTCAGAGTGGTGACTTTGAAAAACTTATCTAAGTGGGCAGTGTCATAGCTGTCTAATCAATTGTTTATAGACATCAGCTATATGTGCTAAGGCTCTGGTCTTTATTCAACTCTGTGCTGCTGACTTTTCAAAGTTTCTGTTGAAGTCCCACCCTGCCCTTGCACTGACGGGACCTTCACAGAGGTAGCTTTGCAAAAGGTCCCTCATGTACTTAATGGTAGCTCAGGAAAGGGAGCAACTGTCCCACAGTGGTGAACATCTGTCCTCAAGATAAAGGATTGATGTTCACTGAAAGAGTCACCCATGTCATGCAGGAGCTCTTTTGTCCCTTGGTAGCGCAGACTCTGAAAACCAGCCTTGAAGATCTAGAGCTTTTGGTGTTTTCTGCAGCTAAATTCCTACTTTGAAGACAAGACAAACTATCTTAGTTGCCCCTTTCATAAAACTCTTCTGTTTTTATGACCTTAAAAGAGTAAATTTTTGTCTGAAATGGAAACAAAGCGTGGCTACTAGGGGGATCTTTGCAAAGCTGCAGGAAGAATACTTTCAGCTTTGCAAATGGTTCTTTATTACAACCCTTGCTATTATCAGCACAAAGCTGCTTTTTGCGCTCTGCAGGTTAACAGGGAAGTTTTGAACAACAGTTTCCTAACAGGAAGACCTAGTGACTGAGCTAACTAAGTGATACCTTCTACTAGATGAGAAGCTTAGCAGAGGGAAAATTAAGCCATTAACTAGAAAACCTGCTAAGTGATTTTTATATCTTAACCTTGCGTGCAGTATGAGCTGAGTGTATTTTTAAGTCTCAATTATCACTTCTTGCTGTGCTTTTCAGTACTGAATTTAAAGTTGACTGGATGCTTAATAAAGAAATGAACTGAATTACTGAGCTGTAGGAATTCATCTTGGGGTGAGATATATCAGCCTAGAATTTGTTTTTCTACTAAGGGATGAATTCCTATTTTGAACCCTAAATGCTACTTCTGATACTGCCAAAGAAAATGTGGTAGTCGAGGCTCTTGGGTTAAATCATCTTATTATATTATAAAATAATATTAAAAAGCCTATGTGAGAAGTCAGCAATCATCTGAGTAGAGTGCACGTTCATGCAAGTAATGGGAGCAGAGTGGCTGCTGCTCTGAGTTGCGTTAGAGATCTTTCAAATGGCAGAGGTGATTGTGGTTCTGGTCTGTGTCTGGGACCAGTACTGGCTATTTGTGATAGACCCCATGCGAGGTGCTAAGAAGATGCAAGGAGAGTTATAAAACTGTGGAGTCATTAGCTCACACTGGGTTTCCTCTGATAATCCCATTCCTAACTACTGATGGTGTTGATGGTGTTAGTACTGTTATAACCAGTATCCTTGAATTTAATCAGCTAGTAGAATTGTGAACAGGCAGGTGGATCTCAAGAGTTAGCATGCCTGCCTGCTGACTCTTCTGCCTGTTTTGTCTATTAATCAAATAAAAGGTCTCAGCTCCCTGTATAAGGTTTGCTTTTCTGTTAGTGGTATCATTTGAAACATTGCTATCATATTACTTGTCTTCTTTAGCAGTTGACTGGTGTGTATTTTAAGCAAAGAAACATCCAAGTTTTGCAAGTTGATATATTGTGCTGTCAGCCTTCTGTTACTGAGGAGGATTATTTGTTTATTCTTATTTTTCTGCCCTCAATCACAGGTCAGAATGGTCAATTTGTGATTCCTGCAGCTTAAACAATAGTTATTTATTTATTATCCTCATAATAATAAATATTATTATGAGGAGCCTTCTAAAAAATAGAAGTTGGTCACTAGTTTTTCTTTGCATTGTAATCCTGTAGGAGTATCTTTGGAATTCTGCTTTCCAGCAGCTATTCAACTGATTTATTAAGAAGGTGAGCAAGGTTTAACTTACTCAGATTACTGTCTGAGCCTTTTAAAATTAAGGAAAACAAATTTGTTTTCCAATTCATTGAAAGAGAAGCTGTCTTAATGAGGCTGCATGTTTTTCCTCTGTATCTCCTTGCTTAGAAGTTCAGTGTACAGACTTCATCCTTTGATGCTTGCAGTCCAAACCCCTTTGGATTGTTTATACTAATGATCTCAGCGGAAGAATTAGGAATCTTTAATGTTACCTTCCCATGTACAAAAAATATTCAAGGGTGTTTTTTTTTTCCTTCTACTGCAGCAAGTAGTGACTGTGTTCTTTGTCTCTTTCAAGGAGTTGCCCAGATCTCAGCCCCAAATGTCCCTTGCTGAATTGTTCTTTGGAGTTCTTTGCTTTCTTCTCTAACTCTGTGCTGGTTCCCATGTTATTTCTCCTCACTCCTGTCACTCTTCTGCAACTGTATACACCCCACCTTCTAACAAAAGCAGTGTACCTTATCTGCTTTTCTAGAGTCTCTGAGCACAGACTTTTGGGGATGCAGAGGGCAGACAGTGATGTATTTTCATGTTTAGGGTAAAGGCCGCTAAACTTTTTCGGATAGCTGTCTTAAATAGTAAGTCCTAGTTTTTCTATTAGTTTCAGTATGTATATGTAATACATACATGATCATAATAGGCTCTTACTTTTGCTGTTAAGCTTCAAGACAACTAAATTAACTATGAGCTTCAACATCTGAAGATATTTCCAGGCGTATCAGTACCTGAAGATGTATTATTGAATGCAGAAGTTGTTCTAAAATGAGAGCTCTGGTCCATCTTCTGCAGGTGAGCTCTGGGTAGGGACTCTTAGTTACTCCACTCTTCCGTGAACTTCATTTTTTCTTCTTTTCTCAGCACTCAAATTAATCTGGGGGATCTGCATTGTTTACTGTTCTCTAGACATCTTCCTGTAGCTCTTCAGAACATGGTATGTTTTCTGCACTCCTGTCCTCTAGAACAAAAGTTGACCTTAAGAGAGAGTGGATTTTTGGTTGAGTTATCAAAGAAAAGCTGCAGTTTTTGCTGATGTTTTGCGGGTCAAAAGAGTGCTAACTCAAAAGATTCCCTGTGGAAGGCATTATGTTCCCTTTTAAGGGACTCTTCTGAGCAGCTGTCAGTGCTCAGCTTGTCGTGAACTCACTGATTGGGCTTTTGTGAATCTCACAAGCTCTGGAATTGTATAACAGTCAAAACCAACCCTTTACAGATGGACAGGATGATTCAAGAATTAGTAACATTTCAGTGAAGAAAGTGGAAGAGCCCCCAAAATAGCAGGTAGTGCTTTGCCTTTGTGAACAATTTCATAAAGCTATTAGAACCATGTAGTGTGAATGAAATAATACATGCATCCCTTAGAGGTAATTACTTGTTGTTTCTGTGCAGAACTGAGCAACTGAGGTCGTTTTAACAGCTCCTTTTTACTCCTGTATGTTGTTCAGAGTTGGAGATCTCTTAAGAATACTGGTAGATTTTTTTACGCAGAATATGCTCTCTTTTCCTTATCTTTATCTTTCCCTCTTTCAAATAGCAACAGTTATGGCAATAGGAATGCTGGAGGCAAGTAAGCAGCTGACAGTCTTCCTAATGGGCAGAAGCACAGGCTGGCGTCTCTCCTGAATTCAGTGGCACAGTGGTAGAATCACGGCAGAATTGCTAGTGGTGATGTAGATTGCATTTTGAGCTCTCAGGGTAGCTGGATTTAATGAGGTGAGATATTACTCATGCAAAACCTTCTACCAGAACTGATCAGCATGATGTACACAAATGCAGAAAATATGCTCTAAGGTCTTAAAATGCCTTTCCTATTTGTGCATTTATTTCTGTATCCATTACAAAATGAAGTTTTGTTTGACCTTCACTCTGATATACTTATATTGTACTTCAGTGCATTCTGTCTTTGTCTGCTGGGTTTCTGTAGCCCATACTGTTTGCAGTTACAAGAGAAAAATGGTGTTTTACAATCAGTCATCCAGGAAGGTAAAAAAACAGTTGGTAACTTTAGCCCCAAGTTTAGATAATGCAGAAAGGGTTTACCAGGTCTTGTGAGTCAAATTCATTTTTTGTGTGTTTGAAAGGCACTGAATGGCTGAATATGTCCTTGGTACCTTTGAACTAAGGGTTAACACTCCAAAATTCAGATCTCAGTCTACTCTTTCTCCTGAGCTTCAAAGATATTTTGATTGGAATTTCAATCTTGGCTTTATCTGCATATTGTTTTGAGAGTAATATTGAATTGAAACACCCTCCACACTTCAGGGAAGTTCAGATTTGAATTTCAAGAATGGGTTGGATTGGGAGAAGGAGGGCCTAATTACTATTAGTGCTTTAATTAAGTGTAACAGAGCTGCATGAACGTGATAATCTGAGTTTCTTTTTAGAATATTTTTGTCTACTCAGAAATACCCATACTGGAAGTGTATCCTTCTCATAGTATCACATCTGTGTGAGAGTCATTTTATCCTGTCACTTTCAATGAAAGTTAAACCAAGAATATTTGAAGTCTGTCACTTTTGGCTGACAACTACTTCATGTCCATTTTCATGCATTCAGCTTTGTGTGTATAAGCTTCCCCTGCAAGAGTACAGCTTAAATATATGGAATTCTGCTTGCCTGTACTCTACATGGACTACCTGCAAAACCCATTTGACTGAGGACTATTCAAAATCAGTATTTAGATATGCAAAATATGAGAATGTGTGTTTGTGTCTATGTTCAATGACAGGATTCAGTGCAAGAGTACCCTCCAAACTGAAGCTGTAAGCAGCTTCAGCTATTGTCAGCAATAGTGGGTAAGGCCAGCTCAGCATATGTCAAATTGTGTGGAGGTATGTGTCAACAAAACAGCTCTTCTATAGTCGCAGTCAGACACTGTTCTTACTGCCGGGGCATCCTGCAATACTGCAGCTGCTGCTGTCTGCATTGTGGTGTTCAGGCTTTCGCTTTGCTCCCTGTTAGCTTCTCCTCCTGGCTCTCTTATTCTTTCCCTGTGATGGAGTGGCCATGAAATGCTAGTCCTGCAGATGGCACGCGGTCCCCCTGGGTATCGGTACCTGCCTGTCTAGAAGCAGAGCAGAAGCAATCAGAGCCCTTACAGCTTTCTGGGGTTCAAGAGCAGAGGAAGGGAGATTGGGGCTGTGAAATTTTATTGATGGTTGTTTCTTCTGTGCTCAGAGCAAGATGTCACAGTGCTCCAGCTTTTCAAAACATGAAAAAGAATTGATCTTTACAAGCTTATCCAAAAAGTGCAGTAGTGCTTGCAGCCTCTGAGTTGAAGCTGCACGTTGTTCCTTGTAGGAAACCTGTTAATATTTTGGGGGATGAGAAGGGGCACCAGCAAGGATCAGCTCTATGCAGCAGTGCATGTTGATGAACACTTGTTGCTCAAGTAGGACTTGTTCTGTTCCACCACCCCACAATTATGGTCACATCCAGCCTTTGCCACTGTACATGAACAGCATGAGAGTTTCACCAAGCGGTTGCTGGGGAAAACAACAAGAAATCCCAGTAGCAGGAAGAATAGGGGTATTCTTGCCTCTTTTGTGTAGAAGAGAATCTTCTCTGGGAGGAGGCACTTGCAATTCTCTTTTAAGATCATTGTGTTACAGTGGAATTTAGGCTTCAGTTGCCAGAGATTTTAGCATTGGGAGGATGTTCTCATCACTGTCCAAGAGGCCCTCAGCACCTAGAAGACTTGCACTGCAGCTTTTCACACATTCTGGACTGGTGCATGGTCTCTTCCTTTTCTTCCTTAGACCTTGTGCTGCTGCTCTCTGAGTGTGGTAGGACAATTCCTCTTTCCCCTGTTCCATGATTCCCATAGGAAATTGATGCTGGTTTTTATCAGTGGAACCTGTCCTGTTCCATGTGTCTTTTGCATCTGCTCTTGCATCCTGAAGATAGAGTTGTTTCTATCTGTAGTTTCAATGTATTAGAAGAAAGATGCTGCTTTTAAAGCAAGTAATATGAATTCTAAAAAGAAAAATGCTTTTAAGGTCTAATTTGTTTTATGAAAAAGTGTTTTATAAGCTGAATATAAAATAAACAAAAAAAAAAACCTGAAAAAAGTCTTAGATTATTCAAAGCAAAACAAACTTGTCCCGTTAAATAATGTGTTAATAAGCATCTATAAAATAGATGGTGGTTTCAATCTGATATGAAATTTATTTGTCAGTCCTGTGCAGACAGCTGATGAATCATAGATAGTTATGGCAGTTGTGAATCGTAAGTTTCCTCGTGGCTGAAGGTAAATGTCAAAGATACCATGTGTTAAAGCAAGATATCTTGCTTGGCAGGTATGGCTTATTCAGGAGAGAGACTTCTATTTCATACACGTACTCTTTACGTTGCTCAATTGAGTGTATTGGTTCCTCGAGCACCATCCTACAGCTGTCTTATGTATTTGAATACCTCTTCTCCGTTTAGGTAAATAACATTTTCTTTGGTAGTGGAGAATGAAGAGCGTATGATCAGTGAATCTTTGGCTCTGTTCTAGTAAGCATCTGTCACCTGTGCAGATCAGAGGTGCAGCATGAGCTGGGTTAGAACTCTGCTGTGGCTGACATTGACATCCTACCTGAGTGGAAGTGGGTTTCTTCTGTCAGTACTCAGGGCTCCATCCTGGCCTTTTTCTTGCAAACATGGTTTCAGACATTCAGACAGAGCAAAGGACATTTGATGAAAAGCTTTTGTCACCTGGCCTTCCAGGGCTTTTCTGAGAGAGGTGAAAGCTTTCCTAGTGGATTTGGATCTGATGAAGTTTCCTGAAGTGTTTCCACACCTCCTGATGGTCTCTTTTAGCTTCTCACTAATATCACCACAGAGCTTGTTTCTGGAATAAATCAACAAACCCAGGTCCTCAACAAACTCTATAGGTGGGCCCATGTGAACCTAATGAAGTTCAACATAGCAGAGAGCAAGGTTTTGCACTTGGGTCTGAGTAATCCCAGATACATATACATACTGGGAAAATAACTTGAGAGTAGCCCTGTGGAGAAGGACCTGGGAGTCCTGGTGGGTGAAAAACTGAACGTGAGCCAGCAGTGTGTTCTTGCAGCTAAGAAAGCAAATGGTATCCCAGGCTCCATCAGAAGAGGGGTGGCCAGCAGGGACAGAGAGGTGATTGTCCCTCTCTGCTCTGCCCTCGTGAAGCCCCATCTGGAGTACTGCATCCAGATCTGGGGCCCCCTATACAGAAAAGATGTGGAACTGTTGGAGAGGGTTCAGAAGAGGGTCATGAAGATGATCAGAGGGCTGGAGCACCTCCCCTGCGAAGACAGGCTGAGGTAGCTGGGCTTGTTCAACTGGGAGAAGAGAAGGCTGCTAGGACCTCATTGCAGCCTTCCAGTATTTAAAAGGGGATTATAAACAGGAAGGGAGTCAAGTTTTTGCAAAGGTGGACAGTGATAGGACAAGGGGGAATTCTTTTAAGCTCAAGAAGGGGAAGTTTAGATTGGATGTCATGGCGAAGTTCTTTACAGAGAATGGTGAGGTGCTGGTATTTTGTCTGTGTAAAAGTTCCAGTGAAAGACACATCAAGGAGAAGAGTGGAGCTTTGTACAGGAACTCTTGAGTCACGGCCTGAACTGCTGATTGGTCACCTGAGGAAAGGACCCGGTCAGCCCTGGGAGCACAGGTGAAAGCAATTCAGCTGTGTGACCAGAAGGGGTGAAGCCTGGCTGCACCTCTTTGACCCCATTTAAGAGCTGACTGCCACTAGGGAAGGATCTGTTTCTGGAGATCTCTCCTTTGTAGATTTTTTTCCCTGTGGGCCTAGATCTTTGGAGACAGAATCACAGAATGGCCAGGGTTGGAAGGGACCTCAAGGATCATGAATCTCCAGCCCCCCTGCCACATGCAGGGTCACCAACCTTCCCACCTAATACTAGACCAGGCTGCCCAGGGCCCCATCCAAGCTGGCCTTGAACACCTCCAGGGACGGGGCATCCACAACCTCTCTGGGCAGCCTGTTCCAGCACCTCACCACTCTCTCTGTAAAGAATTTCCCCCTGATGTCCAACCTAAATCTTCCCTCCCTCAACTTAAAACTATTTCCCCTTGTCCTGCAGTTATCTACCCTTTCAAAGAGTTGATTCCCCGCCTGTCTGTAGGCTCCCTTTAGGTACTGAAATGCTGCAATGAGGTCACCCCGCAGCCTTCTTTTCTCCAGGCTGAACAAGCCCAGCTCCTTCAGCCTGTCCTCACAGGGGAGGTGCTCCAGTCCCCTGATCATCTTCGTGGCCCTCCTCTGGACCCTCTTCAACAGCTCCCTGTCTTTTTTGTACTGGGGCTCCACACTTGGACGCAGTGCTCCAGATGGGGCCTCACAAGAGCAGAGTAGAGGGGAACAATCACCTCCCTGTCCCTGCTGGCCACCCCTCTTCTGATGGAACCCAGGATACCATTTGCCTTCTGAGCCGCAAGGCCACACTGCTAGCTCCTATTAAGTTTTTCATCCATCAGGTCCTTCTCCAAAGAGCTGCTCTCAAGGACCACTCCTTCCGGTCTGTATGGATGCCTGGGATTCCTCCAGCCCACATGCAAAACTCTGCATTTTGCCATGTTGAACCTCATCAGGTTCACCTGGGCCCACTGTATGGGAACTGCTGAGTCACGGCCTGAACCTCTGATTAGTCACCTGAGGTGAGCAATGACTCAGCCCTGGGAGCACAGGTGAAAGCAATTCACCTGTGCTGCAGGAAGGGGTGGAGCCTGGCTCCACCTCTCCTAGACCCATTTAAGAGCTGACTACCAGTAGGGAAGGATCTCTCTTTCTCTCTCTCTCTTTGGAAGATCCACTCCGCTGGGGTTTCCTGAGTGAGCCCACAACACGGTAAGCCTCCTATTTATTCTCTTTGTCTGTCTGTGCCTAACTCTCTTGCTTATTTCATTATTATAACATCTTAATATTATTAAATTATATAATATTCCTTTATATAATTTTCATTGATTATACAGCCCCCCTTTCTAGCCTCTCAAGGTCCATCTGAATGGCATCCCTTCCTTTAGCAGTGTTGACCACTCAGCTTGGTGTCGTCAGCAAACTTGCTGAGGGTGCACTTGATTCTGTCATTGATGTCATTGATAAAGATGTTAAAGAGCACCAGTCCCAAGACAGACCCCTGGGGTACGCTGCTTGTTACCGGCTTCCACCTGAACGTAGAGCCATTGATGACCATACAGAGCCATTGATGACAGGTGAGCAGTCCTTCTTTCCTTCCCTCTTTAACACCTTTCTATTGTGTTGGTCTCTCTGTCATTACATCTCTTGTGTCACCATTCCATCGGGTTGATCTCTCTGATTGTTACAATTTTCAAGTTATGACAGGAGTCTGTGCAAGGTGTGTCTCTCGTAGTCTGGTGTAGATGGAAATGCTACTGTGTGTGTTGTGATCTTCATGCATGTATGAAGAAACATGTTTCTGTTTTGGATTCTTCAGTTCTTATGTGAATCATTCATCCACCCGTCCATTGTAGTTCCAGAGGAAATGTTCTGCTCTTTCACCAGTGGTGAGTAATGGAGCAGTTATAATGAGTGATGGGAATGTAGCTCTGATGAAAACCTTGTTAGAATGGAAGGTACGGTTAATCCTGTGGTAGTGCACACCTTATGAATATCTAAAGGAACCTCGTATGTGAATGACTTCTTACTGCCAGCAGTGAGTTTCATAGCTGTAAAATTCTGATTGTTCTGAATTGTTATAGGTATATGTAGCTGAACTGGTGCAAAAGATATTGTTGTCTGTCCCTCAGCTGCTGGGAATAGGTTTTCAGGGCTGAATGAGGCAGGAGGTACCACTAAATAGATTTTAAGAAATTTTCCTCAAACAAATATTTTCATGATCTAGTATCTGCATCTCTCTTCTCATACTATGTTCAAGAGATAGGATTAGCAAAAGGATTTCAAAAGCAACGTAGTTCAAGATAATGGAAAACTCCTGACCTGAATCTGATTCCATTTGGGATCTCAGTAACAGCTGCAAATGAGGCCAAGCTGAATTCCAACAGCAGAGCAGAATCTCAAGAGCACCTTTTGGAGTATGCCTGGAATACAAAACACAGCTAACTCCCTTGCATTTATTAGCATGCCAGCTCTCTGAGAGGGAGAGATAGGATGTGTATGTGTGTGACTTGATGCCTAAGGTGAAATTGTGCTGCTTAAACTTGTAAGGATGAATTTGTAGAGTCCGTGCTTGTTGATGAAGTTGGGATGCTTTTAAGCTGGTAGAGGGGAAAGGTTGAGCATCTGCTGAGATTCCATTCTGTCAAGCAGTTCCTTTCTTGGTAATGACGGGAGTTGTTCTACTGTGCAGTGTTTTTAGTAAAAGCTGTCTTTTTCATCTCAAAGGCTGCTTTGTTTTTTTAATTCTTTGTGTTTTTTTTTTCCTTCACGAAATATTGATTTCCCATACAGTCTCAGTGGGGTTTACCAAAAGAAGCAAATTCCTTTCTTCTCCATTCTCTCTGAAGAGGCTTTTGGGGTGTGGAGTACAGGGATTTTTGCAAAAGTGAATAATGCAAAGAAAAATAATGCACAGAGCTCTTGCCAAAAATTAGTTTGTTTATATGTATGTGAATTTGTATGTACATATGAATATATGCACCTCCCCCATATTAAATATTACATCTATATATGTATAATATATAATGAAATCCTGAACTTCTTAGAAGAAAAATCACTATCTCAGTATTCTCAGTTTCATCAGACATCCCTTTTCAGGATCAGCTCTAATACTTCTTTTTCTTTTATGGGTGGTCAAAATCCACACCTGTGACTTTACCCTTCAGTTGGCTTCAGGCTTTGTATTGGAACAAACTCTGTATGTGGTCTAGCCCTTCTTTCCCTAACTCTTTGATGAAGCGTTAGGCCTATAACCTCTGCATTCTATTGTGCTAAAATTGGTAACGTTCTGCATCTCAGAGAGGCATCCAGGGCTTTACAGATGGTCATTCCAAAGTGGACTGGGGAGGCAATGAGAAGTCAAACCATGTGCTTTTCCATCCACACAGTTCAGCACAGCACGTCCTCCCATTGTATTTTTTTTCTGTCTGCTCAGGCTGTACCTTTGGTTTACTGTATAAGATTTTGCTCTGTGTGCCTTTGTGTTACAGTAGAGCTTTTCATGGATGAGTTCAGCTGGTTCAGTGGTGGGAAGAACTGTCTTTACTTTCTCATCTAGCTAGCAATGTTTTTCCTTTGTGTAAATGCATTAATTGCAGGCTTCATTGTTTCCCACTAAAGAAGGTGTGTCCCAGCACTATCATGCTGGTGTGTCTGCAAGCCCAAGCTCTTTGCTGGTAGTGCTAAGGCAGCATAGTTATCATCTGTCACTTTGGTGCTTTCAGCCAACAGACAGTTTACAGTGATGTGTTACTGCCTGCCAGGATATGTCATCTGTCTTATTTAGTGGTGAGTAGCAAATGATAGGACATACCATTTAGATCTATGTATTCCACAAGGCTTTATTTTCATGAAGAAAATAGGCAGTATTGCTGTGGTGCAATAATTGGAGTTTTTAGCCATTGCAGAGGAAAGCTAGAAGCAGTTGCCATTTCCGCCGATACTTTGACAAGTTTTGGTTTCTAGATCAGTAAGGATTGCCCATTCAACTCAATTAGTTGAAATTCAAACAGTTTATGTCCTCTTTTTGTCACATCTAAAAATAAAAAGGAGTTGTACCATCAAACAGGATTGGTTCCCTGCCCTTCATCAAATAATTGATAACAAGAATTAAAGGGGGTTCTTAATGGAAATCAGCAGAGATATTAGGAACAGACTAGCAGCTAATCCTGATGTCTACTCTTTCTGAAAATCTGAGACTGAAGCGTGCCAGGACTCTGGTAGAGTACTCTAGATGTGAAAGTCAAAACTCTTGGAATCAAAAAAAGGTCAGTTTTCAGCTTTTGCCTCATTTTTCCCCTCCCATTCTCCTCTTGTCATCAACATCTCTACAAGTCATCACCCTCTTATAGGTGTTCCAGGATCACAGAAACCGTGGAGATGTTTCTCTGTCCTTGCAGAGGAGCTGTTGAGAACTGTTCCGTGTTGACATGAGCTCTCTGGCCAGGATTTCCTCTTGAATTCAGACATGACCTTTATGGCAAGAGAAATCTAGGAGGAAAATGAGTAAGACCATAGAAGAGAAGATATGGAGGATATTTTCTTGATCTGTTGTTGAGAAAGAGTAGTGGTATTAGTTGGGGGGTGCAGGAGGCATGTAGAAACTGTTTCTTCCTAAACTAGCAGGCACTTCTTACCCCAGGGCTCTGTTAGCAGACCCCATAGGAGACACATCAGCCACATTCTACTAAGCCAGTTCCGTCCAGGAGGAGGGCTTTACTCATCATCTTTTCTCCTGTCACAGCACTGTGACTTTGTTCTGCCATTCCCTTTGTGTGATGGGTGAGATTAGGAGTTAGAAAGGAGTGCTGAAATGGGAGTTCACAGCTCCTCTGTAGGAGAAAGGGAGGGGGCTGAAGGGGATTGAGACCATTCTGATCCAGCAAATCCACGTCCATCTGAAGAACACCAGTGCACTCTGAGTGTAGCTGCTATCTTTGGGGTCCTAGCATAAAAGTGATGATACTAAGGTTTTGCTGTATGTTAAGTGCTGATGTCACTGCAATGGAAGTGCATGCGAAACTGGGGAAGCACATGTGACATGCTCTAAGAACCACAGTGTTATCCTTCTGGAGAAGATAAAAGAACAGATGATTGCTTAATTTAAGTACGTAATTTCTTTAGATCATATCTATTGCAGACAGAATGGTTCTATCCTCGTATTATTGTATGGCGTGCCATAATCTTAGGTTCATGTGACAAAATGGAAATCATAAAGCTTAGAAGAAAAGTTACACAATACAAGTACGCACGTCAGATTTGAGAAGCTGAAGAGAGCAAAATCATCCGTCTATTGTTTCCTTCCCAAATGCTGTCTTGTACTTACCCTGCCTCAGTTGGAGTACCATTAAGGCTGCATATTTGCTTTTCAGTAAGGAGTGATTTTCCAAGAAATGATCACACAGTAGCTTTAATTCTAGGAAGTCCTGTCCTTCAAAATAACACCCAATTCAGAGCAACAGTTCCTTGCAGTTGTTTTGTACATGAGTTATTATGTACATGAATCATGGATGGTGGCTGTGATTACTGCTGTGCAAGGGTACAAGTAAGGGCAAAACAAGCACCATGTATTCTTCTTTCAAGACACATGGAAAGATAAATGAAGCCTCTGGAGGCAGTGGAAGCAAGTATCAAGCAGTGCACTCTGAGTCGAGTCTGAGCAAGACTAAAGCATGAAGTCTGGGAGTGTTTGAAAATGCAGATAAACCAGAGGGGTGTGGGGGGGTCGTCCTTGGTGGCTGTATGTAGGCTATCCTGAAGAGCCAGGTGGAAGGTGTCTGGAGTGATGCTGAGAGAGCAAGGCACGGAGTTCCTGAAGAGTAAGCCTGCTATGGGCTTTGTTTTTGTTGGCAGAAATAAGACTTTGCATGCATTTCGGTGGGCCAGCAGAACTGCACCTGCAGAACTCCTTTACTGATATAATCGTATCTCCTAATTGGAACATAGATAGGCCTCTGATACTAGCAAACTGCTTAGCTAGAATGTGCAACAGGAAGAAGAAATACGCTATTTTATTTATCTATTTATTTTAGTTTAGTTTCAAGACTTTTACCAGAAACAAGCTGATATTGCTGTCTAGGGTTGGTTAAGGCTGTAATTGTGGATGAGTGTGTTTTAGTGTTCATGACATTAACAGCTGGGAACAGTCAAACTCTGATATTTGTTTGAAGCAATGCTGCCATTTTTATGTACTTAATTTCTTCAAGCTCAGTTATGAGGATAATCAGTTGTTAGAACAAGTGAGCTATTTGTGCCTTGCAAAATTATATGCTTAGGCCTGTTGCTTTGAGTTTTTCAGTGATTCAGGGCTGGAGAAATCTATGCTAGCATTGGAGCTTGTTGATAAGGATGCCAAATTCACTTCATTAATTCCTATATTATAGGAAGCTAGTCCATTATCCTGCAGTGCCACCTAGCCTTCTCATCCTTTGGAGAGCAGAAAGTATGGTGTGACTATTTAGAAAGATAAAAATAAATAGGAAAACATTTGTGTAATGATCCTTTTCCTCCTTTGTTTAAAGATATAATTCAATCTCATCAGAAGGTTTTCATTAGCATTCTGAAAATCATTATGCCAGTGTTGGGGAAAAAGCAGTGGAGAAATAGAGACAATTTTCTTCAGAATGTTAGTTCTTTGTACAGTACAAGTATTACTCATAACTTGTAAGGTCGGAGCTTGGTGAGGAAGCAGCCAAGCTGGTGCATGACTATGAAATATTTTAACAGACTGATTCATCCCAAAGTGATTCAGAGGCTATTGATAGTTGTCCTGTCAGGAGTGAAGTCGGAGTGATTAGTGACATACCACTAGTGCTCTGTTTAGTGTGAGGCCATACTCCTGGAATTGGAAGAAAAGGCTGAGACATAAACACAGATGCAGGATGGGAGCAACAGCCCCCAGTCAGGTTGGATGCAGGAGGTTAATGAAAGATAAGAAACACATCTTTACACCCATGAGCTCTGTCAGCTTCTCGCACAGCGCTGTGCCTCCATCAATCTCTCTATCCTGTCAGTTGACTCTTCTCCATCACTGTTAAAAGGCAGAATTGTATTTTCCTCACCCTTTGAGTGGTTAGGTTCACATTATTTACTTGCTGTTCAGGTGTTGATCTGACTTGTGTGTTGTTAGTAGGTGAGAGGAAAAATAAAATAATCATTTTGACCAGTACACTTTCAGGGTGTCTGTGATAGCTTCTGCCTTTCTAAATAACAAATGCAATTAATCTAAAGTTTTGATTATGTGAGGGCTCTGTGGAAACAAATGCACAGCTTTTTGCTTTGGCACCATTAGCCTGAATCATTCTGCATTTAGCACTGAAAGAGATTAGAACATCAGGTTCTTTATGAAAGACAACAAATGGTGAGTAAAGCTCTGGCCATGCTAAAAATGTAAAGAAAAATAGGCAAAAAGTGGAAAGTGTGCATTACTGCACACTGCTTTCGTGCTGGGGACTCTTTCAACTAGTTTGTGATTGCCAAGTGAAACCTGAAACCAAGCCCAATGAATATGGATAGGATGGGACACCGTTATTGGGTTTCAGTGATATGGTTTTCAGCTTATATTATAGCGGTATTCAAAAAAATTGGTACCCAGATATGTCACGTGTACCACAGCAGGCTGCTTCAGATTTGTGGGTGGGAGGAGTGAGAAACAAATCTATTTAGTTCCATCTCCAAATCCTGCTCTATTTTCCTCTGTAAATCGTCCTTCAGTGTTTGATCTTATTAAATGTGAACAGTTTTGTTTGAGAAGGTACTGCAGTGGATTTGGGCTTGATTAAATAAAGAATCAGCTGAGCAGTGCATGCATATCTGATGGTTAGCCATGGCCAGATGATGTGCAAAAGCATATTAGAGTTCCCAGGATGTACCTTTGCATTAATCAGAGCCATTGCTGAGTCTTGTAGAATTATAAAATGCTATACATAGTAGCTTACAAGTTGCATTTTACTCTGCGCACCTTTCAATATTTTTATGATTTCTTTACTTTTTATACTCAAATGCTGATCAGACTGCAAAGAGAATAGATATAGAGAAAGGAATACTTAAATTCTGTGAATAAGGTATGATGCTTACATGCATCTTTTTATTGGTATCCTATACCCTTGATAACTTTTCTGGAATGCAGCTATGATTTGACTGCAGAATATGATACTCAGCAGGACAGAAAAAGAGACCTAACACCCATGTATCTGATGCCTGCACACTAATCAGTAGGCAGTGTGAAGGTGCTGGACCAGCCTAGCTTAGCATCTAGTGAACATGTCTTGAAGCGTGCCAAAAAGGGTATAAAATGCCATAATCTGAAGTTTTTGGGTGCTGTCCTTGTTGGAGTGTGCTCTAAATCTACAGGAGTAAGAGTCCACATTTCCTGCTCCTTGTAATATAACCACCAGTTTATTGTATGAAAAGCAGGCAGTGATCCCAGCAGGGTGTGGATTCTGCATTCAACTGGTTACGTGGAGAAGGAGGGACTGGTGCACATCAGGCAGGCCTGTTAGCTGATGAGCTGGGTCTCTGCTCTGAAATGAAGACCTCCTGCCTCCCCCCCCCCCCCCCCAAAGTGCTCTGGCCAGTGGACTTCAGGGCATACACAGCAGAGGGATAGATACAGTCCTCATCCAGGAAAGAGACAGCTTACCCACACTGAGGGCTAAGCTGCAGCTAGCTTTTTGGATCTTACCCTTGTCTTCACAAGTGTAGCACTGCCATCAGTTCAGTTCTCCTTGATCCTGACTGTATGCACTGCAAGTTTTCTGTTCAGCTAAGTTTTGGTCACTGTTTCCTTGTACATCTGTTGATGGGGGTCTGGTGACACATCTATAACTTCCTGAAGGGAGGTTGTGGTGAAGAGGGGTTTGGCCTCTTCTCCCAGGCAATGAACAGGACCTGGGGAAATGGCCGCAAGTTGTACCAGAAGAGATTTAGGTTAGACTTAAGGAAGAACCTTTTCTCTCAGAGAGTGGTCAGGCACTGGAATGGCTGCCCAGGGAGGTGGTGGAGTCGCCGTCCCTGGCAGTGTTCAAGAGGCGTCTGGATGAGGAGCTACGAGATCTGGTTTAGTGCTTGTGGTAGCAGTGGTAGTGTGAAGATGGTTGTACTAGATGATCTTATAGGTTGTTTCCAATCTTGTGATTCTATGATCTTTTCTTTTGCTGTTTACCCCTGCCATCTCTTTAAATTATTGTAGCGTCTTTTGGTGCATTTGTACGGTGTGTAATAACATGAGTCACTGCATTATCCACTGCACAGTGTTACTGTGTCATGGTGCAAGTAAGTAGTCTTAAGATGTGACTGATGAAAAGCTCTTTGAAACTAAACCTGTTTATCTCCTCACGTATATAGAAAGTTACTGCTATTCCTCTTGTCTGCATTCAGTGGCTGATCTTGAGCTATTACTCAGTGCTGTTAATTTGTTAATAACATTCATAACTACTCGTCTAATCTTTACTATCAGAATGAACGTGGATGTTCAGCATTTCCAGCCTAGTTTCCCTGTTGTATATTGATTGTCTGTCAGCTGACAATGTTGCTTCATGTAAACAGAGTTCAAACTGCCAGGGACCTGAGGGCACAAGTGGCCCCTAATGGCCTTGCGTGTTCTACCCGGAGCCTCTCCCAACCCTATCCATGGCCCAGCAGCCCCATTTCAGTCCAGCCTGGGGCTGTCTGCCTCTGCCCCAGCGATGCCTGCCTTGGTAGGATATTGGACTCCAGCCTTGCCCTGCTGGGCTGGACCTGTGCATCAATGTCCCAGCCTGACACTGGACCTTCATCCCTGTGAGCTTGCCTGATACTTGGCTGAACATGGCTGCCAGCTCCAGACCTGCTCTGTGCACATTGTTCATGAATTGTGGGATGGGGCCTTGGATAATGAAGGTTCTGCTGTGTTAGTCATGTTATTGCATTCAACAACCCATCCCTTTAGGAGCAGTCAGCCTTCGGTGCTCCCTGACCTAATATTTAAACCTTCGGTGCTCCCTGACCTAATATTTAAAAGTTGGGAATTGTAGCTGCAATGAGAAAGGAGACAAAATGCAAAACTGAGTGGAGTTGAATGCAAATATTAACTTTGCTACCTTGAGCTACTGACACATACCTAGCTTTCAGCTATGGCTCCCCACAGTCTTGCTAAATCCTTTAAATCCCTAATTTGACAATTTTTCTTCCCCTTTTTGGTACAATCTGAAGGTAACTACTTCACCTACTGCATTAACACAGAGCAAAGCACAGGCCCTCTGGCATTGCTGGCATCCTGTGCTGATTTAATCTCCCCATTTTTTTTTTTTCTATATCCCACACTCAATAACTAGAGCAGAATCAGTCATCTCAGTGTTATGTGCTAAGTGTCTCAAGTGGAAGTGAGATAAAACTCCTTCAATCAAAATGCTTCTTGTGACATTCCTGGAACAAAGCTGCAAAACTCCAGCACCCACCCAGGAGGTGATTTGTTGACGTAGATGGAGGAAGAGCAATATAACTGTCTTTATATCCTAGCATATCCTCCACAATCCTTGGGGATCTGATGAAATACCATCTACTTCTTAAAATGCTATTTTTTTGCTTCCTTTAAAAAGGGTAGTCTTGGCTAATGTACTCAGAACGGGATAAGAATGACAACTTGATGTGAGCAAAAGCACTGTATGCAATCCAGAATGACAAGTTGTTAATATAATGGACAGCCAGGGATGGTGCACCTAATTTGGAGATAAGACCACTATGTGTCTTGGCGTTTAAACTTGGCAGCCCAGCTGTGAAACATACTTGAAAGCCCCATTGTCTACTGGGTTTCTAAGGAGCTTTGAAAAATGCATGAGAGTAAATTAAGGAAAGGTGTTAATTTAAGCTGGAATTCCTGACTAGTAATGCAAGTAGACAGACCCTCAGGTGCCACCATCAACTCTAATGCTTCCATTGGTTCTTTCTTGCACTTCTGTTTTCCTTTTGTTCTTGTCCCCAGTGGAATATGGCAGAGCTATTTAGACTGCCCAGCAGTGCCACTTTTCCGACTGGGAACCTGGAGGAGGTGGCTGAAGTGCTCTCAGTTATGACCTTGATACTGTGTAATTACTGAAGGTAATACCTGCTTCTTGGTTTTCTATTTCATGTTGGTTGGTGGCATTACTGTCTACTTTTACCCTTTCACTGATTTTTTTTTATTTTTTTTAATCTAAGAATCTGTTGTCTGATTTACAGGCAGCGATTCTGGAAGGTACACAGTTTTATGTTACAAATACTAAGTGTGAATGACCAAAATTGAACATAAATAAATGAACACCTTCTAAGGGGTGCCAAGGATGTGGAGAAACTCAGGAAACTAGACCTTCCAAGAGGTGGTTTAAAAGTGAGCTTTAGACATAAATCTGGAAAAATGTTTGTTTCTGAGATGTCCTGAAAGTAGCTTTGGGATCTGCTTTGATCCTGAAGCTACTTTTAGGACACAGAAGAAACAAACAGCTTTAGGATCAAAACAGATCCCAAGTAAGAACAATCTTTCTTTCCCTTTGTATTTGCAATTAATTTGAATATTTTTTAATGCTTGGACTATGATGCCTGTTAGCAGTGTGACTATCAGCAGCACTGTACTCACACCTCTGAAATAGAATAGTTTGGTTTCATGAGTGATACCAGCCTGAGCTTTTGGTGAAACATTTTAACACAGTCCAAAGCAAACCATGCCTTGTAAACAATTTATGTGACTGCTAAATAGCTTATATTAATGTCAAATGGACATTTGTATTCAGGCTGATCCCTTCTATCAGGAGTTATAGTAAGTTCGCTACAATAGAATGAGGTAAAAAAGGAATCTTCAACGGGTCCCTCAAACACTGGTTGCTGTGTGGAACAGCTTCTTCCATGAACATTAGAGAGCCTAGAGCAGCTACATTCATGATATTGCTCTTGCAGTTATATTTCAAGTTAGGTGGAGTGAATCTTGGTCTTCATGTGCAGGTGACATTTACTGTCTCTCCTACAGCAGAAGTCCTTTAAATAACAAAAGCATATTTAGACTGGCTTTGGTCACCTGAATTTAAAATCAAGCTCTTAAATTTATTTTTGTCCTTCTTCTGTCTCTAAAATAGTAATTGGGTTTCTGGTCTTTTATTTTTCTATAGGTGATTATTTTAGAAATGTTTTTAGGATAAAACATGTAAGATTGTGACTGTCTGTCACCTTCCAAACTACTAAATATTTATAGGTGTCTGTCACTGGAATGTGGGCCTGGTTAAGTCTCTTCATTTATTTTAGTGAACTTTGGGTACTGCAGACACTAGAGTTAATTTAGCAAGTAAGCAAGTGGACAAATGTGGGAAGAGATTGTGTGCTGCTCATCTTTTCCAATTACATTGGCTGATCTTATGTCAGCTATTCTCTTTTTCTGTCTCATATTTTTAAAACATCACTGCCAGAACAGCAGAGATACCCAAAAGTAACAATCTCAGGATATCTTTGACAGTTTAGCAGGAGCCCTGTGGGATTCAGTAGGAGGTTTGCTTTACAAGTGATGGCACAAGTGATGGAGCTTAGCTCCTTTCAGTGGGAGCCTTTTATTGCTTAGCAGTCTTCAGAATGATGCCTGGGGTTCAGTCTGTCCTCTAAGCAATATCTGGATGTTGAGGTGGAAGGGGAGGAGGCACCCACTCCCACCTGCACAAACTGTTCCTGCAAGCCTCAGACTGCTGCAACCAGATGGTTAAAGGTGCCTAACAGGGTAACTGGGGGGGGTGATAGGTTGGAGGGCTGGGGTGCTATCCCCAGCACCGTTTGTCTGGATCTGCTTAGCCACTCATGGAATAACCAGCCTGGATGAAATTGCTACACTGGAGTCCCTACTATGCTGCATGCTCAAGACCAAGCTGTGGTATTCCCCTTTCAAAATTCAAATGTATACAGTCAGGGTGAAGTAGTTCTAGGTCTCCTTTGGTACCAGCTGAGGGATAATTTCCATGGCTGACTCTCTGGAGCTGGCAGTTAGCTATGCAGGACGTGAATGTACTCTGCTTCCAGGCTTGCCTGCCTCCAACACACATCCTTCTGCAGACTGCATAACAAGTCATTTACAAGGCTGCAGCTCCTGGTCTTTTCTTTCTGCTCCTGACAAAGAGAGGTGAGCCCTTCTCACAGACGGGATGGTTCCCGTGTGACTCAAGACAGTATTGGGATGGGCTGGGGCATGCTGGGCTTTGCTGATGTAACAGGCTCCCTGCAATTTTCATTCAGATCTGGTTGGCTGAGAGCTGGCAGAAAGCCTCAGATACGCCTCCAACGCAGATGAGGTCATCTCTGCTTTTTTTTTTTTTTGAGCTGCTCCAGAAAGTCTGCGGTGTCTGAACATTTAAGGTCATCATGCCAATTTGCACACCACCCTGTATCTCTGCATGCGAGAGCCCGTTTCTCCCTCTACTACACCCCTTCCCAGCAGTATCACAGACCCCTCTCTCCCTTTAGAAGGAGAGGAGGAGCAAAAGGAAGATGAAATTACCGCAGTGCATTTTGTAATTGACTCTTGCATCGTGGTCAGAGGAAAGCATTTGCTGGGAAGATGTTGCAGGACTACCCGGGTCTCACACGAGTGTAAAGTAGCTCCAGGACAGAAGAAACTCCAGACCTTGCCACTAACAGAAGTGAAACTACTCGCCGTGCCCAGTCGCTTCATCCCTTCCCCGCCCTCCCACCGTGTGCCGTGCAGAGATGCATCCAGCCAGCAGAGGAAGGGGTAGGTCTCCCCGGCTGTCAGTCAGCGGGGGCTGCCCGGCCCGGGACGAGCTGATCCCGAAATAAGGACTCGCCCTGGCGGACAGCAGAGCACTGGCAAGCGCCCGGAACCGCACCGTGCCCAGAAGCGTCACCCGCTCGGCATCCTCTTCCCTCTGGAGCCGCTGATCCCTCGCTACCTCCTTCAGAGAACTGCCTGTTAACTTCGGCACCGACGCCAGATTTGCCCGCCCGGCTGCGGGCAGGATGGCGGCTATACCATCCCCACTCTGCCCGGGGGGCAGCCAGCCCCTTCCTCTTCTTCGTCCCACCGCCGAACCCCGCGCTGGAGCCACTGTGGCACGGTCGCTTCGCCACGTCCTGCCGGGGGCGGAGAGCCCTCTCCGGAGCGCCTGAGCACTGGCCGAGCCCCGGCACCGCGGATAGCTCCCGGCGGGCCGAGCCCCAGCACCGCGGACAGCTCCCAGCGGACTGCCTCGCAGCCGCTGCTCGTTGCGTTCTACAGCCCCGTTGTAGCAGCGCGCTGCTCTGCCGAGGACGCGGAGAGCCCCCCCTCCCCAGTCACGGTGCTACCACGGCGGTAGAAGAAGGCTCATCTCCGGGCTCGGAGGCTGTCTTCCGTAGATTGGGATTTACGAGCCTGACTGCTGCTTGGTTACACAAGTCTATGGACTCCAAGGTGTGCTACTGAGTTAGAAAGAAATCTGGGATCTGTCACGCTGTGGAAGGGTAAAAGAAACCCTATAGAACCAGCAAAACAAGCCCAAACCTTTCTACCTCCCTACAACCAACTTTACCCCCCCACCTACTGAACGTGAGCATTTCTCCTCCCTTCGTTCTCCTTCCTTTTGAGGCTGTAGGATGAGGCATTTCCCTCTGTCTGTCTCAGGGTAAAAGGATACCCTAGGGGCAGCAACACACATCTGGCAGGGATTGAAAGGTTGAAATCCAGCCTCCACGGCAGTCAACAATGGCCAATGAACCAGTGATTCTGAATGTGTATGATATGGTGAGTATGAAACAGTTTTGATTTTAGGGAGCAGTGGGGCTGTATGGGAGCTTATGCTTGGAGGCAGACATTGTATGAAGAGGAGCCCAGCACAGTTCCTCAGAGAGGATGATATCCACCCTCCTCCAGCAATCTCTTCATCTAAGCATGTCATGTTCTGGCTGTCAGAGATGATGCTGACCATGGCATTTTTCTTTGAAACATTTAGCACATTGTGCCAGACTACAAGTAAAACTGTACTGGATTTTCTGCAGAATTTTTCAGGAGCAGTAGTGGGTGAGGGGAGGACTTCTTAATTTCCAGTGTCCCAGTTAAGGAAGGACGTATGATCACCTTTCTCTCTTTGCAGGAGCCAATTGTCATTTAATTTTGAGAGATCGAGCACTATCAGGCTGTGGAAAGAGGGTTGGGATGTCATCCAGGGATGAGAAACATCTGTGGAATTGTATTAAGGCTGTTGTTTCCAGGTTAATAGTAATCTGAATCAATCCCTTATGCATGACATCATAGTTAATCATAGTCTCTGAAGGTTAATTGCAGCAGAAGGAGTAAAAAAAGTCAGAACTGGTGAAGTTTCAGCGTAGGGAGGAGCATAGGGACACGCTCCTTGGAAATGTTTTTTGGAAGTTCATAGTGTAGCAAGTTGATTCTCTTGCTCTCTTCTTGCGTAAAGGATTGTAATTGGAAACTACCTGTACTGAAAAATCAGAAAATCTGAATCCTATCCTTGACACAAAGACCTAAAGAGAAGATGGCTTGGCTCAACCTGTTTTGCTTTCTGACTTAACACAGGCTTAGGATAAGCATGTTCAGATGAGGAATGTTTGATAGTGATTTACTTCCTCTCCTGCATTTGTTAATGAGCTGAAAAACAATAAATACTTTTCCAGAGAGTAGCCACCAAAGAGCAAAGAGTAGGCTCTGGTAAATGCCAAATGTCGTCTTAATACAAAAATTAAGTGGTCTTTTGTTGGCTAGAAAAGCTGAGTTATTTCCTTATGGAAACAAGTTGGTGTAAAGTCTTCCCTTAAGACTTTGGTTTTGAATGCTTAATGGTCTATGATTCTATTCTACAGATGCTTGACAGCTTAAACTGTGAACTTTCCCAAGCTGTTCTTCAAGCAAGGGCTGGTAACCCAAGCATCTGGTGGCAAGTTCTTGGTAATCAGAGGCCAATATTGTAAATGTCAAAGAGCTCCTAGCTAATAATTTGAAGAAGGTAAAGGAGTTGTGTTGCTCTTTAGTTGTATGCACTATCTTCCTTGCATTTTCTTTACTTTGTTCTGCTGTGGGCTGTGGTCTAAAGTTTCTCAGCCACTACTGAGCTGTTCCAAACCAGTGATATTTTCTGCTGAGCTGAAAAAATGTGAATACTGGACAAACTTTGTCTTTGCAGTTTTTTTTTGTTTTTTTTTTTTTTTGCCACTGAAGCCCATATGAAGCAAGGGAAGAAGAAACTTGCTATTTATGGTCACTGTGTTCTGAGATGGAAACCCAGGCACAGTGAACTGAATTGAATCACCAGTTTAATTCACAATGACTTTTACTTCCTGGTACACCACAAAAACCTTCATGTGTCAGTACTAACTCCATAGGGTTAAGCACCCTGTACATAGGGACCATTCTATTTTCATGTTGCATCTGTTTGACTACCACTGAGTCACCTCCAGTTCAAATTCTACATCATGATTATTGAGGCTACATGCTTTTCTATTGCTGCTATGATTTTAACACCATGGAGTTTGGAATTTAGCCATGCAAAATCTGCACTTTGTTACATTGTGGTGGGGAATTGCGGGGGAACTGGGAAATGAGCACATTTGTTTGAATGGCTGTTGGAAAACTAGTCTTGAAGAAAAAAAGACAGCTGGGGATAACAATTAACTGAATGTAAAGCTCTGCTTTCCTGACAAGCATTATGACCCCTGTATGGCATCTGGAAGCACTTACACTGCAGGAAAGCTTACCCTTAGGGCAGAAGTTCAATTATGGGCTTTGTGCAGCTATGAAATACCCACTCTGTGTACTCTCATGTATTCAAAGATTATAGCCATTTATCCTTTTACCCATTGGATAGTACTAGGCTTGAGAGGGGAAGAAAGAAAAGCTTGTACTTAATAAGGTGCTTTGCACAAATTACTGAAGCAGGTAAACCTATTTATTAGACTTACTTTCTTCAGCATCAAAGAACTGAGCAAAAATCACTGGGCATTCCAAGTTTCAGAATATCTATACCAAAAGAAATTTCTTAATCCCCTAGCATGCAGGGTGATTATATCTTATTTATGTGTTGCTAAAGAACTTCTACGCGCCTGTACATGCTTGCAAAAAGAGAGGAAGGGAGAACTTTGCAGGAGTATTTTAAAGAGTATGCAGGATGCTGAAGTCTAATTTAAGTGTAAGTGTGAATGCAGAATAACACAGATCAGGGGGTTGATCATGGATAGATCTCTTTTCCAGTTGAAATCCATCTCTCACATGGACTTAACTTAAGCCAACAGCTGTCTGGAGACCTACTGGAAAGAACTGGGTCTGTAAGATATGTGACAGTTTGCTCTGATCAGTCACTTACCATTTTACTTTTGGAAGGATAAATCAATTTTCTCTTCATAACTTGCAGCTCCCTTCCCTCCAACTCCCCCTAATAAGCTATTCATTGTAGATCATCTTACTTGGATCGCAGGACTGATTTTCTTCAACAAGAATCTCACCTTGTTTCCTTATTGCTTTATTTTTTCTGTCTTACTTTGGAATAGTTGGCTAAATCATTGTAACATTAATAAATGTCACTTCTTTAAATCAGACACGAGAATGACTGCAGATATTGCCTGGGTTTAAATCTTTAGCAAACTAGCTAAACACATTCAACTAAAAATAGTCCATTTGGCAGAGATTCAAGCTGGGGGCTCTTGTGACGTTTTCAACTTATTGCACAGCACATTCATGCTACCAAATTTAAAGAAAATGTATTTATATCACTGCTGTCCTTCTCTTATTGCAGGTATAGTTGTCCTGAATTTCCACTGTCTTTGCAGCTGATAACACACAAGGCTTTCACTTTGATCTGCTGGCATTTTTGCTTATGCTTTATGCTGGTGGAAATTAGACCCTGAGCTGTTTTGCAGAGAAAAATGAGAGCTCTGGTCAATGGGCAGTGTTGATGTAGCAACTGTTTGGATGAGAAGGATGAGTCTTTTTCTCTTCCTTGTCCCACCTTTATCGCATTGACATTGCTTATCATTCTTAGGTGAATAGCATTCAGGTAGGCATAGTAGCTCTGAGATTTCTTCCTGTGACTTCTAACTTTAAAGAGGTAGCAAAAAATGTAATTATTTATAATGGTCTTCCCAAAGTCTTCCAGTTCTTTATATCCTATACATCATTTGCTATCTGAAGGGCTGATGGCTGTTAGCAAAGGGCTGCCCTGCAGAAGACTAAATGGGGTTTCTCTTGCTTCACTGATCAGTGGGTGACAGTGTTGTCATTTTGATTTCTCTATCACACCACTGAATGGACCAACTAAGTAGCTCTGACAGAAAGGCCTCAGGATACCACTGGTCTTCTTGGCCAAAGTGCACACTCTTGGTTCACGGTCAGCCTGTTATCCATCGCGACACCTAGGTACTTCTCTGCAGAGCTCCTTTCTGGCAGGTCAGCCCCTAACTTGTGCTGATGAATGCAATTATTCCTTCCCAGGTGTAGAACTTCCTCTTGTTAAGCCTCACCAGGTTTCCCTCCACCCAGCTCTCCAGCCTGTCTGGTGTGTCAGCCAAACTTCCCAGCTTTCTAGTATCAGCAAACTTGCTGAGAGTGCAGTCTATCCCTTCATCCAGGTCACTGTTCAAGATGTTACATAAGACTGGACCCAGTGTTCCCCTTTGAGAACATTGCTAGCTACAGGCCTCCAGCTAAACTGGCTGCTGATCACAACCCCCTCTGAGTTCTGCTAGTCAGACGCCTCACTGTCCTCTCATTTGTTCCATGCTTCCGAACTTTATCTATGAGGATGTTGTGGGAGACAGTGTCAAAAGCCTTGCTGAATTCAAGGAATCCTCCTTGACCATGGGAAAATTACATTCAGTTCACTGTGACCACAGGGTGGGCTCCTAGCATTAGCTAAATGGGCTGATGTCCCATCTGCAGAGTGAGGGCTGAGGAAGCACTGTGGAGGTACCAAAGTAGCTCCCTCACTCTATGCAAATAGAGGTGAACAAGCTGTGATGCTAGATAGTGACAGTACAGTTACTTGGGTACAAGTCCTAACCTGTACTTTTTGTACCCTCTGCCCTACTGCTAGGGAGTGTGTGTGTCAAGGCAGAGGCTTTGCAAGTGGGTGCCTTCACTATAGAGAGAATGATGGGGGCAGAAGGTGAGGGCTGTCCTAGATTGTCCTTTCTCTGTTAGTGGTATTGCAACGTTTCATCAGGGCTGGGTAGGTAGTCATAGTCTATCATTCTTCTTGAAAGAAGTGAAGTAGTTCTAGCTGTACCACCCGGTATAGCCAGTCAGCTTCTGCTCTCCCAGCAGAAGCTGATCAGAAATTGATCACAGCCTGTGAGCAGTTCAGGTTGGGAGAAAAGCTTTGAAGAGATTGCTTATTTCTGACTTTATAAACGCCTTTCAGCTTGCCTAGGGAGCAAGGCTTAGCAGGATGGTGCTGTACCAGGAAGAGGAAGGTGAATGAAGCAGTTTGGCTCTCTTCTCAGTTCCAGGAGGGGAGGTAGGAAGGGGATTCTCAGACAAGCAGCTTGTGGTGGGGAAGTCTGCACGTGGTGTTGTTCTACAGCAGACACTGAGATAGCGTGAGAGTTGGATTTTGTATAATTTATATGCTCTGAAAAGAGAGGACAGGCCAGTGATCTGTGAGGAAAGGCTTAAAGCTAGAGGGCCTGTATGGCCACTCTACAAATGCAGAATGCTTTAGTGCTTCAAGCTAATTTCTCTCATACAGAACAGTATGAGAGAACAGGAGATGGGAGCTCCTTTGCTTGCTTGTTCTTTACAGTTGAAAAGCATTTTTCTTTAACGTATATTGCTTGCATCTGATTTGGACATAGCGACCTGTGTATATGATTAAAAACCAATGCAATCTTGCCATCCTAGCATTGCTTTTTGTTTTTCTGCACAAGTGTGTGAGACTCTGGCCGCTACAATTACATGCTTTGGGATGAAAGGAATTAGAGGCTCCTTGTATTTCTAGCTTCAGTACATAAGGAGTCCTTGAATCTATTTTAGAAGCAGCAGCATGATTGCAAGCAGAACACTTCATTCTCTGGTGTGAACGTCTTAAGTACTGACTAGATCACAGAACATTTTATTATCTCTCTGTTTGGAGGAAAGAGTAAGTCTAGTTCCTCAGATAAATGTCAACACGTTTGTGATTACTGTAGGTAGAGGTCTTGGATGCTTTTAGCTCACTTAGTCAGAAGGGAGAGAAATCCTCTTGTAGGTGGTGGTCCTGCTTCTTGCACTACTCACTAGCTGTTTGTAAGCAGCTGTGTAGAGAAATACAGCCTCACCTGACAATTTCTAAGAAAACAAATAGAAAAGGTTTTTTTTGTTTTCATCAAATAGCTTGATAGCTGCAGTGTTTCTTGATATGATGAGCTCAAGAGATGCTCTAAGTTAATACAGCAACTTGTGGTCTTGAAAGATGAAGTGATATAGAGTCAGTGGGATCTCTTCTTTCTCTTTCCTCTTTCATGTATTGATTTAATTTATCAAACAGAACAGAATGCTAAATATTGCCTCTGGGAGCTTTTAATTAAATTCTGGCAACTTCTAATATATTAAAAAAGTTGTTCTGAAACAAAACCGCCACTTCTTAAAACACACTAAATGAAATGTTTTGACTCTTAAAAAAAATGTTTGCTAATCATCTCTGGCCAAAACTGTTTGCCAAATTTCAATCACTTTCATTCTCAGAAACACATTGTTCACTGGAGTTTGCCATATTCTTAGAAAAGCTTGGTAGGGGTACGATATCCTTATTTATTCTGTGACCACTCTCAAAGCTCATAGAAATTCCCTCTTCCACAAATAAGCTCTGGCTTAGGAAGCTCTGTGTTGTCTTGTCTTCTTCACAGGCTTCTTATGGAGTAAGTTTAAAGGTAAATCTTTTAAATTTCTGAATGATGAAGGAAACATTGTGGTCTTGGGATTTTACTTTATTGCTGACTTTATTTATACAGAGCCTTGATCCTCTGTCTTCAAGTCATATCACATACAGCATACTGTGTAACAAGACAGAATGGTGAGATAACAGTTGTCTGGTGTCTAGTAGTAGGTTTCCCCACAGTGCTGTAATATGCCCTACATAAATGCTAAACTGTTTTTGTTTCTTCAAGTAATTGAACTTGTCACTAGCAGCAGTGGGAGGGGAGGACCAGGTGGATCTCAGATGCTTGTTTTCCTTTTCTTCCTGGGACTTTCATTGGCCTTTTTTGCTTGCTCCTTTATGGGACTGGGTTTAGACTATTGAACTGTGCTTGTGCTGCATAATAGGTCTAGGGTTCACAGTAAGTCAGGTAAGTTATCCCCTGCAAAATCTGTAATGGCAATAATCATACTAAGATACTTGTTGTTATGGGCCCAGCAAAATCTCTGGGAAAACTCTTGGTTAGAAACTAGAGGCTGGATAGACCAACACTGTGGGTGAGGGAAGGCAGATAGTAGAGAAACTTGTTCTAATTGGATGTGAGCAGAATCCTCAGCCCAAGGTATGAGAGATTACTTCACCTCTCTTGGATGCAACATTTCCTGGTGCAAGTGTCTGGTCTTATAAGTGCATAAATTCGGTGTTATGGCAAACCTGCTGGCAGTACATTCAAATCTTCAAATAAGTCAAAGCTCTAGCTGAGTAGCCTGGCAGTGTGTGTAGGTGGGGGAAAAATAGGCTGTGTTCTGCTTTTCTCCCAGACTGCATCAATTTGATTAGAGCGATGACAGGCTGACCGCAGGCAGGCCAGGCACAGACTGGGATTTCTGCCTTGCTCTGCCTGAGCATGGGAAAAGGAGAAGGAAGGCAGTCTGATGGTGCAGATCACCAATGTAGTCACTGCTTGATTCAAGCATGTGAGAAAAATGATGACATGGAACTAGACATCCATTCTCTCTTGCATCTTTGGAGAGAGGAAGTTAATTGACAGATGAAAAGATGCAGCAGCTTACACACTGATCTGCAGCTGAGTTCAGCAGTTCAAGAAGAAGGATTCAATGCAACATCTGATCTAAAGCAATTAAGAAGCTGCAGAGTAAGTGGCATGGCCTGGGTTAATAAGTCCAGTGATGAAGTGTGCCCATTTATGCATAATAAACAGGGTTTTGTTGTCTTAGCAACAGCTTGAAGATGCTATCCAAACAGCCTGTTTTGATGTTGTCAAGGTGACAGGCTGTCTACCTGTCCATGTTACTGCTGAGTTTCTCCAGCACTGCAGTCCTTAAGCTGACTCCAGCTACAGCATTTGCCCCATCAGCAGCTCATTGAACCTGTTGCCCCATGAACTGACTTGAATTGATTCAACGAGGATAATGTGAGAATTCTCACTTCTGTTAGTTCTATATGCACTAGGGAAGGCTGCTGTACAACACTCTCTCCTTTACTTCAGCATTGGCAATTATAAGAAACCTTGATGAGAACGGAGAGCTTAGGAAAGGGTAACACAGTATGAAAAATGCATGAGTTCTTCTGGAGCAAAACCTCAAAGGTCCTCTTGTAAGGCTGGCTCCCGTGACAGTGCTCCTAATGCAGTTTCTGCAGGTGCCAATCTGACTTAGTATTTCTAAGTCATTTCAGGTTCCTGAAGAGGAAGGATTTAGCTTGCTTATGGGCAGGATTTCAGGTGTAAGGTCAGTTCTAAGTTGGAGATGCAAAAAAATTTTTTTGCTGCTGCGATTTGTTCTTTAACCTCATCCATGGGCAAAGTCACAATCTTCTAACCTGTCTCTGAGCATGGTTCTGGGCCATTCTGAGAGAAATGATTGCTTGCTTTTGTGAAACTGTGTGAAAGCTGGTGACTAGTGAATTTTCTCTGGTGCTTTTTGTGTTTTCCCCAAATATTAAGGCAGGCTCCTGTTAGAACACAACGCTTCTGGCACCAAGGTTTAGCCTCGTTACACTGTCAAGTTGTTAATGTCCCTCAGATATATTTTTTTAATTTTTAAATAAATCATAGTATTGTTGAAAGTTGATGGGTTGACAGTACTGGAGACTGTCACTCTTAACCAAAAAGACCTGCTCTGTCTGTAGCAAGCAGACCCTTCTGCCTCACGTGCTTCTGTGGTGTATAAGTTTGAGGCACTCTGGTGCCAGGGCTCAGCTGGCCATCTAGCTTCCTGTTGGGACAGCCCCTGGGGATCAATTATACATGCAGAGGGGGCTTCTGCTGCAAAAAGCTGAGCACCAGTGACAGAAACAGAGCCACTAAGTTGGAACAGCTGTCGGATCTGTTTCTAAGGGTGGTGGTGGTGGACAGCTAGATATATACTTGTGCATTAGTGAGATGGACTGAATTTATATGGGTGTTCTACGACTCCAAGCCACTTTATTGACTTGGGTTGTGCTTATTTGATTCTTTATTTTGATTTTTCTTGCTCCTGTTGTTATGCCAAGATGATGTAGCTGAAACTGGGGAGGGGAGGCAGAAATCAATCAGTATGTTAGATCTATGTTTCTGCTGGGAACTAAGAAAAGCAAAACTCACAAGTCTGTTGACTGCTTTCACAAGCTGACTCAAATTCTTTAGTGGGATGGAGGGAGGGAATTTGATGTTGTTCTGTGTAAACAGTGGATGTTCTTGAGAGTGAAAGGTCTAGAGGAGTGAAAACGTCCCATTACTTCAGAGCTTTATCTAATAATCAGTGAGATTTCTCAGGGCAAAATATGAGGCTGCGTCCTAAGAGTGGAAAATTCATCTTAATCAGTAAATACTTTTTCAGTATTGAATATTAAGGTGTATGAAAAAGCAGTGATAAGGAGAAGAGAAATGCTTTTGTCTACAATTGATTTTTGTTAGGCAGGGATGCTTATTTACATAGGGGATTGCCAGATGCTAGAAATGCTGAAAGCATTTCAGCCTGTTTAGTAAGTGCCTTCATCATGTGGGTCAACACATAGGTCAGCTGCTGTGTGGATACTGATGGGTTCATGCCTCTGGGAGATGGAGGAACTGGCACCATGGAAGCTCTGTTGGTAACATGCTTTGTTTAAACTTCAGCCCTGGGTCTGTTACTGTGCTTCACCTCTAGTCTTACTTAAATCAACAGAGAACTCCTCAATATCTTCTACTAGTGATTTATACTGTATGTTAATGTAAGAAAAGGTTCCTAGGGTACTGATTGCTGCCCAGGGGTTAGAGCACCTCAGGACCTTAATGGTGAGTTATAGGTGGCCTTTTCTATAGGTTAGCTTTCCTTAGGTGCATGAAGCAGGAAACCTTGAGTGTTTCTAGACATATATTCTTGGCCTACCTGTGTGTCTTACTCTTTTTGAGACTACTTGAAGCAGATGACCTTATATTTGTCATATATTTGTCTTCTCCCAGCTCTGGATTTGCCTGATGAATGTTGGATATAACAGAAAGAGAAGATTAAGAGGTTAAGCATGGGGGACTAGTGTGAGATGTCATTCTCTCTATCTTTAACATGTACTCTTGGGTGGTTTGTAGGACCTCAGTAAATTCTAGTTGAATGAAATCTGGGCTTAGGTGAGATGCTTTCTTAGCAAAGCACTTACATGAAAAATGGAGGGCTCTATTTACCTGCCTAAGCACAGGCATCGGGGGCCAACTTAGGGTATCAACCTGATGTCTGGTTTCCCCTCAATGAAGGTCCAGATCTCTTCTCTCATGGATCCTGTTCCACGACTGTCAACCTTGTAGACGTGTTTGGAGTATTCTGAAGCATGATATGTTGAGAGGTTCTGACACAGCTGTTAGATGTGTGCTGGGGGAGGATGAGTGGTATTTCTGCATTTGATTGCTAACACCTAGTTTGCTGATTCATCTAGAGTGACAGAGACCTGGTTAAAGTCCCTGAGGGAGTCAAACAAACTGTCCCTTCATGCAGGTCTGCCACAGAAGCAGACAGCAGGACACTCAGGATCTGGTCATTGTGGGCCTGTTGTGTCAAAACACGTTATATTTGTTTGAAATATTCCTTTAGTGAAGAGTGGATGATTCCAGTGGGAGCTACCTGCTCCAGGAGGGTGTCTAGGCTGGAACCATGCTATGGCATTATTCATACTTGTTCTCAGTATTCATTCAGTATTCTCAATTCATATTTGGTCCAGTAAATGTGTATTTTATATAAGAAGGGATCTTTCCTTTGCTTTATGTAAAAGGGAACTACTTCACCATGAAATGCTGAGAAGTCTTGACTCCAGATACACTATGAGAGTATGGCCAAGTTGCTTCCTTCTGAATTCCTTCTAGCAGGCTGAGGAGGTTAGGAATTTGGTCTGTGTCCTCCTGAACAAGTGCTTGTACTCACTGTTGCTGGGTACAAGCAGAAAGCACTTGCTATTCCTTGTAAATTGAGGCCAACTGTACTCCTGTTGCTTTGTTTCCACTTAAGACATTTTCAGACAGAAGTCAGTCTTTGTTTGCCCTGATTCCTTAGTTGACTGTGTAACCTGAAAGATCAATTACTTATACAGCCTCTCTTTTGAGCCTATCCTAGCATTAAGAATACACAGGCTAATGCATCATCTTAAACTACCCCTGTGATGATGGCATTATTGAAAGGTGGGAAGGCAATGCTGGATGTTTCAGAATCTGTAGAGGCCAGAGCTAGAAGTGCACGTTCTGAGCTGAAATCCACCCACTGGCTTTGGCTGATCTGTCTGCAGTTCCAGTGCTCGTTGTTCTTGATTACAGTGTCATTTGCTGTGCCTTTGTTCACTCTAATTTTTATGGCTGCTTGTTATCTAAGGCAGCTGGCTATCTTCTCTTTGGCAGATGTTGGAATGTGGAATGGACCAACTCCAATTCCTGCTGCTGAAGCACTGTGCCTCTTGGGCTTGCTACTGTGTGGATACTGGGGTCAAATGTTTGAGGAATGGATTGTACCAAACTAAAACAGAATAATTCTGGGGTGAGCCGAGAAGAAACAGATCAAAGAGAGGCAAACTGAATCATTCCATTTCAAGCTCAAATCTTGGGACTAAAAGAAAAGTGCTACAAAATGTTATTTCTTTTTCTAAAGCCTCATAAGCGTAAGAGAAAGATGGCTTCTCCAGAGCAAAAGCTTTCTGAAGGATAAACAAATGCAAACCATGTCAATCCATGCAAATTTTACTTCTTTTTGTCTGTGGACAGTTCTGGCTCTTCCCTTGGGTAGTGTGCTTCTGGCAGGAGACACTGCACCTTGGTAGCCAGAGGCCTTGACAGAGCCAGGCAAGCAGGCAGGATGCTCCTTGGTGGGAAAGGGAGGACAAAAAGGCATCTGTCCCACACCTTGTTAACTGGATTAGTCCTTCCGGCCTTGCAGCGCTTCTAAGTGATTTTTTTTCTGTCCCTTGTGTCCAGGCATAGCTAAAGAGAGGGACCATTTTTTCTGGGTGTTGAATCAGGAGGTAAGAGAAAAGGAGGATGGGAGGGAGATGCTTGTACTTCAGTCCCTCACAGTATTTCTTCTTCAGTCCGATGGTAACCAACCAGAATTTGAACTTTTCAGCATCCTTTACAATTCACCCTATTTCTGGGAGGACAATAAGGAGCAAGATACAAGCTGCAATAAAACTGACCTCTTCAAAATCCTTTGCTACAGTGAAGTTATTCTAGGAAGCTAACGCATCCATCTGTGGCCTTAAGTGCTGTTTGTTACATGGCACGTTATTGAAATGCTCCAAGGATTCCCTTTGTAGTGTGTAATTACTTTAAGATATGCAGCTCAGTTCCTGTTGCAGCTGTTGTTTTGGATAATTTTGATACAGTTAAAGCTCTTGCTGGATCAAACAAATATGCAAAAGGAAATTTTTAAAGTTTATGTAAAGAACAAATTAATACTCTCTAACATATCAGGTACTTAAAAATCCTGTACTTGGTGCATCTGAACTTGAATTTTACTTCTCACACCCACAGGACTTTGAAGCATGTTTCCAGCTGTCTGTTACCTCTCCAGAGGTCTCAGAGGTGTCTCATTAAAGCTGATGTTAAAGCCTATTAAATACATGAAGATAGCTTCTAAGGATGCATCTCATTTAGGAGAGCTGTCACTAGGAATTGGCTGAGATTGTTGCTGCTCTGATCCCCCCAGTGACTGGGGTAGTGAAACTACCTTGAGAAGAGCAGAATAATATCTTCTGTGTGCTGGGAGACAAAAAGCAAAGCGTCTGGAAAAGGCTGCTAACTTCCTAGGGGCATGCCAACCTTGTCACCTTCTCTCCCTACCAGCTCCCCACCCTCCTTCTGCAAAGTGCAGCCTCAGCTTGCAGAGCTTGCAGATGGGAGGCATCTGTCCTTGAGCTCAGTGTCTCCAGACAGTTAATTATTAATCATCACAATATCCCTTATGTCAAGCATCTGAACTGCTCATGAAGCATGGAGAATGCTTTATCAGTCAAGTCAGTAAGGTTTCAGTGCCCTGCTGCTCATTATTTGTGATAATGCTGTTCTCTAAGAGCTTAAGTAGTTGAGGACAGACAAAAACACCCAGAAGTAATGGTAATCTCATCTGAGCCCCACTTCTGATGACTTAGTACCCCCAGAAACATGCTATATGCCCAGAAACAGGGGCAATATGTGTAGGAACAGGGAAAACAGAACAGAAAGTTAAGCTTGCATCATGGATCCTGCAGTACTGGTGCTATACCACGGAGTGTGTTTGGAAGTGTAATGCTACTGCAGTGTAGGTATTGTTGTCCTTTATCAGTAAAAGCAAGTAAATATTTATCTCCCTTGAAAGGCACCTAAATAACATTTTAGATCCTGGGGATACAACTAGATACCTGTCTGTGAGATGCTGTTTACTACTGCTCGAGGAACAGTGGGACATGTGAGCTTGTGTGAGGCGCCTGCAGTTCATGTTCAGGTAGTAGACTAGATAAGGGGGACTTAACAGAGACAGACCAAAGAAGTCACTCAGCTTGTGTCAACATGTAGGTTGTATTTGAATGTTGGGTGTATTCAGATATGAGAACCTGACCTCCAGCTCCTTCTAGCTGGAACTATGCTAGTAGGAAGGGAACAGCACCAGCACTTTGTTTCTGTTTTACTTTTGCTTACATACACTGACTCGGATCTGGAAAGAAATCAAAATCCCAGCTCCTTTTCATTTATCCATTGGACAGTTTTTATAAGGAGTAAATTTGTTTCCTTCCTCCTATCTGCAGAAGAAGCGTTTTGAATAATGTCATGGTGTGAGGGTCCCAAACAAAAAGAAAGGTACTGATGTTTCCTCTGAGCAGTGTGGCACAGGATACCTTTACTAAATATCTTGGAGCCTGCAGCTGTTGCTAGACACAGTGGTAGTTCTCACTAAACACCAGGCATCTGAGCTCTTTTCAAAAGTGTTCTGGGTACTCTGAACGCTCTCAATAGCAAGAGCATTTTTCTAATAAGTTGCTTGAGCTGACAAGAAAAGCAATGTTATGCTTTCCTGCCACCATTTAAAAGCCTACTGTGTGAATTCTTAGGTATGCAAGTGAATGAAGCATTAAAACAGGATCATGCATGTGACTTAGTGTGCTCTTTTCTTCCACTGTGGTACAATTAATGCTCAGCTTTTCTAGGGCTTCCACTTCTCTTCCATCCTTCTGTCTTTCCCAGGATGCATTTATGCAGAGTGAAATAAGCAATGGTGAATCTCACAGGATGCTTTTTTTTCTCAGTGAATCAATGATGGATTGTCACTGATTAGCATAGCTAGAGTTGACTTTGCTCGTATTTCATTCTCTCCTAAGATATCATGATAGCAGGCAAACTCGAATTTGTGTGTAATAATAGAAGGGGAGAGATGTTTTTTTCCTCTCTTCAGTTCAAACATAACATCATGTTCAATGACACCACTATGTTTTTGTGAAAAGTACAAGTGCTTTGAACATGTGGGAATCAAAACCTCTAAATAGATTGTGTAATGCTGCCAACGAAGCATGTCCTTGGACCCTAGCCGAGAACAGCCAAACCTTCATTTTGACTAAAACACTGGATTTTGAGAGAGAAATACCAAACCCATAGTACTAATTTCATCACCCCCTTCCCCCCTCAGTCATACTCACAACAAGGTGCTTGAATCTCTTTGCCTTGGTTTGCCTCGCTTGTGGGAAGGGAAAGAGTGCTCTTGTTAGGATAGGTAGGGATAACTGTGGGATGCCAAAGGAGTTAAACCCAAACTGCTGCTTGGAATCTGAAACGTAACTGCTTGGCCCGGGTTGAAGGAAGGGCAACCAGCAGCAGGGTTTCTGGGAGGTAGGCTGGAGGCCTGCTGATGGGATCTGCCTGACCTATGCCCAGGGAGGGGGCTTCCTAGTACAGCCCAACTCCTGCCACCTCACTGGCTGCCCCTGACTTTTATATGCATGGGATGATCTCTCCTGTCCTTGCCTCTTACCTGGGGATGTTTTTAATCAATCAGCCCATGCACCTGCTCCTGGCCTTTGCTTTTACTGGCCTTTGATTGCATAGGGCAGATGAAGTGTTTAGAGGCAGCTGCTGTTTCTGTCATTAGCACCCAGGCTTCCTAGGAGAATGCTGCTGGCTTTGTGACAGCTGAAATCTGAATCAGAGGGAACATTTTGCTTTAGCATGTACAGAAGGAATAGGAGAGTAAAGTAAGGAGGAGGGGAAGATGTCATTCAATTTGCTATTCATTTAATTATGCTGGGAAAGCACAGGCAATCTGAAATGATGGTGTGCAAATTGCAGATGTGCATGTTGCAACATGCTGGTATTGTTGCAGATGTGCAGTGAGTAAGAAAATAATGTAGAGCAGAGGGCCATGTACCCTGTCTTGCTAGGATACATCAGTTCTCTGTGAGCAGTTCTGTGCTCTGGGGTTGCTGCTGATGCTTTCCAGTTTAAAGCAGTTTTAAGTATCTGTGTTGTGCTGCTGTTGCAGGTGCTGTAATAGGAGGGTGCCAAGGAGATCTGCTTAGTCTTTTCAACCCTGGCATAAGATCCTTTCTGTCTTCTCTACTGTACTTCCCAGTGCTTCCTTGGAGAAGGGAAAAGCTGTTATCCTCATTCCACAGCTGAGGAGCTAGCATGCAGAGAGAATGGCTTGTCTAAGGCTTCGGTGTCTTGTCACTGTGCTGTTTCTTGGGATTTGATTCAGAGTTATGTTTGTGAGACTGTTCTTCCTTTTGTCCAGCTGTGGCTGCTGAAAGTACTCTGATTTCTTTTTAAGGATTGTGACAGATGTCTCCATGCCAAGCATTTTATTGAGGCTTCCCAGTTTACCTGTGCTTTCCTCTGATGGATTTCAGATAGTTTCCAGCAGTGGAGGGGATAGTGGGTCAGAAGTACTCTTCCAGAGCTCATTTTTCTTAAAATGAAACTGCAGGCTCTGTAATGCTATCATGATTCCAATTTGAAAGAAAACTCCTAGGACTTCATGTTGTACTGTGACACCAACAGGATCAAAGATGGTTCTTTCCAGACCAATTAACTTACAGAACAGCTCTGGTAATATAATTCAAGAGGCTTTTCTGAAAAGATGTCACTTAATATATAGGAGTAGATGAGCCAGAGCTAGAAGAATTAATGCCCCGCTTATTTCCCATGACCCTGTATAAGCCTTGAACTGAAATAGAAAGAGATGAGGAAAAACAGTCAGTCCTAGTTTTGCCCAATGCCTAGCCAACAGGATTTGCATGTATGTTAATCTACCCAAACTCATCTTCTGCTTTAGAAGCAAAAAAGATTGCTTTGGGTCAGCCTGAAGTCATTATGCTGGCCAGTTTATGCAGATTATCTTTTAATTTGATGGCTACTAGATTTGAAAGTGGTTTTGTGTTTCATCTGAGACTTGTCAGAATAGAAAGCAACCTAGGATTTGGGGGATTGGGATACAGTTGCATTACACACTGGGGTTACTGGAGAGGGCGTGTTTAAATACTGCATGCACATCTATGCTCTGTGGCTGGCTTGACAGACTGTAGGCTTTTGGAAAGAACTAGTCTAGCAAAGAAGGGGAGAGAGCATCTGTCAGTAAATAGGTGGATAAAGATGCTCTGTGCTGCTTTTAAGAAGCACCAATCATCTTTATAACTTTGACAGGTGGCACAGGGGCAGGGAGGGGAGAAAGAGATTCAGAGAATCATGTGGGTGGTGGAGAAATTAATCCTAATGAAATGGAAGAGCAAATCCACAGTGGGCAGAAAGCTTTGGATTTCTGCCTTGCTGGATATGGATAAATGCAAGAGAATCCCTTTTGCATGCAAGAGCTAATTGGGCAATTACCGTGTAATCTCAAAACCATTGCTTAAACTGTATCCCAACTATCAAACAGTGAGATAGACTCTCTTCCAGCAGTTCATAAGGCTTTCCCTGAGTCTTTCAGGTAGGAGTTTGAAATAGGTCTCCTCTTTATCTTTCTCTCTCTTTTGGGAAATAAAACTTTGCTCCTTTTTAAAATTACTGTTATAATATGAGAACTCACTCACTTTCAAGAGGTTTGCTTTTCTTTCTTTCTTTTTCTTTTTTTTTAATGTTTTTATTACTCTTTACGCAGAAGAGAACACATGAACACAAGAATGGCCAAACTGGCTCGGGACAAGGGTTCATGTAGTCCGACATTGTTCTTCCCATTGCTGGAGAGAGAGCAGAACAAGCAGATAACATTTCTGGCTAACTCAGAGTTTATGACCCATAGCTCTTTCTTCCTTTCGGTTCTCTTGAGCAGATGCATAAACCCTCCTTTGCTAGGAAGTTGGCAGGTCTGCTCCCTATTGTGAAAAGCCCCCCTGCCAACTACCCTGCCCTGAAATGACTGCTACTGGCTTCTTTTGATGGATCTTGTAGCCGGCAGTGACTTGTCAGTTTCTATCTACATTTTTCATGCCACCTGCAGAACCCTATTCTATTCCCTTGTCTCTTGACTAGCTATATGAAGAATGTCATAAATTTTTTTTTTAGAAATTACAGTTAGCTATGTCAGTCAGATCACTGCTTTCTCGATATTCACTGATTTTTCCAAAGAATATCGCAAAGTGGATGTCATAGAACTCCCCTTACAGAAATTGTGTTGACCCTTACTCAAACAATCATTTGTATTGATCTGTTAATTATATCCTTTACTATAGCTTCTGTTAGTTCATCTGTTCTAGATGTCCAGTTCACAAATGTGTTGCTCGCTCGCTCTCGAGTAGTCCTCAGTTTAAGGATTGGTACTACAGCTGCTGTCTTCTAGTGTTTGATTCCAAAGACGCTTTACACTAGAGAGTGTGCCCACGATAATTACTAATGTCCTTGTTTTACTCTTCTGTCTTTATAGTTCCTCTGAAACTTTTGCACGTGTATTGTTTTGCCCCTGGAATTCTTCAGGACTGATTTTGTCTGTTCATATCATATACTTGTCTGTGTCAACTTTAAACAGAGCCTCTTCTGGTTTCCTCGCTCTTCCTACTCTTTCTGCAAAAATGAAAGTGGGAGGTTCAGGCACAGGGATATCACCAGTTTTATTTTAGTGGAAACAAGAAAGCTCTGATGCGAAGATTTTGTTTAGTTTCTTTGCAATAAGCATGCCAGTTTTAAGTTCTCTGTTTTACAGCTTTGCTATCGCTTGGCCCTACAGACTTTTCTGATGTGTCGAAGGAAGGATTGATGGAATAGCTAAATGTTACTGGAAGGGCTGTAAGTGACAATGTCTTTATTTGCTGTTAAAAACCCCCATTCTGAGACAATATGGATGAGGCAATTTGGATCAGTAATAGAGCTCTGCATATTTAGAAGTTTTCTAACCTCCCAATGTATGGGTTCATGTTATCTAAATATTTTGTGGGACTGGATTTGAACTGAAACTTGAGTGTTACAATGGTGAGTGATTCTATGCTCCACAGAACTTGTCTGAAGTCTCATCTGAGCAGTGGTATTAAAGATCAATACTGAATTAAAACTTTAAAACTCAGTACTGATTCCTGTTTACTTCAGACATCTTCCCAATGCCTGCTTATGATGTGAAGCATGTTGTTTTCCATTTCACCTTTCTGTTGAATGTAGTTGGTATTCCTTTTCTCTGAAGGAGAATTTCTTCTTTAGAATTGGCACCAACACAATGATTCAGCATTGAACTGGTCTTGCTCTTATCCTTTATCTTTGACCATCTCATCTGACAAATGAAGATGTGCCTTGTTAACACTGAGTTGGAAAGGAAAGCCAAGAAGATACCTGCAAACACAACTGCTCAAACCCTACTGGCATTAGTGTTGGAGTGAGATAACAACCATGGCTACAAGACTGTATGAAATAGAAATACACTTTTTTTTTTTTTTTTCCAGAGAGGGGAAGATGCATTGGTGGCCTGTATTTATACATCTAGCACTGTTTTCATGCTTGGTTACCTGGAAGTTACTGCTGTTGAAGGATAGAAAACCAAGCTGTGTACTTGTTCTTATGGCTCACAGTGTACAGATATACCTTTGAGGATACAGTAAGCTGGGAGAAAGTTGAGAAAAGTGCTTTGTTTGTATTTTCATTGCTGAAGGATGCTGGCCTCTGAGCAGGCTAACCATTGACACAGCACAAGTGTTTCTAGAGATTTAGCAGCACTCCTTTGCAAGTGACTGTACTGTGGAGGAGGTATGGTTAGGAGAAAATTGTTCCCTTAAGGAGATTTGCCAAGGACAATTATATAGTGCTGCACCTTCTATGCAATACTGGATGTGATTCTAGATTTTATTACTAAAATGTATGTGAGAGGAGGTTGACTGCCAGTCTAGCTGTGGCTGACTTTGAACTCTGGGCATGTTTTCTTACTGTTAGCTGCTGTTCTCTAATCCTTCACTTTTCTGGTGCAATTCTACGTGTGTTTGTACATGTGAACAAATATATACCATTTCTTGTGCAAGTTTTAACTATATTCTTCAGTTGGATGAGTTAACTCTCCTGCTTAATGCTGGTATCTGCCTTCACCTGCTGTTAATGAATTATTTGACAGTAACTATGAGATCCAGATATGAACTGGATTTTCAGTGAATTTCATGAAGACACTGTAGAAAGTGGAACAAGAGAGTTCTAGCTCCAAAGAGATCACAAACTACTTTTTAACTAGATTTGATAGGATGCATGCAAACAGGGATTGGTTTATTAGCTTGAGTAGGCTTAACCATTTGGAAGAAGAAAACTTCCACAGATTTAAACATTCCTTTGGTTGTAGTGTCCAGTCAGTTACACCTTTGTTCCCTCTCTGAAGTTTTATATGGATTACTTCTTTAAAATTATTTGGATCTTTTTCACTGGCAGAGAGAAACTGAGGAATATTCTGAAGTGTAAAGGGAAAGAACAGTAAAAGGAGATATATACATGATACCAAGCTTACATTTCATAGCGCAATAGAAAGTTTACCATAAGATGAAATACAGCATCTGGGCTGCTGATCTTATTTGTTTGACAAATCTGTTTACCTCTTACACGCATTCATCTAACTCGGGAGAAGGCAGATAAATGGAGTGGGAACTGAATGGTCTCAAATCTATACATTCTCACTTCAATGACTTTCATTCCTGCAGTGTCCAGATATTTCCCTATCATATAGGATTAAAAATCTTCATTTTTCTCTTGGTCTACAAAATAAATATCTTAACTTACAGATTTAGTGAAAGAAATGAGATTGTGCAGCAGACGTGGATCTCCTTCATCTTTTGTGAGAGTTATGTCCATATCTCAGGGGGGTCCAGTTGCGTGGAGTTCTGCTTGTGTTCTCCTGCCTTACTGTCTGAACACTGCATAGAGCCAGTGGATCGCTTTAGAAAGAGTGGTAATTTCTCAGGTCTCTGCCTGTCAGGGCAGCATTTTTGAGTACTCACAGAACTTGTCTATTTAGTTTAGTGACCTATTATTAATTGCGCGGGTTTTTATTTTTAGTACTAATCAAAATGGGAGTGTTCTGCTTCACTCCTAGAAATGAGTTAGTTTGCTTTTGAGAGCTGTGGATCCTTGTCAGCTGAGACTGAGTAAGGCCTTGGTTTTTCTGTAATAGGTATCTGAGCATCTAGATGGTTCTCGAAAGAAGTAAATCATAGGGAGAGTTTAATCTGAGAGCAGATGTCTTTGATACTAGAGGATGTTGTGAGCTAGATGAAGCATTTACAGTGTTTACCCTGTTCTCCTGTATTAGCCTGGCCACAGTTCAGATTAGCTGTCTACTCTGCATACAGGAAAATTTTTTGGCAGACCTCTGAGGAATCTGGCAGATGGTACCATTTGCCTGCTGTGGTACAGATATACAATCATTTCCCTTTTAACTAAAATAAATAGAAGCCAAAATGCAATTGCAGTATCTAATGGACTTTGATAGAGAAATAAAGCTGGGAGAGTGAGGAATTTTTACCATACCCAGCAGATGGAATTACTTAAAGCAGCCTGAGTGACATTTCAACACTGGTCTCACAAACGCTTTGGTGTTCGGAGGGAGGAGAGAGGACAGGTTTAGTGTTTTCCAAAGAAGCTGCACATGTGGCATGGTTGTGCCTGTCCCTGTGCAGGGGGTGTGACTCTTGTGAGAAACAATCACAGAGGCTGTCCCACTGGAGGGCCGTGCAGATGCTCACGTTTCAACCTGAAATTACATGATTTTCACCCAAAACAGTGTCTTCATAGTAATAAATGCTGAATATTTGTTGCTAAGCTCTGGGACAATCTGTCATTCCCATCTTTTGATAATGGATCACCATTAAATGGCATTAGAGCCACATATCCAGTGCTGCTTATTAAATAAAGTCAGTGGGAATCCTTGAAGAAAAATAAATCCCCTGTAGCCCTCAAGCAAACCAGAGTACAGCATACTGCATCAGAGTCATTAAGAAACTCCCACAGCTTTTTAATTTTTTCCCAACCATCGTGGCATGCTGCATGTATTAATCATTCTCTTGCATCTTCATATAGGGGATGAAGTATCCTCAAAGCTGTTTGTCAGCATCCAAAGCTGAGTGTCACCAATTAGAAATGATTACTCAGACTTCCTACAGTATTAGTGGCTGGTGTTGTTTTCAGTCATTCTAAATAGTGCTAAAATTACCCAGTGTGGAAGCCATTTGGTCGTGAGTTATAAAGGAGTTTCTATCTGTACTTCTCTGCTTGCTGTTTTGCTATCAGTTTTGTGCTTTGTAATAGATAAGTACTCCAAAAACCAGTGTGACGTTAGACTAGGTTACATGGCAACCCATTTTTTTTTAGACAGCGACCTTCATGAGGAAATGTTCTTTGCTCTGCTCTTTTATAGTCTCCTTCAAAGCAGCGGGAACTGGCCTTTTGGGGAAGGTGTATTTGAATTCCCATAGCACAGCGACGTTTCATCACTGCTATGGCTGAGTTCCTTGGCTTCCGCTTTACCCTTAAATTTTAATATGGAAGCATCACTGCAATGCACTTCTTCAGTAATTGTGATGCAGACAGAGACTTTATGATTATGGCACAAATGTACCCATATCCTTTCTCTTGTAGGAAAAGACAATGCAGAGAGATGAGGCACAGTTTGAAACTGGCACTGTATTTGAAGAGTTTTATCCAAGACAGGACAAAGCAGCGTGGCAAAAAAGGACAAGGCACTAGCTGAGGAAGGCTGTGTTTCCCTGTATTTTCCTAAGCTAAGTTGGTTAGAAACACTGCCAGCTAGGCATGGCCCCTGGAACCTCTCCAGGAAAAATCTTAGCTCGCACAGTGAAAGGGTTTCCCCCGTCCATGTTGGAGAACAGATTCCCTTCTTAGAAGCTTAGAGATAAATATTGATTTTTGCAATAGCAAATTAATGTTAATGGCACCCAGCCAATTTCTATCATGGGCATAGTGAGATATTTTGAAAGTGTTCCACCAAAGCCAGCAGGGAGTATGGCTTCCTTGGGCACAAGCAGCCCACACCCCAGTCTTCTGACATTGCTGCTGCTGCTGACTCATGGGCCAGGCACCATTGCTCCTGGCAAGTGGGTGAGAAGGTCAGAATGAGAATTTACAGGTCTGTATGGCATGTAAACACTGAGCTTGATTTTTGGCCTTACACAGCACTTGCATGGATAGGAGATCTAGAGGATGTATTGGATTTTGTTTTGTTTGTTTTTAATGGTTACTTTATTGCCCATAGGGATCCATATTTACCAGTAGTAGATGTAACTCTTGGATGTGAGGTGCTGCTGTTGCCATTAGGAACTCCAAGGTGAAGTCTATGTCCACGGACTTACAGCAAAATATGAATCTCATGTCCTTTTTTGACATCCTACCTATGGGATTGTCCATACAGTCCTTCAGTGGTTTGTCTATGGATGCATGAATGCACTTCGGTCTCCTATTTGAAGCTAAGATAGTTTTCCTGATTTCTTTTAGGCAATAATTTTCTTTACTTTAAAGTTATTGTACCTTTTCTTTTTAACCCCTTACTGCTGAAGAAGTCAGCATTTGTCTAACAAATCTTAGCCTGCCAGCCAGCAGATTCCTTTGAAGTTGTCTGCTGTCTCCCTTGAGTCTCTGCAAAACAGGTAGAAAGTAGTATGCTGTTTTATTCTTTATTAAAGGAATGGAACAAAAGGTCTGCTTATTTCACTGCCTGAGGTGTTCCTGGCTCTTTGGTGACATTATGAAGAGACTTCTTGTCCCTTTGTGATAGCTGTAATTTACAAGGACGTTGTTACCTCAACCTTCTCTGAGTAGTTATCCATATAAGAACTTAGCAGAAGTCAGAAGTTGCTTTAACTACTTTTTAACTACTGCAGAAATGATGGTAGTCTTGTAAATAAGCAAGGCTGTTGATATGAAATGAGGATTGAGTATGTTTAGATGATTTGGCTGTCTAGGTAAATGTCAGAGAATAACTGAACGAATCATCATTTGTGTAGAAGGACTCCAAGAGGCTTTGATGGCTGTACCTATCAATTGGATCCTGCTGAACAGTAGTTCATTCTTGAATTACTAATGGATGGAGAGTGTATAAGAAAAGAAGATTCAAGAAAATCTGCCCTACTTGGTCAGACATGGGCAGTTGGCATGCCAACACAAGTATGTGTATTCTGGCTAGGCAGAAGCACCTTCAGGGAGAAGAGGACAGAGCAGAAGAATCGGTGTTGTATGAATACTCTGCCACTAAAGGAGAGAAATTCAGGTACCTGAGTAGGGAGAGAGCCTCTGGCAGAGAATCCTTAACTGCCTGTTTATATGATGGCATGAATCTTTTTCTCTCCTGATGGACCTGTTTACGTGCACATACATCATATTGGTGGAGAAGCTATAGTTAGTGATTATGGTGTTCATCTTGGATGTGACAGGCTGAAGTTCAAATTCCTGCTACAAATCTGCCAGAGCAGAGAGAATCACTGTGCATTTCAGCACTTCAGGGCCAAGCTGCAGATGTCTGACAATTAGCTGCTCTATAGAGAGCTCAGGGTGCACGTTACCTATGGCCTATTTTCCCAACAAAGGCAGATATTTGGGTCTAAGCAAACTTGATACATAGACTGGAAAAAACATTTTCAAAGGATGCACTAAATGTCACTTTTCCTTCTGTACTACTGCCTCTCAAGATAGGACTAGCTTCTGGACAGAGGTGGTGAAGAGCCACAAAGTTGGGCAGCCTCTTGAATGTGCCAGTTCTTGAGGAAAGCTGTTGGATGGAAAGGTGAAGCACAGAGTCCTGAGGCCATGCTGCTGGCTCTAGGTTGGCCATGACTTGCCTGATAGTTCTACAGTCTGCATTCACACTTCAGTGGCCTTGTGGTAAGCTGGACTGTAGGTTATTAATCTCCCTGTGGTTTTGCACAGGGAGTCAGCTAATATGTTGTTTGGGAAATCTGCTTCCTGACATGCCCCATGGACTGTGCTGAGGGCACATGGGTATGCAGGATCCAAAATATGCTCAGCTGAGAACGTTAATAACTTCCTAGATACTACCAGTGTAAAATTTCAGGCATTCAATACTTCGTCATGCACAGGCACACGAACACTTTCTTGATGTAGCTTTCGGTCATATAAATCTTTCCTTGTGCTTTCTGCTGCCGGAAAACTCAGGAATAGTTAACTTAAGTCTCACTTCATTTTAAACTGAGTGTGATACTCCTACTTGAATTCTTTTGTACCATTCTTCAAAAGTCTTCTTGCATAATTCATGTCAAATGTTTGCAAATTTCTCATTTGTAGTCATTGCCTTGCCAAGCTATTAACTCTTTTGTATTAATTCTCTTAAGTCAGTCTGTGATCACTTAGCTGTTCTTTCTGAAAACTTCTCAATTTGTCATTGTGAGTGCATCTCAGGGAAAGGTACTGGCACTCAGCTGAGTTCATAGCACACACAAGTTCTCCAGGTGTATTTCTTGCCTTTTTCCCCCTTCTAATCTCACTTTCTTTTGTCCAAGTGGAAAATGACTAATATGTGTGAGTCATACAGCAACTAATTCAGTCCTGCAACATGAGAATAATTCTACTGCATGTGAACAAATACTTTGTACAACTTATGTACATCATGTCTGACTTTTTCAAGAGAGTTCAATTCCCTTTATGCTGTGAACTTGGTTTGTACGCAGACAGCAAATGAGGTACATCTCCGAAGCAGAGGATTCACTGTGCATAAGAGCTTTATCAGGAAATATGTTCAAAAATATGGCTGCCCTAAGAATGAGAATAGACCTAGTTCCAACTGTATCACTTGAAGCAGTGACTTTACTAACACTCAATGGTATACTGCAAGAGGGGACAGAGTTTTAAGGCTAACCCAGGAGTTAAAACATTTCTGTATAATCCTACAAATGGACACATTTTTTTCTTTCTATCTTCATATTCTTGAGATTGATTGTACAGGGAGGTTCTCAGAACTAAGAGACAGAGCACGGGAAGTGATGTGCAATAGCAGGGACTGCCTTTCTGCAAGGGTTATTGAGTGCACCCATCTCCAGCAAGAACCCTTTTAGTGCTTCCATCAGATGCCTGCAAACACACCCTGGCCTCCTTCAGGGTCAAAACTGAGGTTAAGGGAAGCAGGTAGAGGTTGGGAAAATAGCACATTGCTTCTCGTATGGCAGAAATAATTTACTACAAACATCGTGTTATGAACACAGATGCCCAAATTGAGTTATTGGTGTCATGACTGTTGTGACAAAACCTTGATCTTGTGAGTTGACTCCTGCTAGCTTCTGTGTAAATCTGCAAGCAACAGAAGATGCGGGGATGTTCATTCTGCAGGGACAGAAAACAGTTGCTTGATCTAGCCAGCTAGCTGTCTCCACTGGAAAGGCAGGTCCCCAATCAAGTTCCAAAACACTGGTTGGATGAACATTCGCTATGCCCAACAGGATTTGGCTGCATTTAATGCAGATCTTGCCAGATCAGCCGCCATCTGAGCAGCAGGTTACAATTGTGTACGGCTTGAGGGAAAGGTAACCCAGGGGTGAGCTTTCTCCCTGGTACGGCTGCAGGAAAGAAGCTCTGCTGAGGATGACACATGCCATCAGTGCAATAGAGTGGAAAGTGGAGTGGCAATGGAAAAAGTCGATGATTGTAAGAGTCTTCAAGTGATGTTAGTATGCTGAGCCAGGACTATGCCTGCCATTTTGTAGGATGAAGTGGTAAGTGGAAACACTGAAGGTATCTCATTCTCATAGCTAATTTTTTTCATAATTTGAAGTGTATTATGTTCAGAATATACCCAGAAGTTAAAGCTGAAATGCATGTTGTTTCCTTTCTGCAGCATGATTAATGTTATTCTGTCCTGCTGTTCTTCCAGTAAAATCACATTACGTCACAATATTGAAGCATAAGTAGATTTCCAGCCCTCCCTCAGCAGCAACATCAGTTTTTAATCCACATGCAGAGTTCAGAAGCCACAGAAATAAGCCCTTTATGTTTCATGATTGCTAAGATTTTAGCATTGGTTCATGCATCAGGCAATTCAGAAATGTATCATGATGTCTGAAAAACCACAGCAAGCAGAAATTCCTTCTGAAGAAACAGCTGAAGAATGTATTTAAACTAGCTGAGAGGAAAAGAATCCTGAGCAGAGCCTGGCTGAAAAATAGAAGAGCCGCTTATGACAGTTGGCTCTCACAGTCCTGTAGGTGTCTAGCCTGTCTTACCTCCCCAGAGTGCAGGTGATGCTGTGCTGGCAAATGGCCACTCTGACGTGCTGTGTTGCTTTGTCTCTTCTCTTAGCTTAGCATTTTATGGGGTTGTAGGAGGAATACGTTTAGCATCATAAACTGTATATTCAGGCTGTAATTGTCTGGAAGATTCCCTGTTTACTGAGATGTATTACCAAGAAGAGTGGGAAACTGCCCTCAACAGAAGCTGAGAAGGGCCAGGCTAGGGAGTTAAAACCCCTTTCAACCAAAATGCACTGGAGCGGTGAGCTGCACAAAGAGGTGCCTTGCATTTTTCTTTCTGCGGTGTGACCCTGCTTCTCAGGTACCTCCAGCCAGTTCTTCTAAAAAGTCTTCATGTTCAAATCCGAAGTGGAGTCTTCTCATGTATGACCCTCCATCTAAGTGCCACATCAAGCTCTCCAGCTGCACTGAGGCTGCAGCCTTCTCTGTATTCGGTTGCTCTCCTGTAGGAAACCCTAGAGTTCCCCAGGCTTTGATCACTTCTGCCACTGATTGTTCACAAAGGTGCCAGTGACTGCTCTCCATGAACTGTTTTTCTTGAGACTTGCCTGCTATTACCTATCACAACTGCAGACTGATCAGTGGGTTTGGTTTCTAAGAGAACTGCTTACTGCAGAATTGTGTTAGCACTGTCTGGCATTTAAGTGAAGTTAGCATACCTGACTAAAACAGACGCTTTTGGCTAATAGGATTTAGAGCAATCTGATAGCCGATGCAGCACGAGACTTGCAGACTGATCCCTTTTGCCAGCAATAAAGAGAGCATGGCATAGAAGGTGATCTTCCAACTGAGAAGAGTCATATTCTGTGAGTTCTACAGGGTGAGCACCTATCCAGACAGCTTTTCCCAGGTATAAAGTACCAAAGACAGGTCTCTGTCATCGCTCTTCTTCTCAATATCCTGTTAAGCTTCTTTTTCAGTTGCTGTTCTGCCTGCATGCATTGAAATCCTTTTATGCTTAATCTGTATTCACAGTGTATTAGGGAAACGGCATTTTAGATTTGGTTAATATAAAAACCTTGACCCTCTGGGGAAGTGAGTGTAAAAGAGACACAGGTCACACTGAAATGAGCTTGGGTCTCATCCAATTGCCAAAGAAAACTTATAGCGGCCATGCTGTATAATTGTCATTCCACATGAATAGTTAATATTATTATTATTTTTTATTACTAGAGCTCTGGGCCAGAAGGAATGAACAGCAGAAGGACTTGGACATATTAGCAGAGCTGTGTGCATGCTTGGGGCTGTGGGACATAAGTGAATACTGCCATAATATGACTAAAATGCCTTGACAAAGATCTATAAGAAGCCTGCTGTTCTTCATGTCTACAGTTGAGCTAATGCTTTCTTCACTACTGCAACTATTATTCAGAGAATATTCTATGAGCTGTTTTAGGCTCTTTCCTTCTACCTCTGCAAGCCCAAGATTCTAGATTTTGGTTTAGAAAAATTCACAGGGGGAAACTGAAACTCTTTTGAAGTTGCTGAGCATTTGTATCTGGCCTTATAGGGCTCAGATTTCACTCATGGATTTCCTGAAATGATGTTCTCTAGCTTCCCCTGTAGCTTTGTTGTTTGTGCTCTCATCTCTCAGATCTGGATCAATACATGTCAGAAAATAGTGCCAAGGTACCACTTTATTGCTCTCTGGCAGGTCTCCTGCATCAATCAGATGTTTTGTTTAATACTGGCTTTTGACTTGAGCTTAAACAGCACAGATGAATTTTTCTGGTGTTTGATATGTGACTGACCAGTACATTTATGACTATTCACGCTCCGCTGCATGTTTTCCTGAAGTTGCCTAAGTAAGGTAATGGCGGGGTCAAGCACTAGAACACCAGGAAAAAGCTACATGGTGTATCTAATAAAGGCAGAGGAAAGAAGAAATGCTTCTTGTTGGTCAGACTCCTTTCATGGAGCATACCAGTAGCAGCTAGAGCCCTGGGTGTCCTGCACTGGGATCTGACAAACCAAGGCTCTCTTCTGCAGTGAGCCAGCTGCCCTGTCCTGTGGACAGTCTTGTCTCCAGTCTCAGGGGAGCTAGTTATGTTGGGCTGCTTGGTACAGGAATACTGGAAAGAATCTGATGATGCCATGGAAAATAATGCTCTGAAATAGGGCAGATAAAGAAAAAACCAGTGATAAAAACTTTGATGTTATAGTACGATATCGACTGAAGATTGAAGCTAGTGTGATATGGATGGCTCTCTCCTTTCTGGAAACCTATGTTTCCAGTAGCAGTTCCTAAGAACTCATGTCCTGGAAAGTCAAAGGGTGGCATTATCTACAAGTGCTGCACTATCTGCTTCTTCATATCAAACTAACAGAAGGATAATGAAGCTCTTTAGTTTCTTATCTACAAATATGAGGTCTGGTTTACCATCCCAATAAGACTTTTACTTCTATTTATGAGGAGTAAAGATGAATAAAGTGGATAACATAACAACTGACTCAGAGCATCCTCAGAGAGGGAATCTAAGCTATCTCACCAGACGTTTAGATCACTGAAGCAAACCAACTGTGAAATCAAGGATGGCTTGAATAAAAACTGGAAAATTCCAAATTCTACATCATCAGGGACCTGCATTAAAAGATCTTAACTGATACACTGCAAAATGCAAATGGGAAGAGGTTCCTCTCTGGGTTTGAATTTGATTCCTGGGCTGTCTCCTGCTTTTCTGAAGCAGCTGCAGTCTGGTTTGCCTTCATCCTTGCCTCTCTTCCCTTCTGAGCTGTTGTTTGTCTTGGTTTGTGATGGAAATAAGATAGAATCCAAGTCCTTCTGTATAAGCTTTACAACATGATTTTGCAGGCAGCGTGCAATGCAGACATGAATCACAAGTCCTTTAAGATCCTGCTGAATTCAATCCCCCAGCTCTTTCATCTGGCTCAGAACAGGCTGCAGATTTTTTTTTTTTTTTTTTAATCTAAGCAATAGCCAATTTACTCAAGAGATGAGTATTTGCTGACTGTTGCTGCTATTCTTATGCTCAGAACTGCAAAGCCTTTGGAAAACGAGGCTGGCTCGTGCTTGTGTCTACAAACTGGGTTTCAAATCTGGCTTGGATTCTCTTTTCCAGCTCTGCAAGTGACTGACGTGTTCACTTCAGCATAGCTTCCCCTGAGACAAGCCGTGGGCTGTGCCCCAATGCCATGCAGTGGTTGCTGCATGTTCATTCGTACACTGGAGGCACATTCTGCAGTACCCTGGAGGTAGGGGTGAGCTGAGGACAGCAGCAATGATTCAGAGTTGCTTTGCATTTTGGTCTTGATAATAGTTCACTGCAAATAAAAATCTTCAGTATTATCTAAGATGCAAATCAGATCACACTTCAATAACACCCTTGCGTTATTAAGGTTATTTGAATGAAAACACTAAACAACTGTTTTTGCTTGGTTGAAATTCAAGTGTGGCTGAGGTTGTCACAGTTCTGTCCATAACTGTTCAATAAAAGGTTTCATACTAAAGAACACATAATTTGAATACAGAAAAGTCTGTGTTATGGCTGTTATCCTTCAGCACCTGGCATCAGCAGAGAAATACTTCTGTTCTTCTCCCTTCTTGGTGGAGCCCCCTCACTAGCTGTCCTGCTGTCTGCAGCCTGTCTCAGCTCTCTTGGTTGGGTAGGGGTTGTTCTGGGGCTATGGCCATGTCGGGAACAAGAATGGTGCAGGCAGGTGGGGAACAGGATGGGTTTGTGACATGACAATGCTCTGCACATATGAGGCTGTTGTATTTAGTGCATTATTTTTCCTCTTTGCTTATTTGTTTGGATGCAACATGGACTTTAACAAGGAAGAAGGGAAAACTATATTTGAAAGTGGATTTCAATTTAACTTTTTTATTTGAAATACATAAGCCAGATGCAGCATGGCCTCTGCAGATAGCCTGACTAGCTAATATGGAAGAACATTTCTGATTTGAAAAGATCTTATTAGTTACTCCTGTAAGCAAAGCAGCTGGTGTGACTCGGGTGTGTTGCACTTGTACTGTTGCTGTGAGCCAATAGCTCAGCCTGAGGGAGAAGGTAACCTACTTACCTTACCCTCTGGAAGCAATTACTATAGGAATGCAGAAACCAGTGTTTTTTCTCAGTCTTACTGACGCTATCTGAGAGCCTGAGGTATTAACCCACGAGACTGGGAGATGAAAGAACTGAACTGAGGGCATACCCTCACTGCCTATGTGAGATGATCTCAGGCTCCTTAGCAATTGTGGCTGGTGTCATATGGATTCCTCCCATATGCATCTCCTTCCATGGTGGAAGCAGGGGTATCCCTCCTGCAATGGTCAGGGAGACAGAAGTCCATGGAGAAAGGCAGCAGAAAACAAGTGGACATCCATCCCCAAAGACCTCAAGATGCTCAAGAAGAGGGTGAACTGCTCATGTCTCATCTCAGCTGGTGGATATTGAGGGCTGCTTGGTCCAGCTCTGGTTTAGTGCTCTGGTGTGTTCAGACCCGAGAGTTTGCATAATTCAGTGATGAGATAAATAGAGGTACTATAAAAGTTAAAGAGAGCAGTGGGAAAGGGTCCAGCTTGGGTCAGGCATCCTGCACTAATACATCATCTACGATACCAAAACTCAAAGAACAAGAAGTATTACAGGACTTGCTGGAAGGAAAGGAAGCTGCTGTACTGCCAGAAGCAAGAATTTGGAGGAGCACAATGTAAGGTATTGATACTGACTAACCTCACATTAAGTCAGGCTGGGGGCAGCACTTTTCACATCAAAGCTACTGTGTTTTTCCAGGGTAGCAATGGTCGTGCAGAAAGCATTTCCAGGTGATTTACAGAGTTACTGCATTCAAGGCAGTCATCAAAAATACATAAGAATGCAGAGTGCAGGAGGTAGATGGAGTGTGCCAAACCTCTGGCTGCCTGAGAGCAGGTTCTGTTCATCATCTGGCAACTCTGTGTCACCAGGCACCAGGGATGCTGCATATCATTCTGGCTCTTCCAGAAGCTGTTACCTGACCCATAAGAGAATTTTCATTTAATGAACCTGTCTCATCATCATACAGAGAGATGAGCGAACGCCATTCTCTTCCCTTGCAGTGCTTGATTATAATAGGAATTGCATTGCTGAGATTTACTAGAGATGCGTTTTCACTGCATGCTCACTGTAAGTGAACTGTAAATACACCAGGCGCTGGCAATTTCCACTCATTGCCTGAAAACATCATTTCTGCAGCCGCACAGCTCTGCAGCTAACCTAATAAATACTTGCGCTGAGCAGGGCTCATTATCTCCAGTGCAGCACTGCCCTGGCGTGGCTGCACAGCTCCCCACTCCGAACAAGCCCCAGCTAAGCTAATTCTGGATGTCTGCACTGTCCTTCACGGTGTGGTGGAAACAGGCCCTGAGCAGTGGAATGGTGCATGCGTGCTGTGGAGCTCCTCTGCCCTATACTTAATGGAGAAGAGCTGGACTCCAAAGCAGCAGTCACTTAACAGCTCCTCTTGAAAATTTGTCTCGGAGTTGGGTAATGTTGTGGTTGCCTCGCTCCTGATTTTGGAGCAGCCAGACTTTAGTCTCTTCTGAAACAGTGCTTGATAGTGTGGTGTGACTCTGAGCAAACTGTTGACTAGCGTGTTCAGAACTCCTTTTTTCCTAAAAAGCAATTACTGATGATGTAGGTAACTACTAAGTGGTGCTCCTCTGACATACAGGAGAAACAGGATTTGTCTTCAAAATCTGGTTGCCCAAATAAACCTGCCTTAAACTTGCAGAAGATGTTGGGAAGTGAAGTAAAATACTGTGCAGAAGATATCTGGGAGTGCTTTAACTCAAGCTGTTCAAGATCTCGAAGATAAAGAGAACTGAATCTGAAAAAAAAAAAAAAGGTAAAGGTATTTAAATGAGGAGAAAGATGAATGACCATGTCCTATCGGAGCCGGGTTTATGAAGGTTCAGGTCTGTTTGTATCTTAATATAGGAAAATGCCTTATATGGCAAGGATTAGATGAGCATGTTTTGGAGAAGTAATCCCAGTCAGCTGTATAAACAAGGTGCCCACTGCTGTCACTCTATGAAGAGACACAATTTGTCTCAGAAAAATTACAAAAATATTTCTTGTCCTTAAGAGAAATTGCCTTGAGGAAGGGAGATGGAGGGATGCCATAGGGCAAGACTGTGTGTTTCTTTCCTGCTAATAATTCCAAATGTGACTTCTTTTCTTACTGTAGTACTGGATAAATGAATACACCTCCACCTTGGGCATTGGTGTCTTCCACTCTGGCATTGAGATCTACGGCAGAGGTATGAAGTATTTCCTTTTCATTATCTGCAGTACATGGGAAAAAAACAGTGTGGCTGGTCTGATATGGAAAAGAATCCAAAATTTACAGTTTTTTGGCAAGAATGTTTTGAGCAGTGAGAAACTCGGCCAGTTCTGTTTTAATCTGTTGGGTAGTCCAGCTAGAACTTGTGCAGTTCTGCCATGAACCAAGTAGCTCTTCTGATCTTTAGTGTGTAATTCCAGACTCTATAGCTTGTGCAGGCATGTAGCGGAACAGCAGAAAGGACCAATCAAATTGGAAGGACCTGCAGTAAAGGAAAGTCTGGGGTGGGGGAAGAGAGATGGATCAGTAGCTGTATTGAAACCTGTATAAGGAAAGTTTGTGCTAATTCTGTGTCTGGGTAAACCAGCTTTGTGTTAGTTCTTTATGAGTGTCTATGGTCTGTAAGTTTTGAAATTAAAAAATATTTTGCAAGAGCTCTTCCAAGTGGTTTGAAGCTGAGTAAAACACCCAAGTCAAGGTGTCTGTGAGAAGAGATGCAGCAAAGTGAAGCCAAAGGACAGGACAGCATCATGGACTTTCTGTTTCCCCCTTCAGACAGCATTAAATGGGACTGACTGAAATTATCTTACTCATGGTATTTTTAGCTAGTGCTATGTAGCAGATAAAATGCCGGGGGTGCTGTGTTCTGTCTCCAGCACAGTAGCTTTCATAGGCCATGTGAGATGGCCCATATAACATGGAGGGGCCTCCAGGCTCAACCCACATGCCAAGGCAGCAGAGTGTAATTAGCTTGGGTTTTTTCGGCAGAGCACTCCTCATGGCTGCCTGCAAATGCCTCTGGAAGAAGAGGACAGATTCTTTCTACTCGAGGAAAGGCTTCTCCCAGCTCAGTATCCCTGCTGACAGCCTCTCATAGTATTTCCAGATGCCTCTGCCACACAACTTTGTACTGACAGGAAGCCACCTGGACAGGCACAAAGAGGGGGACTCAGCAAGCTTTTCTGGCATTGAGAAGTAGATTAGCAGTGCTAGGTACTAATTAGCAGTGCAACCAGTAGTATTAGCATTGAAGGAGCCTGCTCTGGAGCTGAGGCTTTGAGGGTATCCTCAGGCTGCTAGGTAACGGCAGAGAATATGTCTTTTAGAGGCTGACTGAAGCTGATTTTGGCAATGGCCCAGCCCCTGGTGCTGATGCTGAGCTTTGAAGACAGCTGCCATCCTGACACAGAGTTCATTTGATTACTCACAGTCTGTCTGTTTTCTTTCCTTGTCAGAGTTTGCCTATGGAGGGCATCCCTACCCTTTCAGTGGGATTTTCGAGATCACACCTGGCAGTGCGGTAGAGCTTGGCGAGACCTTTAAATTCAAGTAAGGGCCGTTTTCCACATTTTCTTTCCCTGCTAGTAGCTGTCTGCAGGGAGAGCAGGGAGATCCTTTCCCCCCCTTCTCTCTCATTAGCACTCTCACTGCCTCTTGTACGCAATCCTTGTTCAAAGGGAGCTCCGCAGGAGTTCTTGATGGCAAGATAAAACTGTACACCAAATGAGGAGTGGTGCTGAAGTGTGTTTAGCAGGGTTTAAAAGTATAGTTATAAATCAATGTAGTTTTCTCTTCCCATTTTCTTTGCTTTCTGTGCTCCTGGTTTTACCTATCAGCAAGAATGGAAATAACTGTGTTATACAGAGCCAGAGCATGGGGAAATAAAAACTACTCTTTTTATGAGCATCACCTAGTTATGGATATTGCAGAAGTCATCTCTTGTGTTTATAGCTACGCTGTCACAAAAGACAGACCAGCTTACAAGAGGAGTCTGAGAGAATACTTCATAAAGGTGTTGTTCAAGGTGCTCAGGCTTTGGGGCTGTGCTTCAAGGAACTGCCCACAGAAGATGGGACTTTACTTTCACAGTCTGTGGGTTTACACTGGGGGATGCTGTGGACTTTAGAAGAACAAGCACTATTGAGTGAATACTGAGAGAAGCAATATGTTCCCACATAAAGCTCTGTCTGCTCCTTTCTGGTCCACCTATCATGGGAAAACTATCTCCACTATCCTACTGCAGTTTTCTGCTGAGCAGCTATGGACGTAGGGGGAAACAAGCAGACCCCAAGAACTGAAATGCCCCTGGTAGTGAGCAGAAGGCTCTGGGGACTGCTCCTGTGCTGTAATCTGCTTTACAGATAAACCTGAGGATATTAGCATGCCATTTTGTTAGTAAGAATCTGTCTGATAGCCCCAGATACGTGTGTCAATGACTTACACCTGGCCTTCTTGCCATTGCCTTATTATTTCCTTTTCCCTGGTGATGTATCACTCTCTTCATTGTAGCTTTCCGTGTTTCCTGTTATGCTTTGTTTTTACTAGAGAATCCATTGCACTGGGTACCACAGACTTCACGGAAGAGGATGTGGATAAAATTATGGAAGAGCTGGGCAAAGAATACAAAGGCAACGCATACCACCTGATGCACAAGAACTGTAATCATTTCTCTGCTGCTTTGGCTGAGGTGGGCACAGCTATTTTCTTCTTCTCTCTTTTTTATTTTTTCCTGTTTCAGATCAGTAGTAGTGCTTACAGAAGGGGAAATAGGATCAGAACATCCTGCCAAGTCAGAGCCAAGAGTCAAATCTGTCTCAGCCCTTAATGTTTTTGACAGCCTGTTGATGTTCAAAAAGAAAGGGTTAGGAGCTAGAGATGCAGCAGGTTTATTACTGGTTTGGTTTAAACTTCCTGTAAGACTTAGACCGCCTGCACTGAAGCTCATTGAATAGGCCACGGGGCAGAAATTGCAAAGACAAACCTAGCCAGCACTCAAACTTATATTTTAATAGCAAGAACATAAACAACCCTCCGTGATCTGAAAATGAATAAAGATGGCTTAAGTGTTCCGCTAACAAAATATTGCAGTATTCAAGAAGTGAGTGTTCCATTTTTTTCTTTAGCGTACGCTATTTAGAACGCTTTTTTTTTTAAGTATTTTTTTCTCAGACTTCTTTGATTACACACTTCCACTTTGCCAAAAACACTGAATTGTAAGAGAGCTGTTATTTCTGCTTAGAGAGAACTGAAGCATGGAAAAGTGCAAATTTGTCCTGAATTTCTGTTAATTTGGGATATTCCATTTTTCAATTGACCAAGATCCTACAGTTCCAAGGGAAAGTTGCATTTCCTTCATTCTCCGCCAAGATGTTCAAAGTTGATGTTTCATTAAGGCATGTGTATTCAGCACTTGTGTAAATCTGAATTCAGGATCTTGACCAGTGCCAGAAAAGAAATAAGAAGCAGAAAGTGCAAGTGACCTTCTATTCAAAACCAAGACCATGTTTCTGTGTTTTCTGCAGGAATTGTATGGCAAATACAAGGATAGAAACTTTTTTTACTGAGTTCAACTACTTTAACTGCAAAACTTTCATTTCATTTTCTGGTATCCCCATCCTCACTCACTGCAAATCTCTCACCTTTCCTCATCATACAGAGCAAGAGTCCAATAATTTCTTTTGCTACAAGTGACCATTCATCTCCAAACAAGGCCCACCATGGATCCTAAGTGAGATGAGTCTGTAAAGGAAAAAATACTAACAACAACAACAACAAAACATACATGATGGTTTTGTTTTGTTTTGTTTTTTAAGAAAACCTCTAATGAATCTGAGAACCAGCAATTAATTTGTGAGGGACTCGCATACACTCTTAGGAGAACCAGTTCTTAATTGATTTCACCTTTGCTAATTATTGGAAGGGAAAATGACATGAGTCCATTCAGTAAATGCTGTCATGTTAAAATAAGCAAGGAGAAAATGTATTGGTACAGAAAGAGTTTCAAGCAGTAGAGTGACAAATCAATGGGTTGTCTGAACTACTGTTTTGGAATCAAATCATTAAATTACCATGGAAAGCTTACAGATTATTAGAACAAAATGCAAACTTAAATATTTTGAAGGAAACCTAAGAGAAAACTATATGATTATTAGTGAAAGCTAAAAAAAGCTTTACGTGCTGCAGTGGAATAAGGCCATTGCTTATTAGATACTTTGACATGTAAAAACTCTATCTCATGTCCAAGCCATAAGCTCAAAGCCCTTTTCCCTTGATTCTGCTGGAACACATCAGCAAACCTTTTACTGTCCTTTCCCTATTCAACCTTTGAAATGTAAGTCAAACAAGACAGATGTTAATAGAAAACTAGTAGCGTATTTTAAAGTTTAAGATTTGTAGTGAAGGTGAAGTAAACCTTCAGTGAACACCTTATCAGGAGTGGAATTTAGGGTTAGGTTTTCCTACATTCACTTTATTAGCAGATTAAGCATACCCATATGTGTGGACTTGTTGCTGCCCCTTAACACACCCAGATAATAAAATAAAAGCCTAAATAGCTAGTTCTGACACTTCTGCTCTCATCCTCTTCATTACTCATATGAAATGGGTAAATCAAGGTGGGAAATCCATCTAAAATATTAACAGCATGATCTAACCACCACAGAACTCAAAAGGTCAATTTAATAAATCCTTCATAGGCAAGCAGGATTATTTTGCTGCTGTTGCTCTTCATATAAGATTGTGCTCATTACCCTTGTCTAAACTATTAAAAATAGAGGAGGTGCACTTCAGGTCTAGGAGTAGGAGGCCCTGGATGATCTCTAGCATCAAGAAAAAGGGGCCTAAAAATCTTAAATAGCCAGTGTTAAGACAATAAGAAGTCAAAACCATTCAATGTGTCTCAGTCAGCAATACTAGAATTACGTGTGGCTACCTTATGACAGATGTCTCCATCCTTTCTTGTAAGTGCACTAATTTGACAATCACTCTGTTTTAGAGTTAGGTGTGATAGAAGTAGCATAGCTTAGTTCAAGTCAGTTCTGACCACATGATTGAAGACTGCTTGAAATCTGATGAGACAGAACCTCTCGAACTAAAAGCAAGTTTCTATTCTCATTTCCCAACATCTGAATGCTTGCTTTACTTTGCAGCCTTAGTGCTTTCTTTTGTTCTTGTAGTTCCCAGTAAAAAAAAACACACAACAAAACAAAAAGCCAACCAGCTCCATGTAGAGATCCAAGGCAGAACCTTCAACTTGTAAAGGTGAGCAGAATGCATTAACTGTATGACACATGGCTCTCAAGACTATGGAAATACGTCATCACAAAATGTAGAAAAGAGAACTGATATCTGTGCTCTAAACCAGTGCTGAGACAAGTCTTGGTGTTTGTATTATCCTTTCATGCTCTCCTTCTGTGCAGGAGTAATAATAATACTAATTAGCATTTATTTATGCACAGCTACGTTATGCAGCAGTGAAAAGCATAAAATGGGAACAAGTATTCAAAGAATTAAAAGAAAGGATGTTAGAAGCTTTGTTTGGCAGAATAAACGTTCCTGGGGCATAAGCAGTGTGATGAGTTCAGGAGAACGTTGTTCTGAGCCTCCTGACTAATGCCAGGCAAGTCACATCCCTGCTTTGTGCATGAGTATCCTATCTTGTACGCTGGATTACTTCCTTCCTTTGAAAAGTACTTTGAAATCTTTTGATGAAAGCTGCCTTATCTGCCATGGTGAATTAGCTGCCTTGTGGCTTGTACTGCTCTGTATCAGCAAGCAAAGTGGGAACTGGAACTTGATAGTTGTGTGGTGATCATAGAATTAGAGAATTGCTCAGGTTGGAAAAGACCATAAAGATCATTGAGTCCAATCACGATTTCACCAAACTACCCTACCTCTAGCAACCATCCGCTAAATCATGTCCCTGAGCACCACATCCAAACGGTTTTTAAACACATCCAGGGATGGTGACTCAACCACCTCCCTGGGCAGCCTATTCCAGCACTTAACAACCCTTTCTGTAAAGAAGTGTTTCTTGATATTTAACCTAAACCTGATGTGTGAGTTAATGAGTTCACACAGATATGTCGGGCAGGCCTTAGGATTTGGCTGTATGGTTGTGTACGTGATGGCATGTTTGGTCTTCCTAATGTCCTCACTTGACTGTGGGATTACTAATTAGTATCCATACAGATGTTGCCCTGGTGGCTGGGCTGCAGGCTGGGAGGATCCAATCTGGTTACCTGGACTGAAGGAGCTGCAGCCACCTGCCCTGGTCGAAGCCTTGATTCTGCAGAGAAGATGGAAGGGAAGGCATAATGCTGCATTTCCTGCCATCTTTCTTGGAGAGCGAATCAGTGAACATGCATGACCAGGGTTGTTCTCCTGTGGATTTTTTGAGAAACACTTCAATAGGGAATTTTAGGATACTTGAGAAGTAAAGAACTGCCTGATAAATGTAAACCTCTGCCTATTAAGTGCTGCAGATTGTCTTCAGTTCTGAATGAAGTTCTGCTGTAATGCAGTGCAGAACTTCCTACTGAGCAGTGGGCAGTCATGAAGGAGAAACTAGAAGCACTCCCTGAGCACGTGCCCTGCTTCAATTTCAGGCACCTGATAACACCACTGGATACCGTTTTGTGGTTTTCCTCCATCCTCACAATCTGTCAGTGCGGGAAAGTGAGGGAACTTGATCTAATTAGTGAAAATCTAGTTAGTGTTGTCTCAGCCACTCTGGCTGCTACATGGTCTTGTCGTACCTGTTTTTATAAAACCACTTCAGCAAATTAGTTGTGGGTTACAGTGAAGAGGTTCATCAAACTGAGATTAGGAATTTGTCTACAAGGAGTTGGTTCATTCCATGCTGCTTGTGTTGACCATCCCCAAAATCTAGTAGTATCAGCATCATGCTATCTGAGAAACTCATTGGGAGGATGGGCAATCCTAGGGGGCTTATGGCTGCAATTTCTCCAAAGGAAAATCAGTTGGACCACCAGTAGTAGAGCCCAAGCTTCCTGCAATGTTCTGAGCTTCCGTGCCTTGCTGTCTGTTGGTATCGCGGGTGCTTCGGGGAAGGGATGCTGCAGGCACACAGCAAAGATTTTAGCATGCTGATAATGTTGTGTGTGTGTGTGGATTAAGTCAGGATGACTTCAGTATTGGTGAAGTCCTTCTGTTTGATCATCTGTTGGTAAGTCACTGTGTTCCTGACAATCCCAACTATGCATGCAAATGGCCCTCCAAGGGACAGCAAAATATTTATGTTCCTTATGAGTTGCCCTGGCTGATGAAAGAGGTTACTTAAACTTTCACAGATGGAAAAAAAAAATAAAAATTGGCTATTAAACATTAGAAAAACCCTTTAAAATAAAAAAGACAACAATAATTAGATCTTTCCATAATATGATTTATTGAATTTCCTGGTTTTCAGAACAAGGACATGATATAGCAAAAGGATAGAAGTTGTAAATTGCTGTAAAGCAAACATGAAGTAAGAAGAATACATCTGTGCTTTCAGCAGAAAGCCAGTTAAAGTAATTGCTGTCAGAGAGCTCTTTTCAGTGCAAGAACATGGTTTGTGATTACTCTGCAACTCTTCGGTACAATTTAGACTTGTGGAAGGCAAACGCAACAGCTTGTACCTCCAGACACACGTAGAAAGGTTGACTGCCAGTACATAAACTGGGGGCAAATAAACACAAGCCCTATTCATTTGTAGGCACATGGTGAGTGCACAGTGCCTTGGGACAGCTGCCTGAGAACACAGCAATAACTGGAGGACCAGATAGGGGATGAGTGCTTTCTCCTTCCAGGTTCTTCAGTCTGGTGATATTCCTCAGTACTGAGAGTAAGGACACTGTGTTGCTGCAAGTTAAAGATTCTGAAGAAGCTTCTGCTGCTTAACCCATTCACAAACAAGATGACTCATTTGCCTTCCCACCAGCAATTTCCCGTGCTTCTGAAGCTTCCTGTCTTAGATAAGCTATGGAGCTCTGTTCTTACCAGAGTGACAACAGTTGGTACAGCATGTCTCAGAAAAGGGCAAACCAACGTGGGAAGGGAGAAAAACACCTTTGAATCAGTACCAGAACTGGAAGATAAGTGGAATGACTCAAGGAAACCTCTCCTCCTCCCTTCATCAGTATTATTACTGCCAAGAAACTGGAACAGTTGCTATTTAAATAAATTGTTTAGCACCTTGCTGTAGGCCACATGACAAAAAAATTATCAGATAAGCAAGGCTTTTGTGAGCATCAGGGAAAACAACCCCTTTTATTCCCCAGGAGCCAATGGTGGGAGAGCAATAGAGTCTGAGTCTTCTGAGCCCTTTTGGCAAGATCTGAAGTTGATGCTTCTCAAAAGAAATGAATTGAGAGACACTGATTTGATTGACCTTAAAGATTGTTGATTTTGAACTTTACCTGAGGGCAGCAGAGACAGAAAGTTTTATTCTTTTATCATGTCTTCCCTCACTCTTCTTGAAAGAGGAATAATTTCTTGTGATTTATATGTGTACCAGAACAGGTCAAAACACTGTATTCTGTAGCAGATTCCTGGCCTGAAATTATTTATCTGTCTTGCAAATGCTCTAAAGTTTTTTTTTTTGGTTTTTTTTTTTGTGCTTTTTTTTTTTTTTTTTTTGAAACAAACAAAAACTTAAGAGAAGGTTGAGTTAGTAGGACCAGTTTGGATTTCTAAGAGCATTTTCAGAGAATCGTAAACATGGTATAAATTTGGCTCAGAAATACTTGAATGGGCTGGTATGAATTCCGCTGGAGTCAACATAATCAGAATTTGGCTGCATGACTTGAGAGCTGGTGAAGCAGAGTTAAACATCTGAGAGTGGTTAGGCTCTGGCACAGGCTGCCCATGTAGGTGGTGGATTTGCCGTCCCTGCAAGGTGTTTAAGAAATGTGTAGATGTGATACTAGGGAGTGTAGTTCAGTGGGAACATCAGTGGTAGGTGGTTGGACTAGATGGTCTTAGAAGTCTTTCCCAATCTTAATGATTCTACGATTTCATGATCTCTATTTGCTTCCTAAATTATGACCTAGAGAAAGGTATTAAAACTGACCAGAACCAACACTGAAGTTAGCATGCAAGGCTAACTTTTATATGTGATCATCCTTCAGAAGGCTCTTTAGGGTCAGATTGATATCTCTTTATCCACCTTCCTCTTGTACTCACTGATCCTTTTCACCCCTTTACTCCTTTAAATACCAATGAGTCTATTTTGATATTGATCAGTATTTTGTCATCCATAGAAAACACATTCCAGGAGGAAAAGAGAGAGGCCTGAATCAGAATGAGTGTATTTGTGGTTTTAGAAGTCAGAATCTTACTGATGCAGCACTGTGAAGTTCCCCTGGGAGTTAAATAGCACCCTCCCTCCTGAAGTCAGCAGGACTCTCAATTCAGTTGACAAGGATGTTCTCCAAATGATAACGCTGTGAAGGTTAACTGATGGAGTCTGCATGGTGAATCCTGCAAGCAAGGATTCATGCAGGCATCCAGCCTCCTACTGTTGGTTGCTGACACTATAGTATGAGTCTTAAATCTCCATGTCAGGTTGGATGGGCGTGCTTGGTAAAGCCACACAAACAGAATCTCCCTGTGGAGGCTGTGTGGTTGTAGTGAACTGTGGGGACAAGCGATTGTGGCCAGCACATACTCCTTTCTCTCTGTCTAGTCACTTGCGCTTTTTCAGCTAAGGCAGAACTGACAGCATATAACAAACTTGCATCAGAATCATGCTTCCCTTAAAGTAGTTTGACTTCCTGGAAATTTGCTGAGAAAGGCAAGTCTGCTGAGTCAAGGACCAAATGAGGGCAACTTGTTAGTCACAATGAATAATTCAACCCCAGAGCTTTCCAGGTCCATCCCCAGACACACATGAGCTCTTGTAATGTTATTAAAACTAGAAAGCTTTCCTTAGCTTGAAAGCCCAGAGAGAAGGGATTAAAGATCAGAGAAGGGAACTTCAGGAGGCATGTGTGTCACAGTCAAAAGCAAGAGAAGTTTTTATAAACCATTCTGCAGCAGGTCCTAAGGAGACAAGTAATACCCATTTCTTTTCCGCAGTCAACAGTTGCTAAAAAGTTGGCTCTGTTGTGAGGAGGAGATGTGTGTTTTGTTGTGCAAAAGCATACATGCTAGTCTGTTATTGGCAGAGGACAGAGCATTGCAGACAGGCAGGAAAGGAGGACAGAAATGAACAAACCAAAAAACCATAAGCAACCACAGGGTATGAAAAAGCACGAGTAAGCCTTGGTCTCCAGGCACCTGAGCCAGTCCTCACACAAACTGATGAAAAGACATGCTTTATTTTAGTAGCCTTGTAACTAGTTCTATAAGGAACAGGATGTGTCTTGTTTTCTGTTTTTAAAACACCACATACATCTAGAAGAATGTTACTAGTAACGACATCCTGCACTCATAAATTATCCTCATGGTTTCAGATGGATGTCATTTTTCTCTCAATACTGCCTGTAAATATGCATGAATTTGACTATATGCTGTTAGTAAACTGCTACACTGCATTCCAGATGTGCTACTGCATTCTGTAGTGACAAAGTGAGATTTCTAAGGGTAGTTTGTGCATCAGTTGAAATTTATGAAGTAGTTGGGGAGTCCTTGGAATGAAGGCTACAATAAAAGTTGATCATTTTTCCATCATTAGCCTTTGTAGTCTTGCTATCCAGAATGAGTGCTCTATCCCAATGAAAGTGGTTAACAGAATAAATCCAAACATGCACCTTCCAGGTCTCTCAGTAATTCCTTTTCCTCCATCTACCTACTTGTGCAAGGGAATAGTATGAGATGGCAAATAATTTGAAACAGAAATCAAACTCTCAAAATGTCAAGTTCCTAGGACATCATTTCAATTTTTTGAAAATGGTCTGATTGTACTCCATGTGCCTCTGCAGTTATTTCAGGTTTTCTCTTTAAAGTGATCTATCTAGCCAAAAATATTAAGTGTGAAGATATTTTAAGAGTGAGTTTGGAGAGAAAAATGGAAAAAAAAAACCAAGAAGCCACCACTGCCACCAACAAAGAAAACCAACACCGCAAAACATTTTAAAGTCCCTGGAACTGGTATAAATGTGAATATTTTGCACCATCTATTTTGCCTTGTTTTATTTTTGCAGCTGTCTTTCCAAACCAAAAGCTCTGTGGCCTTTCTGTTATAATTAAGCATAACAGCTTGGAGCTAAGGTAATTCATGCCCTCTGGGGAGTTCATCTCATCATGGAGTCTTGAGCGTGACTGTGTGTAAGAATGCTAAGAATACGTCTCCTTTTCACAAACGAAGATGGCAAGGAAAAACCATGTCCTTTTCACCAATGCCTGAAGTGTAAATGAACTAAGTGTGTTGATAGGCTTTTGAAACTGGAAGCTTTTGCTTAGGAGTCCTGCCAACGCTGCCAAAGTCTTCCCCTGTTCCTATGGCTTCCAGTATTGTCTGTACTCATTGCATCGCCATCCTCAGTAATCTGCTGCTGTGCACTGTTAAGAAAGAAGGCTTCAGACTGAGATGGAAACGCAGGATTTTCTTTGTTACCTATTCAGGAAAAAGGATGCTATTAATGTCCATTAATCCATGGATGTGGATTGGCCTGGACATGTTCAACTCACACTTTGTGTGTGTATGCACATATATATTTATGTATGTTATAACATATGGATGATCATGCTGGGCAACAGCTGTTCTCAGCCACTGGTCTTGAAACAGCACTCCTTGGGTACCAGTAAAAGCCTTTGCATTCTGTAAGACATGTCAAGGGGAATACTGTACAGTAGCTCAATGGATATGTGCCCTGTGTGGATGCTACCTCATTTTCAGCAAGGCTGCTAAAGTGGAAGTGGCAGTGCGTGGCTTAGCAGATGTTCAGTGCTGAACTCTCAGAGGCTCAGCCTGATGATAAGAATTGAAAGAATTAGCATGTATTGTTTGAAGAATGTAATGTTGCCTCTGGACATCTTGATTTTCTCAGACTGGGTCACTACATGGTTACTTTTGGGAGGGCTCACTCAAAAAATAAGTCCTTGACTTATGCCATGAGTGTCCAATGTTTTGGCTTGCAGAAATTGTCTTGAGACGCATATCAAATTTACAATATAGTTAATGTAGCTAAGTAACAAAACTTATTCTTAATATAAGTAAAAAACAGTGAGAAACAAAAACATAAAATTAGTGGGATATGTGACCTTGTATTTCTGAAAATAATACATCAGTGTTGGTTCGATGGCACTGGTTGCAAATGTTAGTGAGTTCTCAAGGTGCTTGTCAGAAATTTTAGATGAAATATTACTCTTCCTGTGATTCATCCTTGAAAACAGTGGTTTACAAATGTATGTACTGCCAAAAAGTATAAAGCGTAGATTGTGAAGCACAGGATATTTTTTTGTCTTTTAAGACAGGTCTTATGAAAGTCTAGTAAAGAGACATAATCAATTTTTTCTTTGAGTTGAATGTCTGGTTGCAACTCCATACATTCCATTTGAAAATGTATATATAATGTATTTATGTCAAAAGGAAATGGAGTTGTGAATATGAACAAAAAGATGATTTTTTTTGGAAATCTGAAACTTATTCTTAAATTCTTTTATCAAAACCAAAAGCGAGGCTGCATATGTTATGCTAGTCATTGGACTGTGTTTAGCCAACACATAAAAGTGCATGAAATTATTTGCCATAACTTGAGCTTGCCGTAAGTTTCATTTTGAACTGTTGTGGTCTGAAACACAGCACAGATAAGTTGATTCTCACCTTGAAGACACGTGCTTAACTCATCTAAATGAGTGGTCAAATCCACCAAGAATGCTTTATCTGTGAGCCATTTTTCACCTTCAATTTCTGGCACAAATTTTCCTTTTGGTTCCATAAATGAATTGATTTCATTTTGCAAATCATAAAATCTTTCTAGCATTTTATCCCAACTTAGCCACCTACCTTAAGAAAAGTAAATGATGTCTCCATAATCAGCATCCATTCTTTTAAGGAACTCCTGGAACTGGCAATGATTCAGTCCCATGGACTTTATGAAATTCATAGCTTTGATGACAATTTGCTTAATGTTATCCATTTTACCATTTTTAAAGCTTTTGCACATAAATTTTCTTGATGTCTGATGCAGTGATATTTCGTCAGAATGAGTTGCCAGTGGTAATTGTGTCATCTTCTATTAATTTCATGTTACTCTTTTTTACCAATCATCTTCGAGGCAGCATCAATAGCTATACCAGATAAGTTGTTGACAAGAGCTAACAAAAATTGCTTTAACATAACTTCTACTGCTTCATACACATCATGATATTTAGTTGTGTATTCTAACAGCACCAAATAAGCTATTTCCTCAGTGATTTATTATCAATACCTCTGATGAAAATGAAAACTTGAGCTGTATCTGTGGCATCAGTACTTTTTGAAATTAGCAGCTTTACTTTCCGGATTTCCTTTGACAGAAGTTCCTATTTCTTCTGTGCACCTGGCTACAGTCTGGTGAGATCGATTTTAGAAAAATCTGGTTTTTATCAGGACAGATTACATCTACCACACTTTCCAAATATTGCTTAATAAACTCACCATCAGTAAATGGTTTTTATTTTTATTTTTATTTTTTGCAATCAGATTTGCTACCACATAACTAGCTTTTATAACTGAGTCTATTTGTGTTAACTTTTTAAAAAAGATTATGTTGAGATGACAGACTTTAGTTCCACTGTTTTGTCTTTTCAAAGCATTCCTTGATATGCATCGAATTTGGCAGCGTGTTTTTGCAGATAATGTCTTTTCAAATTGTAATCTTAGAAAGCTGACACAGTTTCCTTACAAATTAAGCATAGTGCCATATTATTTGTCTTGACACTGCACTGTTCTCAACAAGCAGCACAAGCATGTGCCATGTGTAATACACGTGGAGTTTGATGCAACTTAGTGTGTGTGATGGGTACAAGAAACAGAGTCAGCACTACACTGCACCCTTCCCTTCCTCTGGTTCCAGCAACAGAGCCAGTTGCACACCAGTGCTTTGATTGTTGCCGAGTGATGGGTGCACACAGGGACACGGCTGCCGCCATGACGGTGCGGGGCAGGGGGTGGCCACACTGCGAGATGTGCCAGGCCGCACGCGGCCTATGGGCCGTGGGTTGGGCATGCCTGACTTATACTTCTGTTTGTGGCCTGAACTGCCCCAGGTGCATCATCCAGCACAGTACAGAGCCTATTGCATTCAAGCATTTTGTCTTAGGATCTACAACTACTCAGTCCTTCATGCTCTTTTGAAAGGGGCTCCTTTTGTGAGACTACTTCAGAGTATGCCTAGTATATGCCAACAGACACAGTGCTTAGAGTGTAGCTCGGAGCACCACTCTCTTTTGAAAGAGAAGAAAGAGGAGGAAAACAACTCACTGATAGCACTGTCCTCTGCAAGACAGAAGACTCAGCCTTGTCCATTGATGGATGGCATTTAAATCTGAGTTTTCCAGCTGTTTTTCTGCTCAAACTAAAACATACAGGGAACTTTAAGATCTTGCTGAGAAATAAACCCTAGCTCTTAGGGTATTTAGTGGAGGGAAGAGTCATGGCTTGCAGTTCTTACTCCCAGAACTCTATACATTTTTACCAGGGACTCATTAGTGTAAAATGGCATGGCTTAAGATGCTGAGAGGCTCGTCTTATGTTCTAAATGAGCTGCCTTTTGGTGAGCTGAAATCCTGGTGGATTCGACAGCTGAGCAGAAGTAGCACCCAACCTGTCAGGTCCAGTTTGTCCCTCAGATTTGGCTTCAGCCCCAAATGTCTGAACTGCTGTTACCATTTGACTCTGCAGATGCCAGCTGGGTCACTCGCGGCTCTAATGCAGTCCCCAGAATCAACTACAGCTCTGGGAGGCATGTGTGACTGTCACAAGGTGCCACGCAGTGGAAGCTGCGTGTACATGCAGCCTGCACAGGGGCTTCTGCCTGAAGTGGGGACTGGTCTCAGGAAGCAAGCAGGAGCTTATCTCCTTCAAAAGACAGAAACCCACTTGTTTGTCAGGCAAGAAAAAAAAACCTCTAAAATTCCAAACTCCAAGAACATTTGACAAAGATGAGAGTTCTGGGGAAAAAATGGACAGTAACAGGGTTCTGTGAGTTCATTGCTCCATGTGTGGTTTTCAGTTGAGAACTGCCTTGAAAAGCCACAGTAAGTACATTTTCCATGGACTCATATCTAGTTGGAAAACATACATTTCCTTTTGCTTTTGTTGTTTTATTTAAGCTCAGTTGGCTTAATCCCATTGCAATCAGGTTTATTTGATATTTCTCCATTAGCTGAGTACTGCTGGGTGCTCTAGCACAGTACTTTTTATGGCAAGGAGTTGAAAACAGGAGTAGGTTGTAGTGTTAGTGGCATTCCCTGCATTTGCTTTTTTGCTCCCGTTGAGTATTGTGTTTTGCTGAGCAATTGTAGGTTTCTCTAACAAGGGAGAAGCACAGCTGAGGAAAGGGAAATCACTTTGACTTCATCACTATCCTTAAGCTTCCCAGCCTGCCCTTTTCTACTTGATGGCTTGCTGTCCACACATCTCTCTGTCCCCAGAGGGCTTCTCCTACCCTTACAGATTCATTCTTGGTGAAGAAGCTCCCATAAACAGATGGCAAACATCTCAGCATTGCTTTCACCTTGTGAAGAGCTATTTCAGTTGCTATAGGATCTGCTTAGAAAAGAAAAACAGATCTTAAAATCATATTTCCATACCAGGCAGTCTAACCTTATGCTGTTCTTTTGCTTTTTAGCTTCTGGTAATATTCTGAAGAAATCAGAATCATGCTCAGTTTTTGTTTTCCTATTAATATTTGGGGACATGTTGTTAGTAAGACTTATGGCTTCTTGAAAACTAAATTCACATGAGTGCATATGTCCCAAGGAGCCTGAACTGAGTCACTTTCTACACAGGCAGTATGTTGCTTAAGTTCTTGGGGAAGAAAAAAGAGAAATGCTACAAAATCTAGAGGCAATTCTGCTGCATTTGTTGCCTTTGTCTCAGGTTCAGTGCTGGAGTATAAGATATTGAATGCAGTTTTAAAAAATAAGGAATATTCTTGTGAAAGCAATCAGAGATGTCTGGTGAGAAAATTGAATAGATCAGCCAGTTTTCTATGAATGAGCCTTAAATGCAGGTAGAAAGAGCCAGTGTTTATTGATTCAAGCAGTAGTTCTAGCAATGGAAACCAAGGATCTAGATGGGAGAACTGCTAATGAGGGAATTAGCCACAGGTTAAAAATATCAGAAATACAGATTCATATGTTTGTATCTAAGGTTAAGTAGAATGCAGCACTGTTAAGAATTGAAGTAGAAGTTACATTTGAGTTGTAAGATACAGGGTATTTGGTAAAGAATGGAAATCTATGCTTGCAAGTAATCTTAGCAGCCAAATGATTCTGATCATTTCTCTGATACCTAATGATAATGTCTTCAGTTTCACACATTGATTTTTAAACCATGTATGTCAAAATAAACCAAGTTCTGTAGTGGAATTAGCATGGTCATGGGTTGACTGCCTTCTCCACACCTTATTGGAAATCCCACACTGTTGGAGTTAGCTAATTTAGTTGTACTCAAGGGGACTGCTGGAGCGATGCAGAGATTGTTCTGGCCACATCAACAGTACGAATGAAGGACCAGATGGTCATCAGTCCTTAGAACTATAAAGCAGGCTGGCCTGTCCTCTAGCAACTGCTCTAGTGCTGCTCCCTAACAGATCTCTTAAAATCTCTAAGCAAGCTCTGCATTTCCATTGTCAATAACAGACATCTCTCCAGATAAGCTCTTTAGTGGACTAGAGACAAACACCCTCTTAGCTTTTGCAGTAATTAGTATTAAATTAAGTGTAGTTTTAGACAGGAAGAGAGTGGCAGAAAGAGCCAAGTAATTTAGCATTGGCAGAAGGAGCAGCATGGGCAACCTTGGAATCATTAATCTACATAAAGTGGGATTAGTGGGGTGGAATTTCCTCCCAGTCTGTCCTGTAAAGTGTACTGGAAGGAGAATTCAGGTATTATGACCTGCCACAGGTATTGTACCTGCTACAGACTTTAGGCTCTGGGATGCTATTGTGGGACTGGCTGCACTGGCAGTATATTTACCACAAACAGCTCCTTGAGGCTGATTAGCTCCAGGTGCCTCTTCTGTGTCTGCTAAGAGAAATAGTAAAATGCAAAGGGAAATTTTCCATATTTATTCTAAGCCAGATACAGCTACTAAAATCTGGCATCTGTATGTATTTGTGGTCAAAATCTGCAGAAGAAAGTCTACAGTACGCAGAAAGTTGTTTCACTGTGCTGAATGTGATATGAAAGTAAATCAGTATTTATGCTAGCAGAATGTAACCCACATTGGTGCTAGAATCCAGACCTAGTGAGAGGCTACAACTGTTATGTTTGTTGCACTTTTCCCCACTTTCAGGAAATACCACACAGAGAAATTAAAGGGTAATATGACTAGGAAAAAGACTCCTAGATACCATGGCTTGATTGACTTGGTGTGTCAACATGAGGATGAAAAGTGAGCAGAAAGATCAACTTCTTAGATGTCTCCATCTGCCTCATCGGGCTCAGCTTCTTTACTCCTCAAGGTCTGCCTGGCAACAGCCTAAATCTTTTTGCAAAATTTTTGAGCTGAAGGTGTTGAGGGCCATGGGCTGTTTTCCCCAGTCACTGCTCTGATGCTGATAAGGGCTATGGCTGGCAGAGCTCTGTGTGCATGTTGAGAAGTCACTGTGTGCAATCATTTGCATTTAGAGCTGTTTTTAGCTATAAAAGATACTCCCTGCATTCAAACAGCTCTCTTCAGAGCAACAGGGAATTCACCCTGCTGAGGTGATGGTGCAGATGGAAATAACATTCCCACTACACATGCCTGTTGGTACTATTAACTGTTCTTTTCTTGTTTGCTCCACAGATCCTGTGTGGGAAGGAGATCCCCCGCTGGGTGAACCGCCTGGCCTACTTCAGCTCCTGTATCCCTTTCCTCCAGAGCTGCCTCCCCAAGGAGTGGCTGACCCCAGCGGCCCTGCAGAGCCATATCAGCCTTGGCTTGCACAAGGAGGAGCAGGGGGACACAACGGACGAGGAGTCTCCCTCCACCTCTGCCACTCCCTCAGCCTCAGGCACCTCACGAACCTGTAGACATACCAGGGTCTGAGCTGTGCCCACTATGGCCTCTAGTAACATTCTCCTCTCTCTTGTGCTGTTTCTTGCTCAGTCACCCTTTCGCACACCGTGGTTTCTCCCCTCTTTTCTCTTTTTTCATCTGACAACACAGGGGAGGGAAGACCCCTATTGCTGAGGAGGAGAAGCTTCAGACCCTTTTCAAAGGGCTGCTACTACAGTTACTTGGCAAAATGATTGTGAACTCCAACACTGAGCTGAGGAGTGTAGCAACTATGCTGGATTCTCCTCCCAGGATCCCCATGCTCCTTGATCCATGGAGAACGCTGCTCTCTCAGACATGAGAGCTCATATAGGAGCAGGGAGCACCATACTGTGATGTCCCTCCACTAGGACACTTTTATGTTTTTATCTCTTCCCCCACCCACTTGATCCCAGCAGCCTCCTCTGTATTTTGGCTTGGGTTGCCACATGGCAAATCTCCTGCTTGCACCCAGTGAGGCAGGCAGAGCCAGAACTCAACCTTCTCATCTCTTAGACCAGCAACAAGCTCCACTCAGCCACATCCCTTTTGTAATTACCAGGTTTCTAACTCATGTGAGGGAAATGAAAGGTGCTGATGTTCTTACAACTACCAGTTTTCATTATTCAAATTTAAGAGCTCAAATGATTGCCCTGCTCTTGAAAATAATAACAAAGAGAACCCAGAAAATGAATGTGTTACCATGGCTTTTCTCTGGGGTAAAAAAAAAAAAAAAAAAAAAAAAAAAAAAAAAAAAAGCTAGTGCTTAGAGGCAGCTACTAAGTAGGTGCAGAGATGACTGTTGTCCATGTTGGTGCTTTTTGGCACAAACCCCTCTCAGTTCCCTACTTCTAGGCAGTGTTCCTGGTTACCTTTTTTTTCCTTTCCCCAGGCTGGCAAATGTATCTCCTAGTTGACATCTGTAGGCTGTTTTTGAGGGAAATGGCCCTCGAGCAGTAAGATGAGGGGAAGAAATCTACTGGGAAGATCAGTACTTCCTTCAGCTTTTTCTTCTGCACCCATGAACATAAAACATGTCTCCTGAGCTACCCAAGAAGGTAAAAAATAAGTGATGAACCTGTTTTCTCCTCCTCCCTTTCTGGAGGTGGAAGGGGAAACCTAGGGCCACATCAAGAAAGCATGGATGACCCTTCCCATGCATGGGCCACCATGGTGCCTTCTGTTGTGTGTGCTATTTCACTGGCATGAAAAATGGGCAGAGCTGGCTTGTTGGTCTCTCCAGGCAGGTTCTTTATATGAATCTGGTCCTTGGATGTATTTCTGCTCATTCTGATGGCTGACAAGAAAGCTGAGGAGGGAGAAAAGGACAGGTATACCAACCCTTCCACTCAATTACCTCACCAAGAGTTCAGAAGATGCAGGAGAGCATCAAAGGGAAACCCAAGCCTCTCTCCCCCTTCTAGCTCCTCTTGACCACACAAAAGAGGATAAAAAAGAACAGGTCTGGTGATGACAGGAGGTTGCTACTTTAGAAACGCTGTTCTCAACAGCTACTATCAAGTCAGGACTTTCCCTTCCATCCAGAAAGAACTAAGTCCTTCAGAGATGTTGTTTCCCTTTACTGTTGCAGGAAGGCCAAGAGCATGCTAAGGCCAACCAGCTGTTTCTTTAGCTCAGGTATATAGAAGTGCATGCTCTCAGTGCTGAAGGTCTTGGCTATGATGCACATCATGTCTGCACAGACAGTGCTTCATGTTTTGTTACATGTGCATACCTCCAGTGAAAAAGGAGACTCTGGAGAGATGTACTGTATGGAAATAAAATTCACGGAATGGTACACTCCACTATTTCCTGGAGTGATGTGTGTTTGGACAATGAGCCTTTTACAATGCACCTCCCATTTTCATCTTCTGAACAAATTGCTGCAAGTTCTGTACTGAACTAAAGTAACACTCCTTATTAACCTTGGCTACTCACAGCCAATACTGCATTGTGAGCAGTTCTACAGCTCCTGGTATCCAATCCAGCACCAGTCTTGATTACCTGGCTTGTTCAGGGATGTTTAATAAGATTTCCATCCTGTTTTCCATTCTGCTGCCCAGAAACATTACACAATGTACTGTTGTGTGCAGCTTTTCACCTGCAGTCATGGTCACTGTAGCCTAAACCAGCAATGCAAGTTCCATTCGTCTGAAGTTCCCAGGGTGCCTGCCAATAGCCAGCAGCACAGTATGTGCAGTGAATTTTAAAATCACTTTGTAGATCCTTCTGTGGAGGTGAGTGAGAAAAGGCTTTCCCAGAGCTTTTACGTAGACCGGGGATTCCTGATGTGACAAAAGCCAGCCAACCAGTACCCTCAGGTTACTATTCTGCACCTGAGCTCCAGATAAAACATCATTATACATTGAGGAGAGAACTATGGCTCCAGTGGCACATTTCACAAGTAAAACCCTCTCACAGTATTTCAGAATATAAAATATTTAACTGGCTGTATTGTAACAGACAAGAAAGCTGCACTCAGCCTTCTTGGGGATGTGGATAAGTGCTTGAAGTATTGGGAGTAACACTTGGGGTGAACTGTTGGTGTCATAAAAACTAGATGTTTATCTACTTCTATGTTTGTCAGTCTTTTATGTAGGGGTCATAACAAGGAGGCATGCAACCTCTGTTGTAAGTCAAAATGAGAATATATTCTGCTCTTCAAAAAGGTTTCTCCTCACCCCTCTCTGTTCAAGGTGATTGAACAACGACAAGAACAAAAGGACACTGTGGAAATAAAATATATATTGATAATAGCTTTATCTCTGTAATTTAACAGCATTTTAGATTATTAAAAATGAAAACATTTTTAAAGTCTAATTTACTGCTCATCTCTGGCACAGCATGTTTGATTTAGGCACTCTTCTTATCCTTCTGAACATAAAATTATTGTTATTATAATGTAATTATTCAGCATTTGCATTTAGTTTCATATTTGCTTTCTCTTACTCTTTTGGATTGTAACATCATGGGAAAATTTCAGATAGCAATAATTATCAGTAGAAACAAAAGAACAGCTTATAACTCTTGAGCAGAGCACTCAATGGCACAAACACAACCCTTTAACTCAAGACTTGTTGAGCCCTTTTAGAAGTTGGAACATGAAGGTGCTGACTCTGCACGTGGGCATCAGCAGCTGTGGATTATTTCTCTAACAGAGAGCTAATAGCATCAGGTGAGAGAGTAATAACAAAAGTGAGATTAGCATAATGCTGGAGTTAGGAGTCAAACTGTTTCTAAGGAAAGTTAAAGTGAGAGGAATGAGGTAAGCAATAACCTCTCTTCTCAGCACTTCTGTATCTCTAATAGCAGCTGTCGTGGTTTTGGGAGGTTCATCCCACCCTCAGTACAGCACAGAGATGGGCACAGGACTGTTCTCTTGTTCTCTTCGCTCCCACATGAACGTTGGCTTCCTGGAATCGAGGTGTTTGAGTGAATGGTAGAACTCATTAAATTGCTACCTGGAAAAAATAACTAATGGTTCTAAATCTTGGAGGAGTTTATCTGCGCAGTCAGCTTTGTTTTGAAAGGACATACAAGCTTCTGGGATGCAATGTGGTTAGGATAAGGGATAAGAATGTGGGAAAACTGACAGCGTTCTGGTGGCAGTCACTTCCTTAGGAAACAAAATGGAAGATGTAGCTAATGACCAGACTCTGGGGACTGCCTTAATCAATGAGCTTTGACAGAAAGATCAAAATCATGAAAGAAACCCTCTGGAAGGATGTCTGTTCATCTACAGAAGCTACTGGGGGCTACAAGTGTACCTTGCCAACACTGAGCTGACTGTCTTTTGTTGTAAGTGAAGATGCAGCTGGTAATGCAGCAGTTATCCACCAAGTGAATATTAACAAAGCCTATGCATTGCCCTAGGGAGGGCAGATGCTGTGTGTTTCTTTGCAGCAGTGATCTCAGTGCTTATTGTCCCCGAAGGGCACTGATTCCTGCTGCTCTGGTCCTGCCCTGCTGGGGTTTCCCAGTCATAGAAGCTCCTGGTCCCTCAGTGCCTCTTGCTTTCTCTGATCTCAGTTTAGCCACAGTCTTGTCACAGAATTACAGAATGGCCTGGGTTGAAAAGGACCAGTGATCACCCAGTTTCAACCCCCTGCTATGTGCAGGGTCACCAACCACCAGACCAGGCTGCCCAGAGCCACATCCAGCCTGGCCTTGAATGCCTCCAGAGATGGGGCATCCACAACTGCCTTGGGCAACCTGTTCCAGTGCGTAATAATTTTTTGTTTTCTCATTGCTGTGGCTTCAAAGCTCTCTCTCGTGAAGGTAAGGTCCCTCCTCCTTCCCCTGTATGCATTCAGAGGGCACTAACTGTATCTCAGCACGGTAACTCGGGGCCAGGTGCGGGTCGCTGCAGTTCTGCGGAGGGCGCTTTGATCTCACCATGACAGCCACGCCGCAGCGACTCTGCTTTGCTGGAATACGGAGCGAACCGCCACTCACGAGGTGACACCTTAACGTAACGATGCAGTACGTTTATACGTCCCCGAGCAGGCCTCAGCGGCGTGCCGGTCCCGCGGAGCACAGCGGAACGCCGTGCGTGGGCTGCGGCGGCGGAGGGAGCGGTGTGGCGGGCGGCCCGGCGCCGGAAGCGGCAGCAGCGGGCGGGAGAGCCTCATGGAGCGGCTCCGCAAACTGTGGCGGGGCCGCACGATGACCTTCGGCGTGCCGCTGCTGGTGAGCGGGGCGGTCAAGGAGGGGATTAAGGCACGGGGGGTGCGGCGGGGCGGGGCAAGGTGCTGTGCGGTTACGTTTTGGACACCGTGTCCGTAGCTGTCCGGTAACGAACGCGTCCGATTTGCTGGGGAGGCGCAGCTGGGGGCGACGCGACGCCTGCGATGAGGCGTTGCGGGAAGCGCAGCGCGGGTGTGCTGCTTCTCTTATTGGGTCGGAAAAAATGCCATAAAACGTGCGAGCGACCAGTCTTCCAAAAGGACAAAGTGCCCTGGCGGGTCCTGCAGGGTGCGTGTGGGTCATAATGCTGTGGGAAAAGGGAAACGTCGCTCTGAGAGACAGAAAGATGCAGGGTGAAGAGATGGACTCCTCCGGTCCGCCCCGAGCCCTCAGCGGGACGAGTTTAGCAGCTCCTGTAAACTCGGGAAGGACCAGAACATAAAAGATGCATCAGGCGTTGTGCTGCTGGGGTTACTGCAGGGATCCAGTCTTGTTCTGGGAAGTTCTGCACGGCTGTTGATACGCTGTGGGTGGCGATGCTTTTCGTGGCTTGTGAAGGAAGCGCTGAAGTCCACACACGTCGGGTCGGCTGCTGAGGCAGAAGGGGCTCTTTCTTAGGGTGGAAAGTTCGTGGTATTCTTTAGGAAGGGATTGAATGAGCAGCTGCCAGCAGGGCTGCGGGTCCCAGGCCATGGCAGCCCTTCAGTCTTTCTGATGCTTTTGCATGATTTCCCATCAGTCTATAGCAGAAGTTTTGGGAGACTTTTTTTTTTTTTTTTTTTTTTTTAATTAATTAATTTATTTTTGACTTTGCACTCCAGGATTTCATTCCCCTTTCTTTACTTCAGAGATCCTCCCTTCGGAGTCAGCGTTAAGCAGAGGAATATTCTGCTTTCTTTCTTTCTGGGGTTTCACGTCTCCCTGCCTTAAAATTATTCTCCCCTGTGAATATGTCAGTGCGCTGCTGCCCAAAGGTTACCTAACGAGGAAGGAAAAGAACAATTTATGTGGCTCATGGCAGTTCCCCAGTGAACATTGAACTCTGAAAGCACCTCAGGAGCTGAACACAATTTTGTTAAAAGATCAGCTGCAGCACCAGAGGCACTGAATGTGTGTCCAGAACTGCAGAAGCGTGCCTCTGTGACCTCCAAGTTCTGCTGAATTCAGTGATAATACTGATATACAAAGTCCTGTTAGAAACTTGCGTGCTGTACATTTTTTCACTAGACAGAAGTTTATTCTTCAATACTGCCGGACCTCATCAATGCTATATTTTTTTAATTGCAATTATTATTATTGAAATGAATCTTATGTCTTGCCTCCTTGCACCACAAATTTGAATGAAAAGCCCCTGTAGCACTCTTTAAAAATACTCCAAGGTTAAAGAGATGGTAACTTGGAGATAGGTTAGGCTCTCGCTACGAGCATACATGCACAAATATATATTAAAAATATTTCTTCCGTTTTAGTGTAAATTATCATCTTGATTCTTTTATTTCCCCTGTGTTCATTTGGGAGTTGTTAGGATATTTTCATCTGAAAGGGATTTTCTTGGTTGATCCTTAAAACCTCAGCTTTGCCAGGAAGATGTGTCAGTTGCAGTGTTTGGTCGCGCTTCTTCCAGCTCATGTGCTGCTGGCCGGGCAGCCTAAGGGCTGAAGTGGAGGTGGTGACAGCTGTGTGGGTGCCAGGCTGACTGCATGGATGTAGCTCTGAAGTTCACTGTTAGGATGGAGGGCTGTGCTGTGATGACTTAAGTGGCACTGGCATCTCTTTCCTATCATAATGTAAAATCTCTCCTTACCGCATGAAGCTTACCGTACGTGAGCATTTTCAGGTACTTGGTTCTATTCCAGAAGAGCTTCATCACTACTTTAAAAAACACGGTAAAAATTAAATTGCATGCTCACAACACTTTCCAAATCTTGTGTTTGTGATTCTGCCTTTGACTGATTCCAGTGAGGGTGTTTCATACACTGTAAGTTGCAGAAGCCACATGCAGCTGTGGTTCCATTTCTCCTGTCAGCTTATCACAGGGGAAATATGAATTTCTCAGTGTCTTCACAGGCAGGACGCACGGTCTGTGCTCATTTGGGGATTTCTGTTTTACACTTGTTTAAGCATATTGCTCTATACATGTGGTATTTCAGATTTCAAGC